>NW_024870766.1:8635000-9235000 GCF_019054845.1 Dipodomys spectabilis | reverse complement strand
TGAAATATTTAAATAAAGTGGTCAAGCAAAATTTCTAAATGTTGCATAACTTATGAATATTATTGACTATAAGTGCACAATCATTACATTATTTTATATTATCAAAAAATGGATAATTCATAAAAATTTTCAACTATATATTCTTTTATTACTTACTTAGAAACTGCACAGGTAGTAACTATTTTAGAAAATAGAGTACAAAATTGAAATGACAAATCCACAAATTACCAAATTTATGATCAACTTTACTTGATAAAACTATTTTTTTCAAAACAGGCAAGGATTAAAAGGTAGTAATACTTAAACTCAGTACAAAACTGATACTTCAAACTGCCCAAATTTTTGGACACTATAACTAGCTTAAGAATATTAAAGAATAGGCACAAAGACAGTATTGTACCAATTATATTTCATTTTACATGACAATAAATATTAACATTAACTCAGAGTTGAGAAATGATCTAAATAAATACTTAAACCATTGTCCTTAGACACCTACCGCATCAATAAACATACACACATAAAGATGACTTGACTTATACATAGTAAAACATGAAAAAGTTGTTATTCAGTTGAAAAATACTTTCTGTTCAACTTTGAGAATATTTTTGTGTCTGACCTTTTGATTCATGGAGCCTTGATTTAAACATTATATTATGTTGGTCGGAAGTCTAGTATCAAATTCACATTCAGATTATTATTTTTTTAACCACAGGGAGGATATCTAAAAATATCACATGTAACTTCATCTTTTCTTCTTTTTAAAATAACTCTAACAAAATTGTTTATTTGACTTAAGAAGTGGTTTATAATTCCCCACTAAATAAAATTCACACTTCAGCCTGTCATTCAAGAATCTACCTTACCTAGTATCTACGATCTTTAGAATTTTTATCTCCTGCTAGCTAGTTTGACACATTCCCAAACTCCCAATCCATCTACTTCTTTAAACATGTTTTGTGATTTTTTTAAATACATTTTTTTATTGTAAAAATACTGCACAGAGGGGTTACAGTTACATGAGCAAGGTAATGAGTACATTTCCTATCAAGCATTGTTACCTCCTCCTTTGTTTTCCCCTACCATACCTTCCCTCCAACCCCCACAACTAACTGCCCCACGGGCCTCCTCGCCCCCCCCCCCCCCCCCCCCCCCCCCCCCCCCCCGCTCCCCCCCTCCCTCCCTACCCCCGGCCCCTGCCTAAATTGTAAAATTTTTCAACATAGTGTCTTGTACATCTCATTGTTACAATGGGTCAACCTGTATCCCTATTTAAGCATTTTGTTTTTTTCCTTCCCCTCTCCAAATTAGAGAAGTGTATATAAAAGATGCAGGGCACTGACATCAAATACAGTGAAAACACAGATTATACCATGGGGAAGGAACATACAAAGAAACAAAAAAATCACATGGTACATTATAAATATCTTAGGAACAATAGCAAAGAAGAAAAAAAAAACTTGTGCACTTATTTTGTGATTTTTTAATAATACTTATTTTTGAGTTTTTACTTTGGCCATAATTGCCTTTCAAGTTATTGGTGGCATTTTTAATATAGTCTAGGTTAAGGTTCAGAACTAGTGTTAGATGGTTAATAGAACCATCCTAGAACCTGAGTTCAGCCAGATCTCCATTTTTCTGCCCTTTCCGTGTCAGGTTAGGAAATTATCTCACTTTTTGTAATTCTAAGATTGTCTTTAAAAAAGAATGTTTCTCAGCACATTGAAACATTTCCTTGGGAAAGTTTTATGATTTTATTATCCCACTAAAATTGAAAACCTAAGACTGGAAACCATAATTCACAGCTGCATTATACCTCATATAATTAAGTGCTTCTTAGTTTGAGAATGTGAACACATACAAAACAA
The DNA here is from genome assembly GCF_019054845.1 of Dipodomys spectabilis. Taxonomy (NCBI): domain Eukaryota; kingdom Metazoa; phylum Chordata; class Mammalia; order Rodentia; family Heteromyidae; genus Dipodomys; species Dipodomys spectabilis. The sequence continues at coordinate 9,233,132 of NW_024870766.1, read as the reverse complement.
AATACATATGAAAATATAGTTAGTACAAAGAAATAGAAAATGCCACAATGCTTTAATTATAATAAAGAACATTATAGGCAGCAATAGACACCATTTAATAGTTGAAATTATAATTGCTTATGCAGTTTTAAATGATCCAATATAAGTATATCTAGGTTTCACTAAAAATGTGTTGCATTAAAGCAAGACATATTCAGGTTTTAAAAACTCTGACTTTTGAAACTTTTACAACCCTAGAAGATAAGTCATAACCATTTAACCCCCCTTTGGTGAGACTTATCCCAAGACTATAATAATGTTTCATTATTGATATGGAGATTTATATTTTCAACACACTTTAGAGCCATTAATTTGTTAAGCCAAACAACATAGAGTAGAACAAGGTGAGTGTGATTAAATGTATTTGACAGATAAGAAAACAGCAGAAATGACAAGTGGTCTTTTCACAGCAAGTAGCAGGCTGGAGCTTGCTTTATTGCTATAACTGAAAATTTCCCACTGTCAAAATACCACGCAATGAAATTACACTTATTTGTTTCATGGTCAGTTCTACTTTATTTCTATAATCAAACATATTTAGAAATATACCTTGTGTTAATGATATTTATTTCTAATGTGTGACTAATTATAAAGAAAAATAGAATTTACTATAATTACTGTGAACATGACTATTTGTCTGCTTATAGTTTAGATGTGCTGAAACTCTGATCAGAATTGAAGCAATTTAAATTATTTAAATTCTATAGCTCAGATGATATTCAGTATTTGTATTAATCAAATAAAATTTTTCAACATGATAGGATAATGTTGATTGCTTGTACTGGGTTGAATAATAATCTTCCAGGAAACCTTCCACTTTTGTAACTCTAAAATTATGAGCAAACATATGTATATGATAAAAATATCACATATAAAATATAATATCCATTTGTCTTCAGAGAGATAAATCTTTGCCAAAGATAACTTTTATTGTCAAAGTTCTAGTCCCCCACTTGTCAATGTAAAATTAATTTGAAAGTAGATTTTTCTCTTTTTATGTTAAAGATTGTGATTTGAGGCAATGGAACAATAAATTATTTAAAGTTATTTTCTTTCTACTCTTGAAGAAAACAAATCTCTGATGCAATTATCTGACTCCAGTCAGTGTCTCAGGAATGTAATGTTATTCTTATCCCAGTGGGGATAAAGAGTTTTCACCTTTATTTACGGCTGACATTTTTATGCTTTTGACTCACACAGCCATTCTCTCACCATGGAACCATTCGTATTTCCTGAGAAAGATTAAGGTAATTTACTATTGCTGGACAAATTTTTCTCTCATACTGATGCAAAGAAGTAGGCACACGACTGTTGTTAGTGTCAATCCTAGTGATCCATAATGTAAAAATCAGGATTTACAGAAAATAGCATCTACTTCCTTTGATTAAAAACTTTAGCAATGTTTACATATACTAACATACTGGATGCTGGCCCAGAGGCAAAAGGCAAGTGGAAATTCAGAAACTAAAGCAGGAGTTAAAACCAAATTATGTACATTTCATAACAAATGGCCATGTCAAGCAAGATCTGTTAGCTTTTGAACTCACACATTATAAATACTCTAAGTCTCCTAGAACATGAGGCTATGCAATACTTAGATTTGATCTAAATTGTTAAGTCCATTCAAATCTAATAGTTCTTTGCAACTGTAGATATAATTTCAATTTAAGTATCATCTCAGATATTGTTACATACGAACAGAAAAAATGTTTCCAACCCTTAGACAGCTATCACATACCTGGATGCCTAAATAAACAATTTCCTCTGAAAGGATTAATATAGACTCTTCAGTGTAAGAGCATAAGCCCAAAGAGCAGAAGCAAGGCAACCAAACAGGTTAAACTTTTAATGTTTTCAATCCATTCTCCTTTCAAGTACCTTGAGGGAAGTGAGAGTGTAAGGGTCAAACCTACATCTGAGTTCAATTATAGGACACTGTACTGGAATACCTCTGAGACCTTTTTTCCCCTTCAAGTTACAGCATATGTTATGCTTAGAGGTGGAAAGGCTATTTTCTCCCTCCACATCACTGGAAATCCAGGATCCTGGATGCATTTAAGTACTTTGATGTTTGCAGTGGGGTAAGGGCTACTAGAGGAATTGATTTCAGAAAGACTTCTGTTTTAGAATCATAATTTCCTTTAAGTAGTAAATAATTGGCCACGAGCTGGCTCTAATCGTCTTCAAGTAGAGACAAAAAAGGAATGCCAGGTTCTTCCATCCTTAAAATAGGAGCATAATCTTCTTTAATTCTATCTTTGACATGTTAAAGAAACTGACGTTTCTTGTAGTATATTTATACACAGATACACATGTGTGTATAGTAAAAATAAGAAATGCACAATTGATGCAGGTCTCTTCTTGAATCATATATATGGCTCAGTGACTTTAGTGTTTTACAGCTGTTTTCACTACATAGTAAAATCCATGAGGCACTAATCACTAAAGCTTACCTTTAGGTAAAGTAATAATAACATTCTGACCTATGCAGTTAGCCTTTCTACTCACTTTTACCATGGACTGATTGTTTTAATGCAAGGTGGAAATGAAACAGACCATCTGGCGAACAGTCCTGCCCCATCCAAGAGACTCCTCTTCTACCTTCTAAGCACCGAAGCATATTGTGCTAAGGATGACCAGATAAGATGATGTTAAGCAAAATGAACCCCAAAATAGGGACACAAGTGATTTTTTTCTTTCTTGCTATTGTTTCTAACGTATTTATAATGTACCATGTGATTTTTTTTTGTTGTTTCTTTGTATGTCCCTCCCCCATGGTGTAACCCGCGTTTTCACTGTATTTGATGTCAGTGCCCTGCATATTGTATATACACTTCTCTAATTTGGAGAGGGGAAGGGAAAAAACAAAATGCTTAAATAGAGATACAGGTCGACCCATTGTAACAATGAGATGTACAAGACACTATGTTGAAAAACGAACTTTACAATTTAGGCGAGGTGGGCGGGGGAAGTGTAGTTGTGGAGGTGGGAGGAAGGTATAGTAGGGGAAAAACGAAGGGGGAGGTAACAATGCTTGATAGGAAATGTACTCATGATTTTGCTCATGTAACTGTATCCCTTCTCTACAGTATTTTTTACAAAAACAACAACAACAACAAAACAGTCTTTTGTCATTGACTATCTATACTGTGGAGGATTAAGGCTTAGAATTCTTTTCAAATGCTTTGCAAAATTATCCTATGATAGTTGTCGCTAAATAAAATAAGTGACTTTAGTTGGTAAAACAAGTTATTTAATGGGAATGCTTTTCTGCCTTGTCTTTGCAATAAGTACACTTCATAGACATCAAATCACATGAAGGCTATATACAATCACACTGTTGAGCTTGTCCTCTGTCATCTGCTTACCTATGGTAGAGCTGGTCAAATTTCTGCCTGTAAACTTGGACTTTTCTGTCTCTTTCCATCTCTACTCTTTTCAGGAAGTCATCTTGTACAACGACACTTAAGAAAAAGGAGTTCCCTAGTTCCTAGGGGAGATTATCTATATGAATGATTTGGAATTGTATGAGAGACTACTTTTATTCTCATCATTTGAATCTCATTAATTTATATCAGTATGAACATAGGATATTCATCTGTGCTTTAGATTATATAATGCTACTTCATTGATTCCTTTGCTAAAAGTTTTCAAGTTTTGATCATTGATTCTTTAAGAAGTCTGTGTTCCTTTGGCATATATTTTTTTGTGTGTTGTGAGTGTATGTGTGTGAGAGACTATTTCTAATAATATATTTTCCACTTTTTGACAATAAGAGATTTTCTAGTTGGTCCTCTTGGATATTTCCTCTTAAAATATAGACTATTCGTTCAATGGTATTAGAAACTAAGATTGGGAATTAGGTGATTTGTTTTGGGTTGACAACTGTGAATGTATGTGTGTGTATGTATATATGTGTATATATATATATATATATCCATAATAAAATCCAGGAGGCATTAAAGTTTACCTCTAAGAAAAGTAATAAGTAAGAATTATATACAGTATTATATATGTACATATAAACTTCTTGGTAGAGCTTCTTGATTAGTGTACAAAAAAGTAAAAATTACTTATACAAATGCAGTATAAGTGATGATCTTCCATCAAAAAATACTTTCAACTTTTTAATAACCAGGAAACTGCAAGGAGCTATAACACATTTTAGGGTGCATTTCATATATCTCACTATTTAAAAGTTGTCATTTCCATGTCTATATTTTTCAGGGAAATATGTCATCACCATTATCAACTCAATGAAGAAATTGAATTGTTTGAAAAATATCTCATTCTTTTTTTTTTTTGAGCACAGGAAAAGACAGGAGAAACATGAACAAAGATAAACCTTTCTATTATGGATTAAATGGTTCTGTTCCCCAAATTCCTTGTTGAAATTATAAACCCCAGTGTAATGATAGTAGGAGGTGGTATCTTGGAGAAGTTATTAGATGATTAAGGCTACAGCCACGATAGATGGAATTCATGCTCTGATAAAAAAAAAAAAAAGACACAAGGAAGCACATTAGCCCTCTTCCTTTTATGCAAGAACCAGGAATTTTAAGTATGCAGCCTTACAATATCACTACTCAAATATAACCATACAAGCACAGCCATCTTAAAATCGAGGATCCAGAGCATTGAAGAATTTCTACTGTTAATATTCCATCCAGGTTATGCATTCTGTTATAACAGTCAAACTGATTGATATAGGATTCTTCTCAACAAAATGTATTGTATTGACACTTATTTGTTAGCCCCCTTCCTTATTTATATTTTCTAACTTTCTACTTATAATTATTAATATGAATTAGTATGTCAATTTGTATCATAAAATATATTTAAGTCACTTGGATAGGCATTTGTTATAAGGTAAGACTTTATATTTCAGGAAAATATTACTAACAAAAAGGCAGAAAATGGGAAGACTGACTACTTCTACTTAGAGTATACCACATGTTATAGATAGAAATATGTAGATTTGCTGATTGATTTTGAAGCTGACGGATTTTAATGATGAGGCATAAAGAGTTCTTCTCTTTCTTCAATGTATCACGATTTCAATTCTAATAAAGATTGAAAATTCTCAGGTGCAATTTTATTAGTCATATACATACTGGCTCTAATATCTCTTGTTAATAATACTTTTCGACTACAAGGTTATCATTTATGTTAGTTTTGATGCTCTCATCATATAGGAAACTGTGAAAGCAATGCCTTCTATTGGCAAATCCAAAAGTTGATTACTTAAAGTATTTATTTTTTATGCAGAGGTTTTCTTCAGCAAAATAATACTGATTTACATATATGGAACTTACTACCAAGTATAGGCAAGAATGAATGAGACATTACCCATAGATTTCCAAGAAATTCTAAAGTAATAGGATGAGATAATGCAAATAGTGCCAGAGAAAGTGTTGCTATTATCAGAGAAGAACAAAGTCATGAGCCTAAAGCTTTGCATTTGAATCTGGAACTCTATAAAATGCAAGCCATATAAAACAAAAGTTTTATGATAAACTGATACAGTCACTAAGGCCTTGTTAGTTTACTCATCTGTAAAATGGGATTTTTTAGGTAGTGTCAAGGGAATATTTTTATACATTCTGACTTAAAGTGTAACATGTAGCAAAACAGAGTTGATGAAGTTTGATAAGATCATCTATATTTATAGATATGAATCAGCTGGATAAACTAAAGTTGAGTTTGAGATTGGGTTACAATTTCAGAAATGCTATAGGAGGCTCATCTATTTTATGTTTTGAGAAACCACACTAATTTCCTTTGTGGCTGCGCTAGTTACATTTTCACCAAGAGAATCATAGCTTCTCTTCTGGTTTTTTGGCCCTTACTTAGAGAGGTAAGACTGCCAAGAATTTTCCTGCCCCAGCTGCATCACTTCAAACTGTAATAATCATATCTCACTCTCCTGAATAGCTGGGATTACAATCATGAGCCACTGGCACCTAGATGTGTATTTCAGGAGGATGTAATTTATAATGATCATCTATGTATGCAATACCACTTGATCAGTTACCCCTTCCACCATTGTTTTCCATCTTCCTTGCCCCACTACTTCTAGACTCATTTTCCATTTTCTTTTTCACATGTGAACATTGAGCTTTATGACTATATTTATTAATGAAACTGACAATTATTTTTCTTCATTGTATGACTAATAGCTTCTTGTATCAGAGTAATATTGGTTTCATAGAATAAGTTTGGAAATATTATTTCTTTTTTTTACTTATGGGACTATTTCTAACACTTTTGGGACATATTGATGTTATGTCTATCTTAAAGACCTGATTGAATTCAGTAGTGAGACTGTCTGGTTCTGCACATTGTAGGTTGGGATAATATTTCTTTATTATTATTTTTTTTATTGTGAGAATACTATACAGAGGAGTTACAATTGCATGGGCAAGATAATGAGTACATTTCTTATCAAGCATTGTTACCTCCTCTTTGTTTCCCCTTCCTATCCCTTCCCATACTTTCCCCTTCCCCCCACCTGATCTTCCTCCACCTGCCCACCAAAGTTGTAAAAGTTCGTTTTTCGACATAGCAATTTGTACATCTCATTGTTGCAATGGGTCTACCAGTATCCCTAGTTAAATGATTTGTTTTTTCCCTTGCCCTCCACAAATTATACCAAATACAGCAAAAGCATGGGTTATACCGTGAAGGAAGGACATACAAAGCAACAAAAAAATAATCTTATAAATGTGTTAGAAACAATCCCATGAAAGAAAAAAAAAACATTTGAATACTTATCTTGGGGTTCATTCCACTAACATCACCTTATCTGACCTTTTCTGCTTGACTCAGACATATACTAGTTATTGCAAATAAGGGAAACCATGGGACCTATGTTTCTTTGGGCCTGGCTTACTTCACTTAATATATTTTTTTCCAAGTCTTTCCATTTCCTAACAAATGGGGCACTGTCATTCTTTCTGATGAAGGCATAGAATTCCATTGTGTATATACACCACATTTTCTTGATCCATTCATCTACTGAGGGGCATCTGGGTTGGTTCCATATCTTAGCTACTGTAAATAATGCTGCAATAAATATAGCTGTGCTGGTAGCTTTAGTGTGGTCTTGTTTGTGACCATTTGGGTAAATGCCCAAAAGTGGGATTGCTGGGTCATAGGGGAGCTCTATGTGGAGTCTTTTGTGGAACCTCCATACTACTTTCCAGAGTGGTTGAACAAGTCTACACTCCTACCAACAATGCAGTAAGGTTCCCTTCTGTCCACATTCCCTCCAGCAACTGTTGTTATTGTTGGGATAATATTTCTGTCCCTATCACATTACTGGTTGTGTCTGCTTAAGTTCTTTATATATCTTTGTTCAATTTTTGGAAGGATGTATGAATCTAGAAATATATTGATATATATTGATAGATATATTGATATATTCCAACTAGATTTTCTAATACATTGCATGTATGTACATTATATATATTATACACATATATAATATCTATAATGTAAATGTATAGATTATTCTATAATGCATCTCTGCAATTCATTTGTATTTTTGTGATATCTCACTTCCCACCTCTGATTTTATTGATTTGGATCATATCTTCTTTCATTTTATTAGTTTGGAAAACGTTTTGTCAATATTGGTTATCTTTCCAAAGGATCAACATTTTGGCTTTGATTCATTGTATTATTTCTTTAATAGCCACTCATTAATTTCTATCCTCACTTTAATTTCTTTGTTATATTGATTCTGAGGTTGGTTTGGCTTTGCTAAGAATTCAAGTTGTATTATTGGAGGATTTGTTTTATTAGAAGATTTACTTATTTCTGAATTTTTATAATATTTTCTTTTAGCACTCTTTCCTCTGTCTTAATTAGTATTAAAATTTTTAATTTTAGAAATATTTCATATTACCATATTTTCTTTAATAACTCATGATAGTTTTACAGTCTGTATGTCTTGTTGCTACCGCCTCGACCTGCAAGGAAGACGTGACACCGAACTCTTCTCTCTGCAGTTTATTCAGGACCTTTGAGTAATCTTCTGACCCCAACCCCAGGGAGAATTCCCCACAGCCTTAAGTACCCGCTGGGTAGCCAACCCTGATACGCCACGTGGGAACCACCAATAGGTTCAGGTACGCGGAAGCAAGCCAGATTCTTTGCCTTAGCCATATAAGGAGTTGTTTACCACAGAGAGCACTCGCCATCGGGAAGGCGGAGGGCGGAAGCCGGCGCCATCTTCCAGGTGCAGCCTCTCGCAGCTCTCTACAATGTCTGTATTTTTTTTGTAGCTCCTCATATTTCTCTTTTTGGGAGGCAGGGGTCCAGTCATGGGCCTGAACTCTGGGCCTGGGCGCTGTCCCTCAGCTCTTCAGCTCAAGGCTAGCGCTCTACCATTTGAGCCACAGCGCCACTTTCAGCTTTTTTCTTTTTGCTTATGTGGTGCTGAGGAATCGAACCCAGGGCCTCACGTATGCAAGGCAAGTGCTCTACCACTGAGCCACCTTCCCAGCCCGCTTCTTATATTTCTCATTTTTAGTTATATTATACTGTGATAAAATACAAAACATGTTTTCACTTTCTTTGTATTATGCCTTGATTTATGTCTAAGATATTATGTTTGTAAACATTCTAGGCAATGATGAGATGAATGTGTGCTCTGCAGCTTTCCAGTGGAATATTATTGTGGTGATTTTTATATCCGTTTTATCAATAGTGTCATTTGATTTTAATGTTTCCTTGTGGATATTGTCTATCTGATTGACCAGAAATGGATATTGAAGTTTCACATTATCATTGTTTTGGGATCTGTGTTTTAACGACTAATTGTGTAGTTTTTAGATGTTGAGTGCACTGATACTCAGTATATATACATTTAAGAATGTTATTTTTTCTTTGTATCCTCTTCCCTTTATCAATGTGAATTTACCTTGTATCTTCTGACTAATTTGGGATATGTTCTGCTTTGTCAGATATTAGTACAGTTAATCCTGATTGCTTCTTAGGTCTATTTGCTAGAAAACTTTTTCCTAGTAGTCTATTCTAAGCCTATATTTGATTTTGCTATAAGGTATCTTTTGTTGTAAGCAGCTAGTGATTGGGTATTGTTTTCATCCTATCTGCTAGCCTGTATCATTTGTGGAGAATTGAAATTTTCATTCCTGCGTTATTTAATTTTTTACCTGACTTTTCTTGTAATTTATCCAGAATTCCTGTGGTGGAAAGGAGGCTGTATACTCAGAGGTTTGTATACTCAGAGGCTAACCTAGCAGCCAACACACAACAGCTGGAGGTAAGCAGGTCTTGTAGAACAAATACTAAGTCAGCATCTTGCCTCAGTGTTTCAGTTTTGCCTTGGGATAGGGGATTATGAAGCCTCTACCACCACAGCCGTTGCTTTTCTTTTATTTCACTGCCCATATTTCTAACTAATTTTCAGAGATCTTTATTTGAGATTTTATCTACTTTCGTATTGTATTTCTTTTGTAATAGTTCAGTGTTGAAGGAATTATGTTGTCTTTGTTTTCACATAGCTTCTGTTTCTATATTTTTCATGTACTTTGTGTTTCTTGTTTGCATATTTGAGACCAAGATGCTAGCTGAAAGCTTTAGCTATATATGGTCTTTCAGTGTAAAAAAATTCCAACTTCATGTTGGAGAGTGCAATAGTAAGGTTGAGGTGTTATTTCTCACCACTAGACTGGATTGCTTAGTGCCCAACATTTTCTGACATTATTAGGGCTTTGGGCCTGCTCTCCAGAATGGCTCAGACAGAGGAAAACTAGCAGGAGTCTCTGGTAGAAGTGTCAGTTGTGTATTTCCTTCACTATTGCAGCTTCTCTATTTAGTTTCTGGAAGCTGCTGATCATAGGGAATTTTATAGTTTGTGGGCCAGGCAGCTTGCTTCAGGCTCTCCAGCCCTCATCCTCTGTCGTCAGGAGAGTCACATTTGTAAAGCTATGAGTGACTACCAAACATGTCAAAGGGTCTAGAGAGCAAACAGAGCACTTGGTTCTGTATTATTGTAAACAGAACCTAAGCACTATGCTTACCTAAGCACTCTGACTACTGATCTTAATGTTTTCAAATGCTATTGCCCTGTATGAGGAGGCTGTACTATCATGCTTTAGAGAGTTTGTACTTTAGGGCCTCAGTTCTTTCTGACAGCAAACAGCCACTGACATGTACTTCTTAATGTTCAGCAGTTCAACTATCACTTGTTTATGTGCTAAGATGGTACTGGAAGAAGGTTGTGACCATATGATTCAAAAAGCCTATACTTCTGGTTCCCAGAACTGTCTGGCAGAAAATGCATGATGGTATATACTGACCAGAGCCCGTTTCAGTTCTGTCACAGATTGTATAGCAATTAATTCCCCTGTAGGGAAAGAGGCTGTGGAAATCATGTGATTCCAGAGGCCTGGACTCTGGGTTCGCAGATCTCCCTGACAGCAAACACAATCTAGGATACAGTCCCTAGAGCTGGGCCTTAGTGCTTTCCAGGTCTGCAGAGCAATTCATCTCTCTGGTGATTGGTTTGTAGATATCACATAATCCAGAAGGCTTCAGTCCCTCAGATTCACCTAGTAAACACACATTCAGGAGGCAGGTCATTGAGGCTGAATATATGCCAACTACAGACACAGTGTTTTGTTTCAACCCTTAGGGAAAGAGACTTGCTCCTTGCCAAAGTGAGCAAAACCTCCACCCATTAGACTTTTCACTGCCAGAGCTTAGTACAACTTATAAAGGACCATGTCCTATCTTCTTCCTGTGGTAAATCATTGTCTTGGCCATGTACTTCATAAACACTGTGTTAGAGCATCCCAAGGCTCTCTGGGCCATGATCATTTCATGTTTCTAAATCCCCAGAGAAGCTTAATCTCAAATGACAGACCCTCTTTGATAATGGCTTCTCGCCATAGCTTACAGAGGTGAGAGCAGCGGTGGAGTAAGCAATAATAATGAATTATATATCCAGGCAGCAACGTGGATCAATCTGAAAAAATGACTTTTGGAGGGAAAGGAGAGAGAGAAGAATGAAGCTTGCCATAATATTCTATTTAGAGAAAGTATTTAAATGGAGGAAAAAACTACTTAACTACATGGCAAAGTCATAATTACCTGGGGGTTATTTCATAAAATAGTTTATAAAGGAGCTTATGGATGACATGTATTATATATTCTATTTCTTTATGGGAATAATACCTGGTCACATGGATGTTTTTAGTGAGTGAAAATTCAGAAAGCTGTGCAACACTGTGCAAAATAGTGTACATTTTATTTTTGTGAAAAGGAGGGAAAAAATCAAAAGAGCCAGGATGAATCTTATTTCGGATTTTCTTCTACTACTTCCTCAACTTTACACTTTAAATCTTGTATGCTATATAGGGACTAGAATAGTGAGGAATCACTGATAAAAAGTGCTCAGAGGTATAAGGTTTAGAGGTGGTTTTGCATGATTTGCACTTCAAAAATACTCAACTTATGACATCTTTCCTTGTTTCATTTATGAACAGCTGGCTGCAGTTGCATTCTTTCTAAGTTCCAAATACTCTCTGACTACTAACACTCTGGGGAGGCTGTGATGGAAGTTGTACTGAAAACATATTTGCTTTAGCAGTGACAGTCACGCAAAGGCAGAGGAGGAGGTGGGAGACAAGGCACTGCTTGTTGGTGGTAACAGCTGCTAAGCAGAGGCAGCACCATGCAAAAGCACAGGTCAAACTTTATGAGAAAATGTTAACACATTAAATTCCAGCTTCTCTTAGGGAGTGGGTTGCTGTACACCCTGAAATTTATGGTATTTACTTCATAGTTCTTGCCATTTAAGGCAAGTTACATAGCCATGTGATATGCATTAGAGAATTTCATGTTCTTCTATTTTTCTAACATAAAAGTTGGTAAAAGTTTATGTGACTGTACATTTGTTTTATATATTTATGAACTGCTTTTAGTAAATACACCAAATGTATTGCATTATGAGAAGCTCACATGTTTAATAATGAAATACCCTTCCAGCAATCTCTCAAGAATTTCAATCTGAGATAGGGACACAGTGTTTTTTTTTCTTTCTTTCTATTGTTTCTAACGTATTTATAATGTACCATATGATTTTTTTGTTTCTTTGTATGATCCTCCCCCATGGTATAACTCCTGTTTTTACTGTATTTGATATCGATGACCCGCATCTTGTATATACAATTCTCTAATTTGGGGAGGGGAAGGAAAAAAAACCCAAAATGCTTAAATAGGGATACAGGTTGACCCATTGTAACAATGAGATGTACAAGACACTATGTTGAAAAATGAACTTTACAATTTAGGCTGGGGGTAGTGGGGAGGAGTGTAGTTGTGGAGATGGGAGGAAAGGGGTGATAGAGGAAAAACAAAGGAGGAGGTAACAATGCTTGCTAGGAAATATACTCATTACCTTGCTCATGTAACTGTAACCCTCTGTATAGTATTTTTACAATAAAAAAGGTATTAAAAAAGAATTTCAATTTGATTGTTTTTCATGATCACTATATATGTCTATCAGTCTTTGTTTTATTTCCAGACTTGTTAATATATATTTAAAAAGTATGCTGAGACAAAAGAAATATGCTTCTCTTCTCAATTTGTAGCTTTAGGGGAAAAAAAACAACTAAAACCATATTGATTGAAACCAACAGTTATAAATTAAATTAAAATTCCTATTGTGAAAAATTCTTATTGCATTATTCACAAAATTCTTATTGTGAAAAATGTTCACTCTGTCTCAAGTTTATTCAACTCCTGTGTTTAAGACACAAAATATTATCATTGACACATATACTTTGGATTTGATATTTAAAATGTAAATTAACCACAAAGTGACATGAAGTAAAAATTTAAAGCTATCCTTGAGCTAAGACTAAACATTTCACACCCTAGCTAAGATTTTATCCTCAGGAGAATCTTTAGTAATATCTTAGAGATTTCCTCATTTATGTCAAGTTTCATAATAAAGCTCTATATCCATGTCTCCATGAATTTCATGAAAATGCTTCTAAGTAAATGATAGTACGTATTTATCACTATAAAAGATGGTAAGCTTCTCTGAATTCATATTCTTTAATATTATGCAACCAAGGAATTCAATTTCTGAAGTAATGTTATAATTCTCTCCTATTAGTAAGTCAGAAAGAAATTGTTATTGAAATGTTTCAATGCTAATTAAAACCCATTATTTTGTAGACATCAGCAAGGAAGCAGAACACAATATTCTACCACTTTCCCTTACTCCCACCTACACAAAAAATCAATTTGAATAGCACTCCAGGTATAAAAATGCTTTCACACGATTTAAGCAAACCAGGAAAGGTATTATAGCATCCATGAATATCACAGACACAATGATATTTGCATAGAAAATCAAAGGAAGAACAGTTTTACATTTTACATTACTCAAGCTACCCCTCAAACAATATCGGAGAACGGAGTGTAGAGACAGTTACTTCTAACTGGCAGAAGAAGGAAATGACCTTGGCATTTTCATTTAGACCCTAATGCTGGATCTATCCTAGTAAAATCATTAACAATCCAGTCCTGCTGCCCCACACTCTGGTCTGGCACCTATGGAATAAACCTCTGTCTTGCTTGTCCTGTGTTGATACCAAGAATCTTAAAGCTGTGGAGTTCAAACCTCCACAGCAAAAATGATTTTAGTGTTTGGAATACTCCTGTGGACTCAGGTACCAGTATAGCAAAAACAGATCCCGGCTCCAGGCTTACTTCAGGGTTCAGAATAGTCCAGAATTATGTCCCCTTAATTCTGTAACCAGTAGAATGGAAGGATATATGACCTCAGAATGGGGCCATATGAGGTATTAAGAGACATGATTAAAATGATGTCATTAGGGTTTAACCTGATCTGTTATAACCAATATCAATATCAGAAGAGATAATTGAAACAGAGATATGTATAGAGAGGAGACAATATTAGGAGTCAAGAATATAGCCATAAATAAACCAAACAGAGAACTCTTAATACAAGTTTTTCTCACAGTCCTTATGAAAAACAAGCCCTGCTAACATCTCCAATTAATATTCTAGTATCGTGAATATTAAACAAATAAACATCTGTTATTAAACAACCCCATTTATGATAAATTTATATAGCAGCCTTAGTAAATGAATCCATACCAATTAGTACAATTTTCCTTTACCAGAAAATAATGTCAAGAACTTTGTACAAAATGTAGTCTCACTGGCTACTGTTGGGTTCACAACTATAATCCTAGCTTCTCAGGAGGTTAAAAGATGAGGATCATAGTTCACAGGCAGTTTAGACAGGAATATCAATCAGACTCATTTTCAATTAACCACCAAAACCCAGAAATGGAGCTGTGGCACTAGTTTGAGCAAAAACATTAAAGACAACACCCAGTCTCTGAGTTTAAGGCCAAGACTAACACACATACACATACACAGACACACACACACTTAGGCTTGTTTGTCTTCCTTTTTCTCTAGCAAGGTAGAGAGAGACAGAGATTCTAAGTTTGCTCTCTGTGAAGATTCAAGGTTTCCTCTCTCAGATGGGTTGTTTCTTACTAAAACAAAGTGGGAATTTATAACAAAGTCTCATAAACCTGGTGGGTTTAACAATAAAATATTAGGACCTCAGTTATGGAGGCTGTCAGTCCAAGATCTGGATGCCAGCGTGATTGGTTTTTGTGAAGACCACTTAGTTGGCTTGTCAAAAGCCTCTTCCTTCTGTGTCCTCCCTTTGGACAGAGAGACTGTGATGGCATTCCATTGTCTTAAAAGTCATGAATCTCTTCATGAGGACATCACTCTCATGATTTTATGGAAACCTAATTATTTGTCAAGGTTCTGCTTATAATTATTATCACTTTAAGGCCTAAGGATTTAATATATGACACAGTTCAGTCTAGGACATAGCCATTGTTTCTAATACCCAGATGTATTTATGAGGCATTGGTATTATTTGAGTCTTTCATCCCTAATAATTATTTTTTTCTCAGTTGTTTCAGGAATTAAGAAGGGATAATGGAATGCTGTCTGCTGATAATCTCAAGGGCTCCAGGAAACAATAAGCTAATTGTGCGCTGCATTGATAGAAAGGGGACTGAGCTCTGCTTTCAAGTTAATGAAAGTTTGTTTGATGGGACTTTTTCAAACTGCCAGAAGCAATCTCCTCTTTCTACCTTGCCCACTTCCCTGAGACACTGCCCAGTTCTCAGAGACAGAGAGGCCTTGATAAACATCATATTTAGGGATATCTCCCTGATTAACCATGCCCTACAGTTGTTTGGCTTGCAAGACTTTCTTTTGATGTTTATTATACCAGGAACAGATGAAAAAACCACATTTGGGATTGGTAAACTATTTCTCAAAATATTTTTCAAATTTTTAAAAACCAAAATACATTCTCATAAACACTTTCCCCATTAAGGCAGTGTGTATTGTAAGGAAAATTCTTTCCATATGGTTCTGATTCATTTACACTTAACTCATCAAAAAGTTGTTTAGAAAAAAATACTTGATTGCTCAGGAAGTTGTTTTGATCTTTTTATTTTAAAACAGAATATGTAATCCAAAATAAACAAAACTTAAAGTGGACACTGAATGTCTGAATTCTATCCTGTGGTTCTAAGCTTCAGTGTTCTACACACATATTGCTATGTCCAGTAGAGTAATCACATTATATATAAATGTGTATTATTTTCTCAAAAAACATGTCATTGTTGTCCCATCTGCTTCTATTATAATAACCACACACTAAAACAGAACTCAGATAAAGTACTTAACAATGAATGTTACTAAAAGTAGACATTGGATCAGACAAACACATTGATAAAATATATGTATGAAAAAAAAGACTTGGATGATGGTGTCAATACTGCTAGCTTTTATAGAGATGTGGAGTAAGTATAATCCAAAATTACACTCACATTATATTGGATCTGAACTCAGGTTTACTAGTGACGTATACACATCTGTCTTAAGAACTTAACTCCTCAGGAAAAAAAATCATAACTAGGGAATGTGAATAGTCCTGAATTAGAACTTCATCTTAAATTTTGAAAGATAATTAACACTGATATATGACTTAAGTCATATACCACAGTATATTTTTAAGTCATATACATCAAGTATATTTTGTAAGTTTGATGTATTCACCAAATAAGTCAGATTACAACTACACTTTGTTAAACATTGTACATAATAATATCACTATATTTCACAGAAGATTCAAGTAGAATGAACTGTTTTAATATAAATTTACATTTAATTGTGATTTAATAAGGCCACATTTGAGTATGGAATTCAAAATTCTCCTCAAAAATTGAATCAAGCAATCAGCTATATGTAAAGAGAATTTTTTGGAGTATTCAGGTGACTGCCATTGAAGAAGTATATTACTGATAGGATGCTACAATCTTTATAATTACATTATGAAACATTATATTTCTCAACATTTTACCAATAGATTAAAAAGACAGAAAAACGTGAAGTTGAAATTAACGTGAAAATATATACCTTCAACTCACTATAGAAGAGTAATTTTTCATTAAAAAATCAATAAATAAAACTTGTCATCTAATAAATTCTTCCCTATAAAAATCGATCTAAAAAATAAGAATTATAATAACTACAAACTGTTGGGTGATCTTCCATGAAATGATTTCAGTCCTCACCATTATCTTATCTTTCAGGAGTAATTCCTTCTTCTGTCACACTGTAAAACAGTGTTAGAAGAAGAAGTAATGGAACTACCAAAACCCATAGGAGGAATCTCGATGTATAGTCAATTCAAACCTAGCTAATATCACAAGAATTTCTCACCCACTTATTAGTAATAAAGGGAAAGAATTGACAAAAGATAGCTCATAGGTAAAATTCAGCTCCTTTATTGGTTTTATTGTTGTTGTTTGTTTGTTCAGTTGATTGATTTATGCTGTTTCTAAGACATGAACTCAGGCCCCACATGTTATAATTATGTTTTTGTGCTCAAAGTTAGCACTCTATCACTTGAACCACAACTGCATTTCTGGCTTTTTGGAGGTTAAGAGTATAAGAGTCTCATGGATTTTCCTAGCTGATCCATGATTCTCAGATTCAGTCTCCTGAGTAGTTAAGATTACAGGAGTGAGCCACTAAAGCCTGGCTTTATTTATTTACTTTTTAAGCTGAAGACCAAAAAAGTCTCATATAGGTTTAACTGGAAAAAAAACTATAAAAATCTCATGATATGGAGATAATATAAAATTTAATCTTACTATCCATAAATAAAGTCTTATTGCAGCACAGTCACCTGCATTGAACATTGTCTGTGGTGTCTATGCCACAAAGTCCCACTTAAGATATAGCACAGATTTTGTAACAATGAGATGTACAAGACACTATGTTGAAAACGAACTTTACCACTTCGGAGAGAGGAGGAGGGGAAGTTGGGGAAGTGGGGAGGGAAGGAATGGTGGGGAAAAATAGAGGAGGAGGTAATAATGCTCAATAGGAAATGTACTAATTATCTTACTCATGTAACTGTAATCCCTCTTTGCAGTATTTTTACAATAAAAATATACAAACAAAAAGAATAGTAAAGTTTATATATATATGTATATATATATATATATATATAGAGAGAGAGAGAGAGAGAGAGAGAGAGAGAGAGAGAGAGCATGGAAACACCATGGCTGACAGAGCATAAACCATTTTCAAAAATATTTTCTGATTTATATGTCTATAAAATAACACATTTATAAAATAGCTAAAGATTGCAATTTAAATCATGTAAATTAAACTTCGCTCTTTAACATGTTAGAAGAAATTTGCAAGTAATAAGCTAATTGGAATAAGTGATAACGAATCCAGAGTATCATTATAAATGTCACTAAGGCAGTATGAGATATTATTTAAATTTGAAGTCTTTTAGTGTAAACGTTTACTTTTGGTATCCAAATTTTATTATGACAACATAGGCAGAGTAAGTGTATTCACAGTGAAAAGTACAAATTTCAACTTCTAAAATGTTAAAATGATTTAGATTCTTAATGCAAAAAAACCTTAACCACCCATAAAGGCAACTTGGTCAAGGAGACAGATCTGAGCATTTGCAGTGTCTGTGGGGTGGCAACAGTGGCTGCTGCCACTGCTGCCATATCAACAGAGAGAGCCCGGAACAAAGGTGCCAGATGCCCTGTGCTATGGATTCTACTCACCACGAGAAAGAACTGACAAGGAGCAGAAATCTTCATCCTGCTGATCACAGACTAGGAAACAGCCCATCTCCCTTTTTTGTGATACTCAAAGTAGATCTCCCTCTCACTGAACTAGCTTGGGAGGAGGATCATGAAGTCCTGGGTAAGACACAGCTTTTTTCTGCCTGCTCAAACAAACTAAAGAAACCAATCAAGCCACAGGAAAACTAAACACCACAGGCAAAACAGATATTCTACCAAGAAGCTGATTATGGACACAGGGGAGATACAAGATCTGCCCCTTAAAAAAAATCAAAAAACTCATTTTTCTACCTATTTTTTTATTTTTAAAAATTGTTTTCTATTTTTTTCTTTCACAATTTTTATTTTAGGTGTGTGTGTATGTGTGTGTGTGTGTTTTGCGTGACTTAATTGCTGTTCTGTTCATCCCCAGATATATACCTGTTGTTGGTTATTAGATCTTATCCTTCATTGTGTACATACTTAATTCAGAAATTGATTACTCAATTCACAGCCTCTTAGGCTTAACTTCTTTAATAGTAGTATTAATTCTTTATACTTGTATACATTTTAAGTATTCCATTTTTACATTTTTTTATTTTTTTACTTTTCTTTTTCATCTCTTTCCTCCTCTCATCCTATCCATTTCTTCTATAAGTATTATTTCTTTATATTGACATAATTTTTAAGTGTTTCATTTTTTAATTCAAATTTTTTGTTTTTTTGTTTTCATTTTTTCTTGTTTCTTTATCTCTCTCCTTTCATTCTGTTCTATCCATTTCCACTTGGAGATTAAGACTTGGTTAAATCCACTCTTTCCTTTAACCTCTCCACATCCCTCTAATCATATTTTTCCCCACAATTCTCCCTAAACCAATTAATTTCTGGTTTTCTGAATCCCTCTTTGATGTTCTTAGCCATTAATCTAGAGTTGTTTGATGTTGAATAGATTTTATCTGTTGAACTAGATTGCATCTGCACCCATTTTGACTGTGCAAATAGAAGACTCTGGTTGATGCTTGTCTTAAAATAGTTTTCTAGTGTGAAATCAGTATTACTTTCATTCCAAATGGGCAGAAGAAGCCAGAGAAGCACAAGAAAAATGGCAACTCCAGGTTTCTCAACTCCCACTCACAATAATCAGGTGACAGAACAGTTAATGAATAATCCAGAGGAGAGTTTCCAAAAAGCTCTACAAAGACTACTGGAAAATATGGTGAATGAAAAGATTGAAAACCTGCAAAGGACTCAGTGTGAGCATTATAGGGAGTGAGAGGAGGTTAACCAAAGATTAATACAGGAACTTTGGGAGCAGGACGAGGCTAACCAAAAATTATTACAAGATTCTTGTGAGCATGAGGAAGCTAATCAAAGATTAATACAGGAATTGTGTGAGCAGGCTGAGAACAGTCAAAGAGAAATACATGAATTGGGTGAGCTTGAGGAAGCTGATCGAAGGGTAATACAAGAATTGAGTGAGGGAGACAAGAATAGACAAAGATCAATAGAGGTATTCATGGAATCCATAAAAAAGACAGCTGAAGGAATTTAGGGACACCATAAAGGGAATGCTGAATGGAGCCCATCAGAAGGAAAGGGAGGCCAATGAAATCATAACCAATCAACTAAGGGATAAGAGAATAAACACTGAACACCAAATTAAGGAAGTAAAAAAGTCCATAAAAGATCTAAAACAAAGCTCCAATAAAGAATTTGAAGGCATCAAAGCTGACAATTAGAAGGAAAGGAAATAAAAACAAACAAACAAAAAAAAACAAAGTAGAAAGTCTTGATAGTAATCTCTGGGATTGAAGAAAGCCTAGATATTATAGAGAAAGAACACACACAACTACCTAAGACAAACCCAAGAAATATGAAAAATCTATCCAACATTTAGAAGACACCATCAGAAGACCTAATCTGAGGATAATGGTGTAGAGGAGCACCTAGAGACAGAAGTTAATGGTCTAGGAAATTTATTTAACAGGATCGTAGCAGAGAACTTCCCAAACATACAAAAAGATAGGCCTATTCTGATACAAGAAGCTTTTAGAACCCCAAATAGACCAGACCAGAACAGGACATCCCACTATCACATTATAATCCACATAGGGAGAGGATCCTTAAAGCTTTCTAGGAGAAAAGATCAATCACCTATAAAGGGAAACCAATTAGAATAACCTCAGATCTCAGCAGAGACAATTAAATTAAGAAGAACCTAGAATGATGTATGCCACAAACTAAAGACAAAAACTATCAACCAAGAATACTATACCCACCTAAATTCTTCTTCATAATGGAAGGCCACATAATAACCTTCCATAGCAAAGAAAAACTGAAACAATATATCTCCACCAAACCATCCCTAGAACAGAAATTTAAGGATGTCCTATACAAAGGAGGAGGCAACAATGCTTGATAAGAAATGTACTCATTACCTTGCCCATGTAATTGTAACCCTTCTGTATGGTATTTTCACAATAAATTTTTTTTTTAAAAAGGTGTCCTACATATAGAAAACCAAAAAGAGCACAATACAAGCCAAGAAACCACACCCAATTTGAGAATCCAAGAACCATAGAAAGAACCCAGCTGTCACAGCCCCCAAGAAGGTGCATAAAATGGCAGGAACTACCAAACACTTCTCAGTCCTAACTCTCACTATTAATGGACTTAACTGCAATTAAGCAACATAGACTATCTAGTTGGATTAAAAAGCAAGATCCTGTATCCTTATTTAAAAGACTTGTTTTTCCCCTTCCCCTCCACAAATTATACTGACATCAAATACAGTGAAATCAGGGGTTATACTGTGGGGGAAGGACATACAAAGTAACAAAGAAATAATCTTATAAATGCATTAGAAACATATGCATGAAAGAAAAAAAAACATTTAAATAAGGATACAGGTGGACCCATTGCAACAATGAGAAGTACAAGTTGTCATGTAGAAAATGAACTTTACAACTTTGGTGGGGGGGGGGGAGGATTAGGTGTGGGGGTGGGGGTAGGCAGGGAAGGGATGGGAAGGGGAAACAAAGAGGAGGCTACAATGCTTGATAAGAAATATACTCATTATCTTGCCCATCTAATTGTAACACCTCTGTACAGTATTTTCACAATAAAAAATAAATAATTTTTTTTTTAAAAGCAAGATCCTTCTATCTGTTGCCTTCGAAAAACATACCTTGTCCATAAAAACAAACATATTTTAAAAGTGAAAGTATGGAATAAAATCTACCCCCTATAAACAGGCAGGAGTTGCAATCCTAATATCTGATAAAATAGACTTCAAATTAAAATTAGTGAGAAGAGATACAGAAGGTCGCTACATACTAATTAAGGGATCTCCTCTTCAGGAGGATATTGCAATTCTAAATATCTATTCAACAAACAATGGAACACCCAAATTTATCCAAGAAACACTACTTTCCCTCAAATCTCACATAGATCCAAAGACAATAATTGTTGGGGATTTTAACACACCACTATCATCACTAGATAAATCAACTTGGCAAAAACTCAAAATCAACTTCATAGATCAACTAGATTTAACATCTACTGAATATTTCACCCAGAAACATGAGTACACACGTTTTTCTCAGTAGCACAAGGAACATTTTTCAAAATAGACCACATTTTAGGTCACAAAGCAAACTTGTCCAAATTCAGAAACATTGAAATTATGCGACTCATTCCCTCAGACCACAAGGGAATAAAATTAGAACTCAACACCAAAAGCCATCAAAGAAAGTCTGGTAACACATCAAGGCTGAACAACACACTGTTGAATCACCAGTTGGTCATGGAAGAGATTAGAAAGGAAATTCAGCTGTTCAAGATGTTCAATAAAATGAACACACAAATTACCAGCTTCTCTGGGACAATGCAAAGGAAGTACTCATAAGCAAGTTCATAGCTCTGAGTTCTTACATCAACAAATTGGAGAGATCTGAAACCAACAATTTAATGAAACATCTGAACTTTCATTTTTTGTTTTGTTTTGCTTTGGTTTTGTTTTAGTTTTTGCCAGTTGTGGGGCCTGAGGTCTGGGCCTGGGCGCTGTCCCTCAGCTCTTCAGCTCAAGGCTAGCACTCTACCACTTGAGCCACAGCACCACTTCTGGCTTTTTCTGCTTATGTGGTGCTGAGGAATCGAACCCAGGGCCTCATGCATGCAAGCCAAGCACTCTACCACTGAGCCACCTTCCCAGCCCCCAAACATCTGAACTTTCAATCCAGTAGATAGAAAGAAATAATTAAAATTAAATCAGAATTAAATGAATTAGAGTCCAAAAAAACCGTAGAAAGGATCAACAGAACAAAGAGTTGGTTCTTCAGAAAATGAAAAAAATTGACAGACCCTTAGCAAATCTTATCAGAAAAAGAAGAGAACACACCCAAATTAAAAAACTCAAGAGATGAGAATGGAAACATCACCATAGAAACAATCAAGATTCAGAACATTATAAGGGAATACTTCTCAAACCTTTTTATGTTAACAAGTTTGAGAATCTTGAAGAAATGGACGATTTCCTAGCAAATATCGACATGCTGAAACTAAACCAAGATGAGTTAAACCATCTTAACAGGCCCATATCAAGCATCAAAATAGAAACAGCAATAAGAGACCTCTCATCTAAGAAAAGCCCAAGACTGGTTGGATTTTCAATGAATTCTACAGTGCCTTTAAAATAGAACTCACAGGAATACTTCTCTAACTCTTCAATTAAATTGAAAGAGAAAGTTCACTACCAAACACTTTCTATGAAGCCATCATAACCCTCATTCCCAAACCAGGCAGGGATTCATAAAAAAAAAAAGAATTATAGACCCATTTCTTTTATATATATATATATATATATATATATGTATATATATATATATATACATATATATATATAATTATGAAAATACCATACAGAGGAGTTAGAATTACATGGGCAAGATAATGAGTACATTTCTTATCAAGCATTGTTCCTTCCTCCTTTGTTTCCCCTTCCTGTCCCTTCCCATATCCCACCTCACCCACCCACTCATCTCCCCATCTCCCTTCCCCCCACGCTGGCCAATGTTGTAAAGTTCGTTTTTTGACATAGCGACTTGTACATCTCATTGTTGCAATGGGTCCACCTGTATCCCTATTTAAACAATTTGTTTTTTCCCTTCCCCTCCACAAATTATACCAACATCAAATACAGTGAAAGCAGGAGTTATATCTTGGGAGAGGGACATACAAAGCAACAAAGAAATCATCTTATAAATATGTTAGAAACAATCACATGAAAGTAAAAAACATTTGAATACTTATCTTGGGGTTCATTTCACCTAACATGAACATATCTGACCTTTTCTGCTTGTCTCAATCATATACTTAGATCCATTTTTTTTAATGAACATCAACGCAAAACTTCTGAACAAAATTTTGGCCAATTAACTTCAACAATTCATCAAAAAAATCATACACTACAATCAAACAGGATTCATTTCAGGGATGCAAAGCTGTATCATTACATACAAATCAACTTATGTAATTCATCATACCAAAAAGAGCAAGGATAAGAACCACATGCAGAAAAAGCTTTTGACAAGATCCAACACCCCTTTATGATGAAGCCTCTGGAAAAATTAGGAATCCAGGGAACATTACTCAATGCAATAAAGGCTGTATATGACAAATCTACAGCCAGCATTATGCTTATTTGGTAAAAAATTAAGGCCATTTCCTCTAGACTCAGGAATGAGACAAGGATGTCCACTTTCTCCACTTCTCTTCAATCTAGTATTAGAATGCCTAGACAAGATGCAAACATAAAGGGGATCCAAATAGAGAAAGAAGAAGTAAAACTCTCCTCCTTTGCAGATAACATGATCTTGTATTTAAAGAATCCCACAGACTCCACTCCCAAATTACTCAAGCTGATTCAAAACTTTGGCAAAGTAGCAGAGTATAAAATTAACCCTCAAAAATCAATGGCTTTTTTGTATGTCAACAATGAGAAAAGTGTGGCTGAAATTAGGAAAGCAACTCCATTCCTAATAGCCCCATAAAAAAATAAAATACCTAGGAATTAACTTAACCAAAGAAGTGAAGGACCTCTATGATGAAAACTTTAAAAACCTGAAAAAGGAAATCAAAGCAGAACTTAGAAAATGGAAAAATTCCCTATGCTCTTGTATTGGAAGGATCAACATCATGAAAATGACAATACTTCCGAAGGCTATTTACAAATTCAATACCATATCTATCAATATTCCAACCTCATTCTTCAATGAAAGAGAAGAAACAATTCAAAAATTCATATAGAACAATAAAGGACCTGAATAGCAAAAACGATCTTTAACAGAAAGAATATTGCAGGAGAAATATCACTACCAAATTTCAAACTCTATTACAAAGCCATAATAATCAAAACAGCTTGATATTGACATAAGAACAGAACTGAGGACCAAAAGAATAGATCTGAAAACCCAGAAATGAACCCACAAACCTATAGCCATCTAATCTTTGATAAGGGACCTAAAATAGTAGAATGGAAGAAAAACAGCCTCTTCAGTAAATGGTGCTGCCAAAACTGGTTAATCACATGTAGAAAACTAAAGCTAGATCCTTATATATCACCCTGCAACAGAATCAACTCCAAATGGATTAGACTTCGAAGTCAAAGCAGACACTCTGAAAACATTACAGGAAGGAATAGGAGAAACCCTAGGTCTCCTAGGCACAGGCCAAAATTTTTCCAATACAGACCCAAAAACATAACAAATCAAAGAAATGTTGGACAAATGGTATTTTACGAAGCTGCAGAGCTTCTGCATGGCAAAGGACATAGCTAGCAAGATCAATAAAAAGCCCACGGATTGGGAAAAGATCTTCACTAGCCATACAACGGACAAGGGTCTCATATCTAAAATATACCTGGAACTCCAAAAATTAAATCCCCCAAAAACAAATCTTCAAAGAAATAACTGCCCAATAAATAAGTGGGCTAAAGACTTCAGGAGAAACTTCTCTGAAGAGGAAATAAGAATGGCCAATAGACAGATGAAGAAATGCTCAACTTTTTGGCCATAAAAGAAATGCAAATCAAAACAACAATGAGATTCCACCTCACCCTCATTAGAATGGCTATAATCAAGAAATTTAACAACAACAGATTCTGGGGAGATAAGGCCAAAAGGTAACCCCACTGCATTGTTAGTGGGAGTGTAAACTTGCTCAACCACGTTGGAAAGCAGTATGGAGGTTCCTCACAAGACTCCACATAGAGCTCCCCTATGACCCAGCAATCTACTTTTGGGCATTTACCCAAATGATCACATAACGAGGCTATACTAAAACTACCAGCACAACTATGTTTATTGCAGCATTATTGACCATAGCTAAGATACAGAACCATCCCAGATGCCCCTCAGTAGATGAATGGATCAAGAAAATGTGGTATATATACACAATGGAATTATATGCCTCCATCAGAAAGAATGGCATTGCCCCTTTTGTTAGGAAATGGAAAGACTTGGAAAAAATCATATTAAGTGAAGTAAGCCAGGCCCAAAGAAACATAGGTCCAATGATTTCCCTTATTTGCAATAACTAGTATATATCTGGGACAAGCAGAAAAGGTCAAAAGCATGTATGTATGACCAGATAAGATGATGTTAAGTGAAATGAACCTCAAATACAATGATATTTTGATATCATTGTTTATAATGGTGTGTGTTGACTTTATTTCCTGGGACTTTCTGTGCATCTAAATTAGGAATCAGAGAGACAGGAAGTATATGTGAACAACCCAATTCTAAAATGTGTGTGTGTGTATGTATGCGTGTTGGTCCTGAGTCTTACACAACCATGTTCTTTGCTGCAAGACTCACTGTAGTTATGAAAATATCAAAAGTATATATACACAATAATGCATGCTTCTGCTCATATGTGGATGTTATATCTAATTTATTATTTAGATCCAGTAAATATATAACTAAGCATATACAAGGTCATATGGAATTGTTTATTAAAAACTTTATTAAAACACACTATGGTATGTTCAGAGGATAATTTAAATGGTATAACTCCTTAGAACAACTAAGTCAGAACATAACTAACAAATACCAAGAAAGTGGAATTTGTAAGGTGTGGGGAAGGTCAAGTGGAGAAGAAGAGATAAATGAAAAGAGGAAGTGGGTAAGTGCAGTCACAGCATTCAGTGTATACCTTATGAAATTAGGAAATTGAGAGAGTAGGTGTGGTTGGAAGGGATCTACAAGAAAGATGAAAGAGGTGATAGTGATCAAGATGATTGTACACACAGACTGACACTTTGAATTTTAACCCCTTTGTACAACTACTGGAAAATAATGAAAATATAATTAAAAACCTTTGTTAGCACTAGCAACAGAAAATAATGGAAAAAACAAATTTGAAGTGCAAATATAATATAGAAAAGTAAGAATATAATACATTTATGTTATAGAAAAGAAAACATAATACATGTATGTTATATTTGTGCTGTTGTATATATGTTAATTATATATAATAAACATATGCATGGAGAGAGAGAGAAAATTGATTCTAAAAAAATCTATGTGATTCTGCCTTCAAATATAACCAGGAAAACAGCTGAACTGGCTCAAGTAATAGAGCACCAGCCATGAGTAAATAAAACAAGAGAACAAAAGTTCCAGAGATTTTTTTTTAAATGAAGTGAATTATACACTTCCTTTGATTTAGTTCTGTTAGCTATGGTATTGAACTTTATGCATCCTGAGTATGTGTAGGTTTCCTCTGTGATAATCTCCTTGGAACCATATACTGGGGAATACCAATATATCACGATAACATTGATATGTGTGTAGCTTGGGTGATGACACAACTTGGAGATTGTGAATAGTGCTGTGATGAATAGCAGCCAGATACGTAGATATGGACGTTAGATGTTGACTTGACATTCCTTAAGACATACCCAAGAGTGGATTAGCAGAATTATATATCTAGGTTTCATTTTTAGATGAGCTTCCATGCTTAAACCTTCCATGGTTTCTTTACTATTTTGCATTCCCATAAAGAGTGTATGGAATTTTTTCCCCTACATCCTCTCTAGCACTTTTTGATTTTAGAAATACTTTATACTTAATATAGGAAGTGTAATTACAACTTGATCCTCAAATATAGATATTGATTTAACTTATCAACAACAGAAAACAGAATAAGCAAAATATTCTTTATTCTTATAATAGATATCAATCTTATCACTAAGAATTATGTTATATATAAATGTTAATTGGCATAAAATCACTGTGCATGGTTAATAAAAAACGTAGATATTATAGATCACAAACCACTTGGATAGGAATGGCATTTGTATTTACAAGAAAGTACATGTGAACAAACCCAGGACACTGATCCCTGCAGCAGAAATCATCCCTAGACTCACTTGCTATGACAGATTAAAATGGCCTGACAGGGCTGGGAAGGTGGCTCAGTGGTAGAGCGCTTACCTTGCATGCCTGAGGCCCTGGGTTCGATTCCTCAGCACCACATAAGCAAAAGGAAAGAAGCCGGAAGTGGCACTGTGGCTCAAGTGGTAGAGTGCTAGCCTTGAGCTGAGGAGCTGAGGGACAGCGCCCAGGCCCAGAGTTCAGGCCCCACAACCGGACCCAAAAAAAAAAAAAAAAAAAAAAAATGGCCTGACACAAAGACAGCTCAGGCAGCAAAGTTCATTGACTCTTATCTCTAATTAACTAGTCCCTCCCTCAAAAAAAAAAAGACAGAAGTCAGAAATATTGCTGTGTTTCAAATGGGATAGTACTTGAACAAAATAGCCCTAAAATAAAGCTCAGAATCAGTCCATATTCCCTAGGTTAAAGCCCCAGAAAAAATATCACAAAAAAGTTATTTTCATATATTTTTGTACACATCACACAAGCAAACACACACATTAAACCTCACCCCCACATACAAAATTATCTTTACTTGTACAGTTTTATACCACTTTTAAATGGACAGAAGTGAAGAGCTTTGCAAACCGTTCCCTTGCCATACAAAATCAAGGAATGAAGTAAAGATGTTTAATTATTCAAAACTACTAAATCCCTTACATCACAACTAAATAGCTATTTTCTCTAAAAGCATATCAGTACTTTTCAGCTTAATGAAAATTAATTGCTATTTTACCTTGACAATTACATTGTGATCGATCAAATAAAAACTGCAAGGGTCATTTGCTGTAATTTCATTGCAATCCATTAATCTGCAGCAGATGATAGCCAATAATTTACTCACATATTAGGGAATTCTAATGATAGTGCTAAATGTCACTGCTTATACAAAAAGTAATATATCAAATTACTTCTTCTTAGCTCAATTGAGCTTGTTTGTCTCTACTAGTACGACACATTTCCCACTCTAACACAGTGCCTTCAAAGCTAAAACATGTTCCTTATATTTTTGTTCAACACACCATTGATGATTTAAGAAAATTAATGCAGATCAATGAAAAGGGATATATACTGAAAAAAGTTAGCATTACATATTAGAATTTCTGGATGAGAAAGCATTGACACATTATTTTTGACAGATTATTTTAAGGCAATAAATTGTCATGTGGTATAGGAACAAGTGAAAATAATCTAGATCTTGACATATATGGCATAGAAAATAAACTTAAGATTAAAAAAACAAGAATCACAGAATAATAACATTCATAAAGTAGATAGAGACAGAATATTTGTAAATTAGCAAGGTGCTGGTGGCTCAAGCCTGTAATCCTAGCTACTCAGGAGTCTGAGACCTAAATATAACTGTTCAAAGCCATGCCAGGCAGTTGAGTCCTTGAGACATTTATCTACAATTAATCATGGAAAAAGCCATAGTAGTTCTGTGGTTCAAGTGACAGAGTGCTAGCCTTGAGCAAAAGGAGCTCAGGGACAGTGCCCAGGCTGTTCAAACCCCAACACTGACAAAAAAAGAATATTTGTAAATTAGATATAATAATATCTATAATAGTATAATAATAATATAGAAGAAGGATAGAAAGTTTCTTCCAAGTGAAAGATGGTGTTTCAACATTCAAAAATTGTTCAGTATATTTTAATATATTGGAAGAGTAATAAAAATGAATATGTAACAGTCTCAGTAAATAAAAAAAAATCATTCAAGAAAATTCAATACTCACTTATACTAAAAAGAAGCAGAAAACTAGGAATAAAAGACAATTCCCTTAAAACGACATAAGGCATCTGAAGGGGACATGTCCACTTTGATCTGAAGCAAGGAAAGCATTCTACTTTCATCACAAATTCACAATTTCCTCTTCAAATACATGGGAGAAAATACAGAGGCATTTGGACTCAAAGATTGGACTAAAAGAAGTAAGATTAGCTTTTATGCTAAGGTGGCATAATTTTTGACATAGTGAACTCTAAGCAATCAAAAAACTACCAAAAATAATAGTTAATTAAGTCTAGTAAAAGGGTAAGAACAATATGCAAAAATAAATTATCTCTGTCAATTAGAACTACTAAATTAATGTTAGAATAAACAATGGGAAAATTACAGATAGCCTAATCATTTAAAAAGAGATTCTTGTTGTAATGATTTAGAAAAGTAAATATAAGTAACAGATTTGTTTTTTTTTACAGATTTATAGATTTTAAACCTATTGATTTAAGCACATAAATTTTAAACATATAGATTTTAAACATAATTGTATTAAATATTTATAGATATTGAAAATAATCTCTCTAAAATATATATAGAAAAATAGAGGACAAAGAATAATTTCCTCTATAAAAGGGTAGAGGAATATCTTATTTTGAGGTTTATTAAAAGTGAACATGCAGGTCAATATGATGATGGGATAGTACATACCAAAGACAGATACATAGGAATGCCTAGCAAACCATCTACATAAAGGATCATAGGGTCAGTTTAGTTTTTACTATCAGGAGGAATTGGAGGAATCATGCTTTTTTTCAAAACTGTTTTAGAGGAAGTGGTACTGTGGTTCAAAGTAGTAGAGAGCTAGCCCTGAGTAAAGAAAGTCATTTCAAAATCACAACCAACAGAAAGA
Source organism: Dipodomys spectabilis (assembly GCF_019054845.1). Classification (NCBI taxonomy): domain Eukaryota; kingdom Metazoa; phylum Chordata; class Mammalia; order Rodentia; family Heteromyidae; genus Dipodomys; species Dipodomys spectabilis. Next base: position 9,202,817 of record NW_024870766.1, on the reverse strand, counting down.
GAGAAAGAAAGGAAGAAAGAAGGAAAGGAAGGAAGGAAGGAAGGAAGGAAGGAAGGAAGGAGGGAAGGAAGGAGGTAAGGAAGGAAGGAAGGAAGGAAGGAAGGAAGGAAGAAAGGAAGAAAGGAAATATTTAGTGAAACAACACAAATATCTACATAGGAAAAGCAAACAAACATTTTACAAGTTATATACTTACTAACAATTATACTTAAATAGAATTGTGCATGTAGAGGGAATAAATGTGACAGAATGTAAAATATTAAAATTGTGTCTTTGAGTAAAAGATTAAAGGAAAGTAATTGTGTACTATTTTTTTAATTTCTTGGCAGTTTTATAGTCTTCAGAATAAAGTAATTAAAGGTTTTTTTTAAGCAGATGGAAAATATTAACTTGTTTTTGATTTGCTTGTTTGATACAAGATGATTGGTCAATGAGCCTCCACTAGGCGTTAATTTGAAATATTTCAATTTTTCAAATAAAAATGACTAATAGAAACATTTAAATTCAACAATGTAATGTTTTATTATGCTTCTTTTGATAATTAAATGTCACATTACAAAAAGACACATCTTAAATCAATCACAAAAATATAGCTTAAATTAAGTATTCCATGTCTTGCTCTATATACATAGATAACTTGCTTACATAGAACCTCATAAATAGGTCACTCTCCATATACTTAAAAACAGTTTAAATGGCTAAAACTTCTTATCATAGATTTGCTGAGAAAAAAAACTTGAATAGGTTTGAAATGAAGACTGTCTTTGATGTCTATTTAGATTCTGAGATTATTTTTTCAGATTAAGTCCCATGACATTCAAGAACATTCTATTGCAGCCTTGCCAGAGATAAAGGCATTCATTACTCAGTTTAAAAAAAAACGTCTATTTTCATTTCAGTCACAAAAGAATACCTTTATTCTTAACTGCTATTGTTTTTCATCTCAAAAACTCAAAATGCTTTATGAAATACACTGTAACATTATCCGTCCCAAATAAAAGAGAAGGAGGTGCTGATGGGTTCGCTCTATTTCAGAGTCACCTGGGGCCTGAAGCTCAAATACCATGCACATTGTGGGTTACAATTCATGTTTCAGCAATGTTGCCCTTGAAGACAAATACAAAGCGGCTTGAACAAAGGCACTGCACTGTTCAATAGTGGGCTTTTAAGCACAGGCATGAGAACTACGATAACCATGCCTACATATGTGGGAAAAACACTCAGGAGAAAGGAAATGAGCAACAAGGTACCAAGCAATCTTCAAATCAAAGTCGGCCATAGAAATGATCATTTTATCTCAAGCAAGGACTGAAAATGAACAGAGGCTCCAAAGTGGAAGTAATTATTGTATGGGGACATTTGATGCCTTTGAAATATATGTAGTTTGCAGTTGTAAAATATGCTTCTAAAATGTCTTTGATAATCATTTGTTTAGAGTTCAGAATGCATCACCCCAGAAAGACTGTGGTTTCCACCGTGTTTGATGTTTAGATTTCAGACCAAGGCCACAAGGACCTCCCATACACAAGTGGGCACACAGGTGGAACCCCTCAGTTTTTCTTTCCAAGGAGAACAAACACACAGTTCCTCTGAGACTTTCTTAACCCTTATTTCAAGAAAGCAGAAAGTCATACCTACGAAGTAAAAGAATATCAAACCCTTAAACAGGGTCAAAATGTAATTTTATATCATCAATAAGTGTCTTGGTATATATACACAATGGAATTCTATGCCTCCATCAGAAAGAATGACATTTCCCCATTTGTTAGGAAATGGAAAGGCTTGGAAAAAATTATATTAAGTGAAGTAAGCCAGGCCCAAAGAAACATAGGTCCCATGGTTTCCCTTATTTGCAATATCTAGTATAGGTATGAGTCAAGCGGAAAAAGTCAGATAATGTGATGTTAGGAAAACGAAACCTCAAATATGTATTTTAATGTTTTTGTTTCTTTCATGCATGTGTTTCTAACGCATTTATAATATTATTTCTTTGTTGCTTTGTATGTCCCTCCCCCACAGTGTAACCCCCGCTTTCACTATATTTCATGTCAGTATAACATGTGGAGGAGATGGGGACAAACAAGTCGTTTAAGGATTCAGGTGGACCTGTTGCAACAATGAGAAGTACAAAATGTCATGTCAAAACCAGCTTTACAATGTCGGGGGGGGGGGGGGAGGGGGGGTATGATTGGGTGGGAGGGAGGGGGGAGGCTGGGAAGGGAGGTGAAGGGTAAACAAAGGAGGAGGCTGCAATGCTTGGTAAGAAATGTATGCATTATCCTGCCCATGTAATTGTAACCCCTCTGTACAGTATGTTCTCAAATAAAATAAAATTAAATTAAAAAAAAAAATAAGTGTCTTGGAGCATGGCAGTAAATGTCCCAGATCCAATTCCCATGAAGACATATGTTTTGGGTAATGGTTCTCATGAGAATATAGAAAGACCAAGGTAGAGTCTAGAAATGCACACAGATACATTCTTTTCATCTTCATCCCCACCCCCACCCCCTCCTCCCAATTTTATATTTATGACTCATTACTGTTGAGGCTTTTTCCCCTATGTGATCTTATCTTTAGTGCTGAATTATTTATCAATAATGATTTTAAATTAACAACAACCAATGATTTACATTATTATAGTCAACTAATAATTTAAAGGTTTAACTATGAATAATATAAAGAGGTTTAATAATGTAGTAGCTACCTTTTATTAAATACCTATACATACCAAGCACTTGGCTTATTTAGACCTTTAACCTCATAACAACTCTAAAAAGGAGTTTCTACTATCCCCAAAGTACACTGGAAGCAACTGAGCCTTAGAGAGATTAAAATAACCTTATGAGTCATTCAGCTCAGTTGTAGAGTCCTGTTTTCAGTTTAACTCATCTGCTTTCCAGAAAGCAAATTAGTTAACTGACACTATACTTAACTAATTAATAATTTCATTCTTTAATGGTTTACTGAGTGCTTAATGTGTGATAACACAGAGTTCTACAAGAGGATAAACTTTTGAGAACTATTTATGCTTTAGAAGATTTTGTCTAGCCACCAGTAAAGAGGAGAAAGATTGAGAAGAGAAATAGAAAGAAACAAGGAATAAGAACATAAATTCTGTTAGGTGAGGATAACAAGATCATGACAGAGATCCTTTTAGTATATTTGTATGTACATATATTTGTGTATAGGGTCACCTTTAATATATGAGATAAATCTTTTGAGGAACCTCCATACTGCTTTCCAAAGTGGTTGAACAAGTTTACACTCCTACCAACAATGCAGTAGGGTTCCCTTCTGACCACATCCCCTTCAGCATCTGTTGTTATTAAAGTTCTTGATTATAGCCATTCTCACTGGGGTGAGGTAATTTTTTGTTTCTTGGTAAGTTCCTCTCCTAGATATAACTCTTATTTTCACTGTATTTGATGTTGGTGCCCTGAATCTTGTACATACACTTCTCTAATTTGAGGAGGGGAAGGGAAAAAACAAAATGCTTAAATAGGGATACAGGCTGACCCATTGTAACAATGAGATGTACAAGACACTATGTTGAAAACCAGCTTTACAACTTTGGCTCAAGGGAGAGGTGGGAGGAGAGGTAGTAGGGAGGAGAGGGAAGGGAAGGTAGGGAAAAACAAAGGAGGAGGTAACAATGCTCAATAGGAAATGTACTCATTACCTTGCTCATTACCTTACTCATAACCTTGCTCATACCTCTGTATTTTTACACTAAAATTGGTATAAAAATATATGAGATAAATATCACCTCAGTTATTACAAATTTTTAGAAAAATCCACCTCTTGGACAAGGTGTGAACCAAGAAATAGTTACCTGTATAACCATATTTATTATTTTCTGAAGAAGAGAATATTGTATTGAAATTCATGGTGCTATTGAAAAAATAATTACTTGCTATAAGAAAAGTTAAACTACTGACAAAAGTCAGAGGCAAAAAGAAAATAATGCAGAATGAATTTTTATTTTTAAGCTTCTAATTTGTGATAGAAATAGCAATTACATCAGAGAGAAAAATACTTTTGCCAAAATAGGGTTTTGACTAGTAAGATCTGTGCCTGGGAGATATACACTGATTTGAAAAACATATTCTGTTATGATATGGGATAATAGTACTTTAGAACAACTATTGCAACAGTTTTAGAAATATGAGTAGAAATAATTTTTGCCCACTTGACAGTTACTGAGAATCTAGTGAATACTGATGGAAAATGAGGGGTATTATGGAATTCTTAATCTCAATAAGAATATCACAAATTCTGGCACCATGACATTCTAACATCCCTTGTTTAAGACTTCTCAAATGAAAAGTATGCATCTGTCTAGTAACATGCTTTCTCACATATGTTGATATGAGGTCAGTGAGTATTCATTATTCTAATGTTGCTCACCATCAAGGATTTTGTGTCTGTAACATTTCCAAAATTACCTATATAAGCATAAATATATGTATGTAGCTGTATTTTATATATACAAGGTTTTTAATATATACAATATATTGTTGTATATGTTGTATATATTTTGTGTATATAGTGTATATATTCTGTATACATATATATATACACAAGGCTTTTTGTATGTATTTTGTGTATATAATGTATATATTTTATATGTATGTTGTGTATATTATGTATATATTTTGTGTACATATATCTACATATATAGTATATATATATCATCAACATATTCAAAATGAATGATATGCACATATCTATCTATCTATATATATATATTATAATTTGAGAATATAATTTGAGTTCTGAAACAATTAGGCAAACGGGGACAGAAAGAAGAAAAATGAACAATATCTAATTTTATCATTCTAACTTTATCTATCTTCATTTTTGCTCAAGAATCTAGCAGACTCACCCACCTAGTTACATGAGAACTACAAATTTTATCTTAAACCTATGTCTAAATTTAGTACATGGCAGGAACATTGCTGAGCATCATGCTCTCACTCAAGAGAAGGCAGATTGGGAAAACAAGCTCAGTTACAATTTCCACAAGTGACCTGTCACTTCTTTGCTTTTGGGAAGGCACAAGTGGGAGCAGAGAGAGATCTTGAGATTTAGCGTAATGAGGGTGCCTTTACAGAAAAGAAAACATGGGAATAACGATCTGCCCAACAAAAATAATACGGAGTATTCAATAATGGACACAATGATTGATTGTCAATGCATGAAAATGCTGACTATTATTTATGCAGAAAAATTCAGAGTAGCTCCTTTATGACAAGCACCATGATATTCTCTGAAGTACAAGCATATTTATAATGATATTTAATAGCAAATAGTTTATGTAAACTGCAATATATTCAATACAAATACACAAAAAAGAATTTTGAATATTATTCAGTATAAGCGAGAGCTATGTTTTAGACTGCTAAAACTTTTACATATTTAAATCACCAATAGAAAAAAATATATGATGTTTTAGGACAAAGCATAGTAATAAAAGATAAACTGCCTTAAATTCACACTTTGTTGTTTCAATTCTTATGTCATTTTTCATATTCCCAGTATATTCCAGACAAAAATCTCAAATTTTTGTCATAATATTTATCTGCTTCTTTTTTCTTTTTACCTCTCAGACATGTGATGACTCCCTATCAATGTCTATTCTCCACTTTTTTAAAGCATAGATACTATAAAAGTTCTATAAAAGTAAAAACAATAGCATTTTGTTCCACTTTTTTTTCTTCCAAGGATGGACTTCATTAAAACATGATTCTTTGGGATTTTGCCAAACACATGAGATATAGATAAAATAGTATAACAAGAACCTTCTGGTTTCTTTCTGTAACAAACCTCAATCAATAGGATTATGTTAAATTTCATGGTATAGCAGGTCATATTTTATCAAGGTTCCACTGCATTTACAATGAACAATAGCTTACTATGTAGGTCTCTTTATTAACTTCCACAGTAGTTCTTTAAACTTAGAAATCTTTCTCTATGGAAGTTTTAATGTAAGTGCTGGAAATATTATTACTTTTAAAGCAAAATATTGTTTTCACATATTCTCTGAAAGCATATATTTTCTGCAAAAGAAAAAGTATAATGTTGCATAATGAATATACATAATGTACATAATGATACAAATATGCATAAAGTACATAATGATACAAATAAAAATAACTGGTTTCAAATTTCATGGTGACTACAGTTGTACCCTTTAGGGACATGGATAATGAAATGAATAATAAGGGGGAAAAACTAGCAGTAAAATGTCAAAGTAGAAAGCTTTAGATACTCAGATATCTTAGATACTTCATCTATTTGAACTGCCAAATAGTATGACACATTTTATATAATTCCAAAAAGTGGATTCAAAAAAGAATAAGATGCATAGATTTTGTTTTATATTTCCACACAAAAGGTAGGAAAGTCTTTTTGCGTCTCTGAGCTTGTGAATTTCTCCAGGTTTAGTTAGTGTAAGAATTGCTTGAAGAGCTTTTAAACTACAGGCTACTGGTCTCGGGGCTGAAGTTTTCTATTCCATAGCCTTGGAATTGGACAGTTCTTTCATTTTTCACATGCTTCCTGGGAAGGCAATTGTTAGTTCAGGGGCCTCCCTTTGAGAAACACAAATTTGAGGGTATAAAGTCATTTTTTTTTGTCTTCTCTCCTTGTTATCCTCATCTGGGGTAAATCTAATCTCTGAAAAGCAACTGCCTTGTGAAGACATGAGCAGAAGAGTAATGTACACACCAAGTCGTTAAAATGAATTGCTTTAAAGCTAAAAATACATAATAGCCATCTAAAATTCTTGTTGTTCTGGTCCTAGCTCACACTAAATTGGAATCTCTGAAGGATTCAGGCACTGCTCATGCTTTAACATAGTGAGGCCAGAAGATGCCCGAGTGTGAGAACAATGAGTGAGAATAATTCCAAAAATTTCAAGTTCTCAGGGGGATAAGGAGGAGCCTGATTATCACAGATCACAGAACATAAATGTAATTGTACATATGTTAACCTCCAGTCACTCCCTAATTTTTTTATCTAAGTGTTATAAGCTTTGTAGTTACTTGTAGATATAACTATATATTTTAATATGATTGGTTATATAGTTATTTATAACTTTATACTTAATACAGAGTTGTTCTGGTTTTTATATAGCATACTGGATATAGTTGAACTATGATGAAAATGTTCAATAGAAACAGTGAGCAGTTATAATCCAATAACCTAAAAACAGGAGTTTCCAAACTTTACCATAAAATAAGAAATAGTATTTTTTACTTTAGTATGGCGCAGTTTCCTTAATTCTTCCTTCTTCTTTTCCTTTTCCTCCTCCTTTCCCTTCCTCTTACTCTTTCTACTCCTCCTCTTTTTTGTTCTTCAGCCATTCATAAGCATAAAAATCTTTCTTGGCTTGAACACTATACCACAACAGATGGTGAGATAAATTTGTTCTATGGACTGTAGTTTGTTGATCTTAAAGTTAAAATAGTTTTCAAGGCTATAATCATTGAGCTCACTGTAGAATTCGAACTATGATTTGAGTGGTACTCATAAAATTCTGAATGATTTCAAGTACATGTAGATAGTGATAAATAATAGAAAGAAAATTATTTAAGCAAGTATACTTATTACAGAATTATGGGCACAAAATTATTCAGTAATAACACATTATACAATAGTAACACCAAACACAAAGAACACCTAAACTAAGGACAGCTGAGTATAATTTACTCTTAGCCATAAAATTCCATATTATGTGCCAAGAATCTGAATTATGAAGCAAGCAATAAAAGGACACAGACTTCTAGTAATGAAGTGTCACCCTCAAAAGTGAAAGAAACACAAGTATTACATATTCTTGAATAAGGACAACATTCAATAGCATAGGATGCAATTATATTTTTTATAAGGCCATATTCAAAACATATGCACAGTTTTATCTTTACCTGCCTAATTATTCTTAGTTTTGTTATGGAAATATACCTTATGCCCACAAAATGTACATACACATTAAAGGATGTTTTCATTATGTGATACAAACACTATATTGGAAAATAATAATATAGGTTATATAGTTGATTGGATTTCTTTAAGAATGTTTTGGAAGAGCTGGTTCACATTTGCTTTGCTGGTATTTAAGAGCTGATTTTTCTTATTGTTGTTCTATGAGAACTGGGAGAAGGCACTCATATGATACATGTGTTGCATCTGCTCATATATTTTAAGCATTACAGGGCTTGAAATGAGATGTCTTTTTTCCCCTAGAAGATTTAACTTTTGTCTGGAAGCTTCAGTAGTCATTACCAATCTTCTATTCCAGGGAAAGAAAATAAAATGTACAAGAAGCACCATTTGAAGATGAATTGATTTTACTGTCTGCATACCAATTTAGTAAATTGTTTGGCAAATGAAGCTAAAGGAAGTTGCTGAGAAAGCATAGTGAGGATCTACAGAGGGATAAACTAAAATTATCTAAGTCACATCATCTTGGTAGGTCACAGAACACTATGAAAAAGTGTGAAGGACTTAATCATGATTTTTAAAAAAGCATAAAGAATTAAGAGTTATGCTTATGCAATTTAGGAGAGACAGTTTACACTACACACCAAAGAGTACTATGTCAATGACATCATGAAATATTTGCATATATAGATAGTTATAAAATAATAAATATACGGTGTATATGAAAATGTTTCTTGCCTTTGAAAACTTTCCTAAACATTATAGCACTTTATCTGTTGTTTAATTCAAGAAATTCAACTTGATAATTAGAACATGAATAGTACCTGCTGTTCAGTATTTGCATCTCACTGAAGCAGTGTAGTCTAACTCAGAACTTAGGGAAAGCCACGGTGGATTAAAATGAAACAATTTCTGTGTCCCTCAAATATCCTGCAATTAAGAGCAAGCAGTTCTTTCCTAAAGGGTTTAATCAGAGCAGTGTGGAGGCACAAGGGAGGATTCCATAAAGGAAAAAAATGTCACTGTGTGTGTAAGACACTGAATGTCTATCTCCTGACTCTGTTCTGTAAAATTTCACCTTAACCCTCTTCATAGAGTTACTCACACAAAATACTCCCTTGAATGATTAAATCAAGTGTATTTAAAATTTTTAAATGCCTCATTCTCTTTCTTTGTTTTCAAACTCACAATACTTGACATGTCACAAAAGAAACAGTAAGTGACATTAAGACCTGATAAGGTTCACTATATGAATATTTTATGTGAACATCTTTTTACTGCTTGTTCTATTTTTAGATAGGATGGATAATTAGAATAACTGAGAGTGGAAGGAAAGTCTAAGTATAATCTATATATAGCTATCATATTGAAAAATGTTAACAACCAGGTGCCAGTGGTTCATGCCTATAATCCTAGCTATTCAGGAGGCTGAGATCTGAGGATTACGGTTTAAAGCCAGCCCTAGCTGGAAAGTCTGTGAAACTCTTATCTCCAATAAACCACTCAGAAAACTGGAAGTAGCACTGTGGCTCAATAGTAGAGCTCCAGCCTTGAGCTGAGATGTGAGGGACAATGCCCAGAGTTCAAGCCCCATGACCACCACCACTAACAACAACAAAAAGTGGACTCCTCACTCATATTTTACTTGTAGAGGAAAAATTGAAAACATAGGTTTGATGTTTTATTTCAGATAACACATGACCACCAATGAAAGGAATGTCATAGGGATGGTCTTTTGTAAACTGATAGTCCTCAATATTAAACTCGCAAGGCTTATTTAAAATAAAACATATTTGCTATGTTCAATATTAGCAACAGAGACTTAACTAAGATGGCCACCTTCCAGAAACATTCCAACATAGGTACTGTTAATTTTCACAAAGATAGATGGATGACAATGACAAAGTAGAGTAGCAATTGATAATGAAATCTGTCTCATGAATTGTACCAGATAGAAAAGTCAGCCTTAGTTTGGACTTAACATTGCAGTTTTAAATATCCTGAGCGTATATCATGAAACTAATTGCTTCCTCTACAGCAAAATGTTAGGTAGAGTCTTTCCAACATTATAAGATAATATCCAAACTAGAAACACAAGTGATTATTTTTAAGTTGCTTTGGAGAAGAATATTAAGAGATGATGTATTTTACAATGAGCATTTATAGGTTCTTATGCACCATGCAACAGTTAACTTTTCACATTTTAAGATTTTATTGTTTTAAAAATATTTATGTGAACTATTAGAAATATAAGCTTCCATGTGAAGATACTTCTTTCATGCAACAAAAAAAGCTCCTTGTTTTATAAAACCAAGATGAAAGTAGCAATAGACTTCTGGTCTTCATTTCTATGACTATTCTGAGTCAGTTCCTATTTGTGTTATTTTTATTGTTCAAATTGAAGAACTGCTATATAAACATGGAACAGAACATGTTTTGAATATAATTGTGTACTGAAAGCTTCAATGTCTTTTTAAAATGTTAACATTGATTCTACAAACTACTTTGTATGTTAGTGTCCAGAATCCATATCCACTTACATTTTTCCAGTTAAATCTTGTCTGATTTTGCAGTATGTATAAACATGCAGTAATTTCTTACTCTGAATGATAAAAAATATTGAGCAAATCAAAAAACTGTTAGTAATACTTTGTAACATTCTTAGTAGTACATTACAAGTCATAATGAAGCACATTAAGAATTTTGACCTTCTCTTACAAACCATAAATTAGAATTTTATAAAACTTACAAGCCAAGAGTTATATACGTATATTATGCTTTCTATAAATCTCTCAAACTCAAAAATTACAAATGCAATGTGCAATAACATAACTGTAATTATTTTATACTTAAAGTGAGCTGGTAGCTCACATCTGTAATCCTAGCTACTCAGAAGGCTGAGATCTGAAGATCACGGTTCAAAACCAGCCAAGGTAGGAAAAGCCGTGAAACTCTTATCTCCAATAAATGACCAAAAAGCTGGAAGTGAACTGTGGCTCAAGTGGTAGAACTCTAGCCTTGAGCTGAAGAGCTGAGGGACAGAACTCAGGTCCAGAGTTCAAGCCCCATGACTGACAAAAAAAAAAAAAAATAATAATAATTAATTAAATAATTTGAACACATATTGGTATTGGAAATCTGGCCACAGGAGCTAAGAATTTTGACAGCAAGGTAACAACAAATTATTTTGAAATTCTGTGCATTAATATTTCTAATTTATATGAGGGATCATTTAGCAGTTGTGCTATATAGTTTATATTGCACCTGCCTATCATTTTAAATAGGAATCATAACATTCAACTATATAGTAATTGGGAATTATCAGTAGCAAATGTTATTATGAAAATTCAGTAACATAAAAGGAAATGAAATAAAATCAATTCACCTTTTCTAGCTCTTAGTAAAATAAATTATCTAGATTACTCATCCAAAGGTAAACGGGTTCTCTGCAACAATGTTCTGATTTTTGCCTAAATCTCATTGCAAATGTTATCATATGAAGAGTAAAATACATTTGAAATGATTATTGATTGACTATTGTAATGAAATATGTAATCATTAAAAATCAGTTTATTTTGTATGCTGTTTAGTAATATGTAAAACCAACAGCTTTCAATTACTACAGGTACTGGAATAAGAAACTTATGTATAATTCATATAACCAGTTATAAATTCAGCACATATAATTTAATGAAAATATAAATATATGTAAAATAAATATAAATGTGTTTGGCTTATTCTAGAATCTATTAAAATATTTGAATATTACATAGCATTATTGCTCATATTTAAGTTCAGCTACATTTACATTTGGGAGATTTTCCTATACAAAATATTTGTTATACAAAATACCAACAGCTATACAAAATAAAAATTTCGAGTATAAAATTTATTTTCTTGGTTGTCAATTTAAGATAAAATAATTTAAGGATATGAACGTAGTTTTTTATGAATGATGGTATTTGAAAGTGACAGGTTGAATCTTGTTATAAGAACTCCATATGCTTCTGAATAATTTTAATCATTTTAAAAGTAAAGCTATCATTCCTATAATATAGATAACATTAAAAATTCACTACTTTTAATTTAATGAGATATAAATAAGTTCTGAATATTTAATTAAAAGCAAATTTTCAGCTTATTTTCTTAATTAAGGGATTAGATTTTCAGAAGTATTAACTGATTAAGTTTATGAGAGCTCTAAAATACATAGAAAATTGTTAAATATGAGAAGAAAATCAAATATATCACAAAGCTGAACCAAAGCCCTAAGGTAATGAAATTAGAGAGAAAATAAATGAGTGAACCCATGTTCAGAGAAAGCGGCAAGGCAGGGCTTATAGATCCATAGGGAGAGTTCTTCAGCGGCTTAGCACGTTTAATATCTATGTTCTGCTACTTCCAATTTCATGCTGTTCTGTCAAAATCTGGTATCTAGACTGTTCAATGATTATCAGGGAATGTGATTATCAATGATGTTCATTCACTGAACATATGTTTGTTCAGTGTCAAGGTGCCAGATGATCTTCTAGGCACTGAGGATATAGAACCAACTGCACACACACAAACATAAACACGCTCTATGTGTATACATGTTACATATACAACCACAAAAAATATAGTATACAAGTACATAAAGTATATATTTTTATATATTTTGTATATTAGTACATATATACACATTACACACATGCCTATATCATCTCTTACATAATAGTGAGAGTCAGAAAAAAGTAAATGAAGCATAAGGAAATTATATGGTGTGTCACAATATATCCCAACATAAAAAAAAAAGTATAGGTGAACTCAGGGAAAAAATAAAGTGTTTGAATGGAAGTGGGTGCTGGAATGCTAATATACCCTAGAATACATAATAACTGAGAATATGTAATATACCCTATACCTGATATAATAATATATCCTAGAAAACCCTTTGTTTAGAAGAAGGAATCTTAATAGATATCATAGATTCAATGAAACATGTCACACAGATATTGATAAGGACTGAATGTTGGTGTTCTTTTGTATTCCATATGTTCAGGTACTAATTTCTAATGTGGTGGCATAGTGAGATAGAAATGAGAAGCAACTAGAATATGAAGTCATAAAAGTGAATCGTGTCCTATTAGTAATCATCTAATAAGGGTCAATGATGAGCTTGCACATTCTGTTTATCATGTGAGGTGCTAGCAAGAAGTCTAGATGCTTAGAAGAGAGTCTTTACCAAGAAAATAATCTATCTTCCTGAACCTTTATTTTCAAGTTCTAGCCAATAGAAATGTGTGATATATGTGGCTATACTTCACCTTCTCTTCTGTAGTATGTTGTTATGATGAAGCTAAAAAAAATATCAACTAGAGTCAAGTATAGAATACCATACTTACGGTGAGTATCAACCATGTTGAGGCCCTGTGAGAGTGAGTACAGCGTACTGGTGTTAGTTAAGCTAGGTCCTTTTTATGAAATTTCAGGGACAAAATGAGTAGTTGAGGATGTCGTCAGATAAATACTATCCAGCATGATCATATTCCTGTGGATCGCTCTAAGTAGCCAAAAGATTTTAGGAGGGTTCTAAGCTATGTGATTTGTGGATAATTGTTTAATAGATTTCTCTAATGAAACTTCTTGGGCCTGCAAATTTATTTTTTTTTTTGGTGATTGTAAGTTGCATATTAAATTTTCTTAATTGTTACAAGCTATTTACATTGCCTGATTTGTGTTTTGGTCACATGTGGAAATCTCAGTTTTTGAGATTTTTTTTCATTTGTTGCAATTGTCCATCTTATGTTAGAATTGTTCTAGTTTTTTGGTTTCTGTATGATTTTTTTATTGGAAAGATATTGTACAGAGGGGATACAGTTACACGAGTAAGGTAATGAGGACATTTCCTATCCAGCATTGTTACCTTCTGTTTTGTTTGTCCCCTATTATCCCTTGTCTCCCCACCTCCCTGACTCCTCCCTCTGCTCACCCTTGAATTTGTAAAGTTCATTTTCAACATAGTGTCTCATACATACCATTGTTACAATGGCTCAACCTGTATTCTTATTTCAGCATTTTATTATTTCCCTTCCCTTCCCTAAATTAGAAAAAAAATGTATATAAAAGATGCAGGGCAGTTGTTTCTTTGAGGATTTTTTTGTTGGGGTATTTAATTTTTTGAGTTCCAAGTATATTTTAGATATGAGACCCTTCTCTGTTGTATGATGAGTGAAGATCTTCTCCCAATCCATGGGCTTTTCTATTGATCTTGCTAGCTATGTCCTTTGCTATGAAGAAACTCGGCAGCTTCATACAATCCCATTTGTCCAACCTTTCTTTGATTTGTTGTGTTCCTGAGTCTCTATTAAAAAAATTCCACCTGTGCCAAGGAGACCTAAGGTTTCTCCTATTCCTTCCTGTAATGTTTTCAGAGTGTCTGCTTTGGCTCTGAGGTCTTTGATCCATTTTGGAGTTGATTCTGGTGCAGGGTGATATATATGGATCTAGCTTTAGTTTTGTACAGGTGATTAACCAATTTTGCCAACACCATTTACTGAAGAGACTGTCTTCCTTCCGTTCTATTTTTTTAGCTCCCTTATCGAAGATTAGGTGGCTATAGGTTTATGGGTTCATTTTTGGGGTTTCAGTTCTATTCCATTGGTCCTCAGGTCTGTTCTTGTGCCAGTACCAAGCTGTTTTGATTACTGTAGCTTTGTAGTAGAGTTTGAAATTTGGTATTGATATTCCTCCAGCACTATTCTTTCTGTTAAGGTACAATTTGGGGGCAGGGAAGTAGTGTAGTTGTGGAGGTAAGAGGGAAGGGATGGTAGGGGAAAAAACAAAGCAGGAGGCAACAGTGCTTGCTCATGTAACTGTAACCCCTCTGTACAGTATTTTTACAATAAAAATGTATTAAAAAAGATGCAGGGCACCAGAATCAAATACAGTTAAAACAGGGGTTAAACCATGGGGAAAAACATACAAATGAAACAAAAAATCACATAGGACATTATAAATACATTAAAAACAACCGCAAGAAAGATAATACCAGTCGTGTCACTATCTTGGGGTTCATTTCGCTTAGTATCATCTTATATGGTCATATGTACATAACTTTTGACCTATTCTGCTTCTCCTAGACAATACTAGTTATTGCAAATAAGGGAAAACACGGGACCTATGTTTCCTTGGGCCTGGCTTGACTCCTGTGTCTATAACTAGGAACTCCCACATGCTAGCTGGATCAAGTTTTCCTTGCTTGCTTGCTTGCTTCCTTCCTTCCTTCCTTCCTTTTTCTTTCTATATATCTAAGTTTATTAAAGTGTCTACTTCATATGACAATGGGAGATACCCAGATATTGCAGCTCATGTAGCATCTGAACAAGGATATGAAATTGAGGCAAGAAGAAGCAAAATAATGTGAAAGGACTTTGAGTTGCAAAAGGAAGTAAATTGTGGGAAAACATATGTGCAAGAACTGAATGATAGTTTTCAGTAAATTTTGTAGATTGCTCATGGATGATAAATATCTAAAATCTTTGGCAGTCAACTATTTTTGTTTACTGTTTTAATTTATTTATTTGGTTACAATTTATGGGACATTATATGTTAATATTTGTGCAATATGTAAAAACAAAATTATATTAATTAGCATTTCCATCTACTTAATTATTTTCATTTCCCGTGTTGTAAATGGTGTTGTAAAGTGTTCTCTTCAAGTGATTTTGAAATATGTAATCAATTTTAGGTCCTCTATTCTCCTGCAAACCATAGAACTACTTTTTCCTTTCCCAATTGTTTTGTTGTCCACTAGCCATCCTTTTTCCTCACTATCTTTTCTGTCTTCCATTTTTAGCCTCTAGTTAGCAATCTTTAGGCTAGGCTTCCTGTCTCACACTGATACTATAGAATATAATTTTCTATACATGGCAGAACATGGGTGTAGAAGACATTTCTCCACAGCAGAAGAAAGATACATTTCTCTATAACCCTCACTGAACCAAACTCAATTCATACTACAGTGTGTATCAAGATACATGTTGAAAATGCCAAGAGTACATTAGGTTTAACTCTGAAGTAAACTCTAGAATAAAAAAAAAAGGTATGAAACATTATCACCTTTAAAACGATAACAATTATTTAAGATTATTTTTTTTAATCTAGAGATGGAAGACTTGTAACCTTTAGAGTGGAAAGTAGGACATGCAGCCCACCCAAATTCAGGGCAAAGCAATGCATGGACGGAATCTATGGCAATGTACAGGGAAAAAAAAAACATTAAAAGAGGCTCGATGCAACAGAAGTTAGCAATCAAAATCAGCTTCACTGGTGATTTGTGTGATTGGGGGAATGCAGCTGCCCATCCTGCCAACTAACCAGGAAAGGTGGGCCAGCTGTTTCCAGTGAAGCACCACGACAATGCGCATTCTGTTCTCTGGGAGACATGAGGATTAGCTGATGATGGGCCTGTTTGTGGGTAGGACCACACACAATGTCACTCAAACAGAAACTTAAAGTGTACCACTTGTGTGCCATGATATTTATAAAATACAAACTAATCCCCTAATCTAATGCACCATTCATGACATAATTATAAATAGAGCAGTACCACAACATATTATTTTTAAAGATGACTTTGAAAATGTTGCCTGCTTTCTAAATTATTTAAAATAGCTGCTCATTTTATTATGTCAATTGAGCTTAAAACATCTAGAGTTTTCTTCTAAAGATATGTTCAGAAGTAAATATATACACACATTATATACTTAGGCTTTTCTTTGAACATTCACTTTTCCTTCTCTATTCTCATTTAGTAAAATCAAATTTGGTTCTATGACTTTACTGGAGAAAATGTCTCCTTTATTCAAAGAACAAAAATTCTCAATACAGGTAGAAAATAAGTGACACCAAAAATGGAAGAGGGTTGATCTCTGGCTTGTTATATGCTTACTTAAGGTATTTCTATGGGTTTTTCATCATCCATAGTAGAAAGCTGAAACTCTAAGGAAATGTGTCCTTATTCCTACATCTTAGTCACTTTTACAGCTGGTCCCTTCTTTAATAGGAAGCATTTAAATTTTCTAATATTGCCATTTTTCAATTCCTTTCTGGCTTCTTAGAGTTAATGTCTTCTGCCAGTAACAAGTGTCTTTCTATAGATATAATGCTACCTAGAAACCTTTTGTCTCATTTGTTAAAGATCCAGCTCACATTCATAAGCTAACGTTTCTTAGCTAATCTTGAACAATTTCATCAGTAATCCTATACCATGTTTCATGCTCATAGTACATTATCATCATAGCTTTATCACACTGCATTTCACAGTAGGTAGATTTGGGGATCAGCTCTCTTCTGTGGGGTTCATGTTCTTTGAAGACAAGGGTTTATGTATTAATATCTTCCTTCTTTGGGCACATATACTAGCCATTGCATTCTCAAAAAATAAGATATCAATTAGTATATATTTCATATCGATAATTCTTATGTGTTCAGAACTTGAAGTAGAAGACTGCTGTTTTTTCACGTTAGCTTAATTCTTAATGAAGAGATATTAAGCTCATATGAGCTGTTCCAAAGTATCTCCCTCAACCTCTGTGCACATCTCCCTGCAACAGTATCTTGTTTAAAACAAACAACAACAACAAGAAAGAAACAAAGGGTAACAATTAACCAATATCCATGGAGAACATTTTGTAGGTTTTGTTTTGTTAATTGCTTCACTATAGGGAATACCTATCCCTTGTGCTGTATAAGTTCTGCAAATTCACTTGATATAAACCAGATCAGGCATCTGAAACTTCTCCTCAACTGTCCCTGACATATCTACCTGTGTTGATAACGTTGTAAGGTTTTAAGTTTTCAAATGGACCTTGGCACAAAAATGGTTTCCAAACAAAAGATGTTCAATTTAATATTTGTCTTCTCATATGCATATGTTTTGCTGTGTATATGTTAGTTTAGGATATTTGTTTATTATGCTGTTTATCAGATTGTTTATAATATTGAGATTTAATATGATTATGCATATAACATTTTAAGATTTCACCTCCCATTTTAAGGTATTAGAAACATTATAACATATTAAGGCTATAATTACTACAAGGTAGTGAAAAATGTGAGTATTTCTTCCTTCTTCTAATAGCATCCAGTATGATATGTTTAGCTTCACCTCAATTAAGTAGCAAATCAAACAGCTTTGTAATTTCTATACGTCAGAGGATTTTGCTATTTTTATACATAGCAACTTGGAATACCGAAAGGAGTGTAAATAGGGACTCCATCTTTGTCTATCTCTCTCTCTTTGTCTCTCTCTCTCTCTCTGTCTCTTTGTCTTTCTCTCTCTAACACATCATCACATATGACCTATCTAGAGGTAGCAGTAAATGCAATAACTATTCTGAACATCACACATTCCCTCTTCTTTCATAAATTATTAATAAACAAGAAGTATATGAGAAACTTTAACATGGCTTTCTAACCTACAATAGATTGAACTACACACATAACTTTAACTCTTAAAGTTTTGCTGAAAGTATTTTTAGTACATTAAGCTTCAAATATGAGAGCTAAAAGAGAACAAATACAAAGATAGAAAATGTGTGTTTTTAGGTCCCATGGTTTCCCTTATTTGCAATATCTAGTATATGTATGAGTCAAGCAGAAAAGTTCAGATAAGGTGATGTTAGGAAAATGAACCCTAAGATATGTATTTAAATGTTTTTTTTCTTTCATGTATTTGTTTCTAACACATTTATAAGATTATTTCTTTGTTGCTTTGTATGTCCCTCCCCCACAGTATAACCCCTGCTTCCACTGTATTTGATGTTGGTATAATTTGTGGAGGGGAAGGGGAAAAACATGTCGTTTAAATAAGGATACAGGTGGACCCATTGCAACAACGAGAAGTACAAGTTGTCATGTCAAAAAGAACTTTACAACTTTGGTGGGGGGTGGGGAAGGATTGGGTGGGGGGGGGTGGGGGGAGGGAGGATGGGAAGGGATGGGAAAGGTAAACAAAGGAGGAGGTTACAATGCTTGATAAGAAATGTACTCATTATCTTGCCCATGTAATTGTAACCCCTCTGTACAGTATTTTCACAATAAAAAAAAAGAAAATGTGTGTTTTGCTACTATTGAAATAACCAAAAGGAAATGATTTTGCCACGTACTTTACTAACTGCTCTGCTAAAGATTTAATGTCAATTTTTTTCAGCGATCTTATCACCCCCTTATGTCAAAACAATAATTTGTTCTCATGATTTCTATGAGAATGTTCCCTGTTAATAAAGTGTGCTCATGAAAGATAAGTGCAGATCCTTTTAGACACAGTAACAGAGGCTCATCAGATAAACACAGCTACATTCCTATGATGTTTGACTTGATTTGTTTTTCAGAAACCCCAATAACTAAGATAAATCATTACTGCTATTTTAAGAAAAAAATGATGATACTTTCTACATGAAAAGTATTTGCAGTGGTGTCACAGAAAATAATAAAGAATGCAACCCTTTCGGAGTGTATGTAAACATTCAACATACATAGATTCTTATTGGCTGGCCTACAAAAACAGAACATGGTCTAGAATTATTATTAAAGTCTAACCACAGGCATTTTTCTCCATTAAATTACTTAGATATATTAAAATCTAGTATAATGGCATGCAATTTCTTCTCTGAATGAAACAGAAGATGTAGAAATGGTTATGGCTTGCTTGTTTTTTATTATTGTGAAAATACTGTACAGAGGGTTTACAATTACTTGGGCAAGATAATGAGTACATTTCTTATCAAGCATTGTAGCCTCCTCCTTTGTTTCCCCTTCCCTTCCTGTCCTCTCCCCATTCCCACTACCTACCCCTCCTCCTCCCCCCCACTACCAAAGTTGTAAAGTTCGTTTACGACATGAATGGCTTTTTTCTTAAAAGATGTACATTCAAACATTTGCTATGGGATTCATCAGAGATGACATTTTAAATTACTCATTACTCAAAAATATGCTTCTATTAGATATTTCACTGGACATTGAATATTAATTGCTAAATATATTTTTAAAACAAATTAAATATGTAATGTTTGTAGATGTGGTAGAAATTGTTGAACATGTAATCTTTGATTAGCCTGACCTGCCTAACTTTTAGTACTACACTACTCTTTTATTCTGTAGTGTTCCATTTAGGTACTTAGGTTATTCTCAGGGTTTTTGCACTCTCATCAACTGTTTTCACCTTTCTATTTCAACTTGTTTATTCATTATACACATATAGGCACTACTAACCACAACTAGTTACGTAACCTTTTATGCTTTAAGATTTTTATTGTGAAAATACTGTACAGAGGGGTTACAATTACATGGGCAAGGTAATGAGTACATTTCTTATCAAGCATTGTTGCCTCCTCCTTTGTTTCCCCTTCCCATCCCTTCCCATTCCCCCATCAAAATTGTAAAGTTCCTTTTCGACATAACGACTTATACATCTCATTGTTGCAATGGGTCCACCTGTATCCCTATTTAAGTAACTTGTTTTTTCCCTTCCTCTCCACAAATTATACCAACATCAAATACAGTGAAAAGAGGGGTTATAATGTGGTAGATGGACATACAAAGCAACAAAAAAAAAAGCACCTTATAAATGTGTTAGAAACAATCACATGAAAGAAAAAAACATTTAGCTATGTTCAATAATGCTACAATCAACATAGTTGTGCTGGTAGCTTTAGTATGGTCTTGTTTGTGATCATTTGGGTAAATGCCCAAAAGTGGGGTTGCTGGGTCATAGAGGAGATCTATGTCGAGTCTTCTAAGGAACCTCCATACTACTTTCACTAGCCATACAACGGAAGTCTCATATCTCAAAAATCCCCCAACAACAAATCCTCAAAGAAACAACTGCCTGATAAGTGGGCTAAAGACTTAAAGAGAAACTTCACTGAAGAGGAAAGAAGGATGGGCAATAGACACGTGAAGAAATGCTCAACCTCCCTAGCCATAAAAGAAATGCAAATCAAAACAACATTGAGATACCACCTCACCCCAGTTAGAATGGCTATAATCAAGAAACTCTAATAACACCAGACGCTGGAAGAGATATGGACAGAAGGGAACCTTACTGCATTGTTGGTGGGAGTGTAAACTTGTTCAAACACTATGCTTTAAAATTTTAAGTCTACGTGGCTCCTAAGTGTAGGTGTGTTGCAAGAATATTTGATATTAATAAGTTGACAGAACACTATGCTAAGATATTTGCCAGAAAAAAAGTGACAAGAAGATAAAATAAAATATAACAATGTAATTTATATTACAAAAGTATATATTTTACCCCATACAGATATTCTGGTGTATTTTTCTGATTTAAAAGTAATAAATCTTGTTTCTGCTACACAAAATATTTTTGTTTTGTTTTGTTTTTTTGGGTTCGGTTGTGGGGCCTGAACTCTGGGCCTGGGCGCTGTCCCTCAGCTCTTCAGCTCAAGGCTAGGGCTCTACCACTTGAGCCACAGCGCCACTTCCAGCTTTTTTTTTCTGATTATGTGGTGCTGAGGAATGGAACCCAGGGCCTCAGGCATGCAAGGCAAGCGCTGTACCACTGAGCCACCTTCCCAGCCCCACAAAATATTTTTATATAAATTCCTTGCAATTTAGTAAATTATATGACTTTATAACACATTCAAGAAATTTTCTTGAACATTTTTATTAGGTAGATGCTAGAATTTTAGATACATACACTAGAAAATTTTCAAATAAATTAAAAGTAACCTAGTAGTTTTACGCTTTATTGCATAGACACAATTATACATGTAAAAGTGTACATATCTAAATACATATTTTAATGGAGAATGGGCTATCTAGTAGTATATATACATTATTTTTTGTAGCCAGATATTTAGCAGAGGTCCTATTAATAATTTAATAAACTTGTTCATCAATCAAGGCTTTCACACATTGGCAATAGGTCTTACGGCCTGATTACAAGAAATCTGAAATTTTTGGTTTGGGGAGAGAGTTTGAGGGGCAGTTATTTTTGTATGC
This sequence comes from Dipodomys spectabilis, assembly GCF_019054845.1. Classification (NCBI taxonomy): domain Eukaryota; kingdom Metazoa; phylum Chordata; class Mammalia; order Rodentia; family Heteromyidae; genus Dipodomys; species Dipodomys spectabilis. Next base: position 9,180,866 of record NW_024870766.1, on the reverse strand, counting down.
ATTTTTATTGTAAAGATACTGTACAGAGAGGTTACAGTTACATGAGTAAGGTAATGAGTACATTTCCTATATAGCATTGTTACCTCCTCCTTTGTTTTTTCCCTACCATCCTGGTCTTCCCACCTCCCCAATTCCTCCCTCCCCAACCGAGAAGTGGTAAAGTTCATTTTCAACATAGTGTCTTACACATGTCATTGCTACAATGGGTCAACCTGTATCCTTTTTTTGTTGTTGTTTTAATTATTATGAAAATACTGTACAGAGGAGTTGGAATTACATGGGCTAGATAATGAGTACATTTCTTATCAAGCATTGTTGCTTCCTCCTTTGTTTCCCCTCCCTATCCCTTCTCATATCCCCCCCATATTCGCCCCCCTCCCCCCCGTGGCCAAAGTTCGTTTTTCGACATAAGGACTTGTTATGTCTCATTGTTGCAATGGGTCCACCAGTAACCCCATTTAAACGATTTGTTTTTTCCCTTCCCCTCCACAAATTATACCAACATCAAATACAGTGAAAGCAGGGGTTATATCGTGGGGGAGGGACATACAAAGCAACAAAGAAATCATCTTATAAATATGTTAGAAACAATTGCATGAAAGAAAAAAACATTTGAATACTTATCTTGGGGTTCATTTCTTCTAATATCAACATATCTGACCTTTTCTGCTTGTCTCAGGCATATACTAGTTATTGTAAATAACGGAAACCATGGGGCCTATGTTTCTTTGGGCCTGGCTTACTTCACTTAATATAATTTTTTCCACGTGTCCATTTCCTAACAAATGGGGCAATGTCATTCATTCTGATGGAGGCATAGAATTCCATTGTGTATATATACCACATTTTCTTGATCCATTCATCTACTGAGGGGCATCTGGGTTGCTTCCATATGTTGGCTATGGTCAATAATGCTGCAATAAATATAGTTGTGCTAGTAGCTTTAGTATGGTCTTGTTTGTGATCATTTCGGTAAATGCCCACAAGTAGGATTGCTGGGTCATAGGGAATCTCTATGTGGAGTCTTTTGAGGAACTTCCATAGTACTTTCCAAAGTGGTTGAACAAGTTTACACTCCCACCAACAATGCAGTAATGTTCCCTTCTGTCCACATCCCCTCCAGCATCTGTTGTTATTAGAGTTCTTGATTATAGCCATTCTAACTGGGGTGAGGTGGTATCTCAATGTTGTTTGATTTGCATTTCTTTTATGGCTAAGGAGGTTGAGCATTTCTTCATGTGTCTATTGGCCATCCTTCTTTCCTCTTTGGAGAAGTTTCTCTTTAAGTCTTTAGTCCAGTTATATATTGGACAGTTGTTTCTTTGAGGATTTGTTGTTGGGGGTTTAATTTTTTGAGTTCCAGGTATATTTTAGATATGAGACCCTTGTCCATTGTATGGCTAGTGAAGATCTATTCCCAATCCGTGAGCTTTCTATCGATCTTGCAAGCTATTACCTGTGCCATGCAGAAGCTCTGCAATTTCATACAATCCCATTTGTCCAACCTTTCTTTGATTTGTTGTGTTTCTGGATCTTTATTAAGAAAATTTCGGCCTGTGCCAAGGAGACCTAGGTTTTCTCCTATTCCATCCTGTAATGTTTTCAGAGTGTCTGTCTTAACTCCAAGGTCTTTGATCCATTTGAAGTTGATTCTGGTGCAATGTGATATGTAAGGATCTAGCTTTAGTTTTCTACAAGTAGTTAACCAGTTTTGCCAGCACCATTTACTGAAGAGACTGTCTTTCTTCCAGTCTATTTTTTTTAGCTCCCTTATAGAAGATAGCTATAGGTCTGTGGGTTCATTTCTGAGTTTTCTATTCTATTCCATTGGTCCTGAGGTCTGTTTTTGTGCCAGTACCAAGCTGTTTTGATTATTATGGCTTTGTAGTAGAGTTTGAAATTTGGTATTGATATTCCTCTAGCATTGTTCTTTCTGTTAAGGATCATTTTTGTTATTCGGGGTCTTTTATTATTCCATATGAATTTTTGGATTTCCTCTTCTATTTCCTTAAGAATGAGGTTGGAATATTGATAGGTATTGCATTGAATTTGTAGATAGCCTTGGGAAATATTGCCATTTTCATGATGTTGATCCTTCCAATCCAGGAGCATGCGAGGTTTTGCCACTTTCTAAGTTCTGTTTTGATTTTCTTTTTCAACCTGTATCCTTATTTCAGCATTTTGTTATTTCCCTTCCCCTCCCCAAATTATAAAAATGTATATACAAGTTGCAGGGCACCAGAATCAAATACAGTGAAAACAGGGGTTATACCATTGAGGAGGAACACACTAAAGAAGCAAAAAAAATCACATGGTACATTATAAATACATTCAAAACAACAGCAAGAAAGATAAAACCACTTGTGTCCCTATCTTGAGGTTCATTTTGCTTAGCATCATCTTATCTGGTCATATATATATATATATATATATATATATATATATATATATATATAGCTTTTGTCCTTTTCTGCTTGTCCTACACATGTACTAGTTATTGCAAATATGGGAAACCATGGGACTTACATTTCTTTGGGCCTGGCTTACTCCACTTAATATATTTTTTTCCCAGGTCTGTCCATTTCCTAACAAATGGAGTGGTGTCATTCTTTCTGGGGCAGTTATTTTTAAATCATATTCTGAAAAGTGATTACATTTGTTCTATGTCTTCTGTAATTCATAATACTACTAGTGACAGTTACCACCTGGCCTTTTCTACTGGCTGATCATGTGTTGATTGCTCATCTAATATTATCTCATTTATACTACCAAATAAGGGATTTTACATGCAAAAATTCTCTTAAATGTCAGCAAAACTTACGCTCAGGATATAGACTGAAGATCACATCTTGACAGACAATAATCAGATATAATCAGATCTCCTAAAACTAGCAATAGTGTTTTTAAGGAGAAAAGCTTGGGTAGAAGACCATAAGCCAAACAGAAGTAAGGCTAAACATTTCTATTTTAAGCCAGGAGAATAGTTGAATTAATCCTGTTAACAAACACCAACTACTAGCAAGCAGGGTGCTGGAAATCCCTTTGTGATAGTTTGGATTTGTCTCCACAGTGTGGTCCAAATATTTTGGTTCCTCCTACTGTCTTACTATAGTTTCCTTTTTTCCTGTGTTATGTAAATATTCAGAGGAAAAATACCTCTGATCTAAGGTATTAAAATAATCAATCTGTCTAAGTTTCTTGACTTTATAATAATAAGGGCTGTAAGTTTTCTTTTCTATTTGGAATTTTCCATATGGAAAATTACATTGACTTTTTCAATCTATCATATGAAGAATTTTAAGTACTAATGTGATCATTCTTCATGTCCCAAGGTATAACAACCATCCTTTTGCCCAAAAGAATTTTGCAATAATTAAGATGTATACATGGCCCGCTTATTTCACTGTGGAATATCTGAGATACTACTTTATTTAGAGACATCATACTTACCGCACAAAAATGAGTAACTAAGAATATCCTCCTTTGATTTCACTGTATAAAAATTTACAGCTCAGTTTAATTTATCGTGTGCAAGTGTAATTTTTTGTCTTTTACAATCCATTGTGTTTTCTTGAAGGTTTACAGGCACATTCTAATGACAACAAATGAAGTAAAATATGTAACCTGTGTTTCTCTGGATCTGGCTTCTATTAAATATATATTTCCAGTTCCTTATGAATGGTGCAATATCATTCTTTCTGACGGAAATACAGAATACCATTGTGTATATTTACCATATTTTCTTGATCCATCTTCCACTGAGGGGCATATGGGGTGATTCCATGTCTTGGCTATGGTAAACAATGTTGCAATGAACATGGTTGTGCTGATAGTTTTAGTGTGGCCTTGTTTGTGGTCTAGCTGGACAAAAGTGGCTTATTTGGGAGGCTCAGTTTGATGCCCAGGCAAAATATCTCAGGAGACCCCCTCTATAATATATAGCTGGGGATAGAGTAAGTCAGCTCTTATCCAAAGCTACACAGAAGACTATGATTGGGAGCATCATTTTTCCAGGCCACCCCAGATAAAACAAATCTCCATAAAGGCAATCTAAATGCAGTGAACAATTTCAACAGTAATAGAAAGCCTAAAACTTGTCTAATTGAAACCCAAAGTATTACAGGCATGGCACAATAGTATTATGTACTGTGAGGCCATAAATTGAAATCCTAACATTATCAAAGATAAAATAAAAACAAACCAAAGGAAGTGAAAGTTGTTAATCTTTCCATTTTTTTATTATCACTTCTTACCCAAGGAAAATAATATAAATTCCTAACCTTATAATATAGGGTGGGTTTACAAGGAACCAATTATTCTTTTGAACAGGTAGATTTCCAGGCCAAACAGCTTATCTTCTCACCAATTCTAGATGGCAGTAATCATTAAAGTACTATGTGGAAACTATTGAAAATGTTATACAATGGTAAATAGACATAGATCCTTAGATATACTTAGGTATAACCAATTAACATTACTCTATTATGGCCCTCTCAAAACACCAAAATCATTCCACATATGTTCCACTCAGCAATGGTTTTCAACAATGATTAGTTGGTAACTATGCACTATACTTCATTACATATTCTCTTCTACTCTTTGTTTTGGCAAAGAAAATTTGCTACTTGACATATGGAATTTACAATCAGAACTACCTCAAATGAGCTCTCTCTCTCTCTCTCTCAGTGAATATTAAGAAAGAATGCTGAAATCTAAGAACTACCAAAACATGTCAGACTGTTTTTTTTTTCTCTCTTTCTTTTTTTGAAAACTACCAAAGACCCAGAATTAACTGTGGTACTTTATGTGATTACAATTCCCCTTCTTACACAATTGAAATTAATGCCCAGACAATAACCACTTCCAGACAGAAATGTTGGGGGCTGAAGGAAACCCCAGTACTGTTCCACAATTGATTGCATGTTGAGTGGGGAGTCAGTTCAAGTTACTGATGCCTTGTTAGACGTTGGAATTGCATTCCAATCTTATACAATAGAAGACTAATATGATGATATAATTTTTGTTATCTTTCTATATCCACAAGATAAAAGCAACTAAATTCATTGTTGACTGAATTCAGAACCTAGAAGACTGAGTCAGCTGGATAATGAACTCAATGCCAATGCTGGTCCATCAAATTATCTTTTCTGAAAACAAAAGAAAAACAAAGAAAAAGGAAAGACTACTTTGGAAAGTATCTGATAAAAAAATAAACCATCAAAATCTTGTACTACCTAAATATGCTGAGTTCCAAAAATTTAGCTCTCAGAATTCCACAGTAAGAAGGAGAAGTGACAATTATATCTAATTTGGTTTCCTAGATAAGGCTCTGGAAAAACCAAAAGGAAATTCGGTAAAACACAAGAAATATTAATAGTTATGCACTTTATTTAGTAATAATATATCCAAATTGGGTGATAGATTTTAAAAAATGTAGTATAAAATGTAAGACATTAGTAATGGGGAATATGAATATTCTGTATTAACTTTTTGATTTGTTTTCTATGAATCTACTAAAGTTTTTTTTAATTAAAGAAAAGTTGATCATACTAAAAAATCTAGGCATTTCCACATTTGTCAGGAATAATATTCCAAGAAAAAGCAACTGTAAAATTTTAGAGGTGAAAAATGAATAATGTATAAATGTGGGTGACTTCAATTTTTTTTTATTGTCAAGATGATGTGACCTCAAATGTTTCTCAGCCACAGTAATAAACATGTTGCTGTGGATTGTGTGTATGAGGAGGAGGATGCAATGATGGGTACCTAGGTGAGAAAGTGACTTAGAAAGCATGATTAAGAATTAGGAATTTAGCCAGGCGCCAGTGGCTCACACCTATAATCCTAGCTACTCAGGAGGCTGAGATCTGAGGATCATGGTTCAAAGCCAGTCTGGGCAGGAAAGTCCGGGAGACTCTTATCTCCAATAAGCCACAACAAAACCAGAAGTGGTGCTGTGGCTCCTACATAGCGCACTCGCCTTGAGCTGAAGAGATGAGAGACAGAGCCCAAGCACAGAGTTCAATCCCCAGGACTGACAAAAAAATAAATAAATAAATTAGGAATTTCAAACCAGGTGCCCATGTCTCACACCTGCCTGTAATCCTGGCTTCTAGGGAGGCTGAGATCTGCAGATCGTGGTTCAAAGCTAGCCCAGGCAGGAAAGTCCATGAGACTCTTCAATAAACCACCAAAAATTGGAAATGACACTATGACTCAAGTGGTAAAGCACTAGTCTTGAGCTGAACAGCTGAGGGATAGCGCCCAGGCCCAGAGTTCAGGCCCCACAACTGACAAAAAAAAATTAGGAATTTAGATTTTATCTTGAAAAAGTTGGGACGTAATTGGAGGATTTTTCTTTTTTTTCAAAATACATTGTTATTATTATTAAGGAGTTATCCAAAGGGTTACAATTCCATAAATCACATAATAAGTACAATGCTTCTTGGACAAAGTCACCATGACTGTATTTGTTCACCCTTTCTCCATTCATTCCTGCACCCCCTTTTCGCTTCCTTAAAAAGACTTCCCCCTCAAAAAATGAACAGTGTAATTAAAAACAAATTCCACCACCAACAAAAACAACAAAAAATGTTTCCATTTCCTGGAAATTGTTATAATAAGTAATATTTTAAATGTTCAGAGGAGTTACTCCTTTGCCTTCTTCTAAGTGTATCCTCAATGGTATGATTTTGAAGATGCATTTTTTATTGACAGAAAAGATTAATTATGCATGAATCACCTGGACTTAACTACCCATTCTGAAATGACTGAATGAGCTCTACCAGCCTCACTCTCTTACACTAGCTTAGATTTGAGACAAAATCAACAAAAATACAAAATATTGAGGGTGAAAAAAATCAGGAAGATTATGGAGACAAGTAACAGATGGTACCCGTATATGAGTTAATTTATACTGTGCTCTGAAAGCTATATATATAAAAAAAATCATACATAGCATTCCCAAGCAAAAAAAGCTTGGGATAGAGTTCAAGACAGTCATGACCACCTAAATGGGGAGGGGGGGGGGTAATTTCTGGCAGTAAGCAACCTTAAATTTTGTTCATTAACCATGCCCAAATGTTTGTTTGGCTTCTGAACCACACAAGTGGTAGGCACATGGCAAAGGGCCCACTCAAATGGACAACTGTTTGTAGTTTGTGGTTGTCCAAATCAATTTCTTGGTAAAGTCCAAATATGAACTCCATCCAAGGAATGGAATAGAATCCAGAATCTTTATGACAAAACATTCACAATGTCTAAGATATGATCCACAATTACAAAACAAGACACGAATAAAAAGTGTGTTTTGGTATCAAGAGAAAATTCTCAGATGATTAAATTTCATAAATAAAAATTTAAGGCAGCTATTTTAGTTCTATTTAATAAATTAAAGAAAATGATGCTCCAATAAATAATAACATGAAATCTCAGTGGAGAAATAGAAATTATAAGAAAACAGAACACATATTCTAGTACTAAAGGAGAGTATATGCTATCAGGGACTGCATAGATATAGATTGTTTAACAACTGTATTAACCTATTTTTTAATATATTTAGAAAAAAATATATCCAGCTCCTTCAGAATCTGTTGTTTTCAAGTGCATATGACTTGTTCACTGAGACAGAACATATTCTAGGCCATAAAAGCATCTCAATAATTATAATTCATTTACAACAAAAAGAATACAGTAATATCTTGCCACAATTGGTAAATTAAAAGTCAGACATAGTAGGATATATAGAAAATATTTTTAAAATGTACAATGATCTGGGTGCAGGTTGCTCATGCCCTTTAATCCAAGCTACTCAGGAGTCTGAGATTTGAGGATTGCTGTTCAAAGCCAAACCAGAAAGTTCCAGTGAGACTTTTTTTTTTCAACTAAACGCTCAGATACTGGAAATGGATCTGTGGCTTAAAGTGGTAGAGTGCTAGCCTTGTGAAAGAGCTCAGGAACAGTATGCAGGCAGGGAGTTCAAGCCTTACAACCAACAACCAACAACAAAAAATTTATAATGTATTTCTTACTAATTCATGAAAAATCTTTACAAGGACAATGAGAAAATTATTTAAACTAAATGCTATTTTTTACATGTCTAAATTTATGGGATATCTTCTGAATTCTGTTTGGAGGGATGCTATAGTTTCATATAAAACATGAAGAGTCTGAAAGGGTAAGGATAGGGAATAGTGAAGTCAGAAACCAGGAAACCAGTTGAAAACCTTTGTACTAATCAAGATTAGAGATGGGTAGTTTTAGAAGTTCACATTGAAATGGTAGTCCTAACTAAGATTTGAAATAAAAGGAGGGAACAGATGACACAGTTCAAAAAGAAATGTACTCATTACCTGACTTATGTAACAGTAACCCCTCTGTATATCCTTTACAATGACAATAAAATTAAGAAATGAAGGAAGGAAGGAAAGAAGGAAGGAAGGAAGGAAGGAAGGAAGGAAGGAAGGAAGGAAGGAAGGAAGGAAGGAAGGAAGGAAGGAAGGAAGGAAGGAAGGATAGGGACCCGGAGATCAAGATTGAAGGTAGATCTGTCTGGCAGGATTGGTTGGGGAATTTGATGTGGTATGTGATAGAATGTGTAACGTTAAGGTGAGTCCGAGGGTTTTAACTTCTTCTACATCAATGTGATGCATAAAAGGAACACTCAAATGTAGAAAAAGCAATATGTTTTTGTTTATTCATTTGCCATCTTACTTTTATTGGTGCGTATTAATTATACATAATAATGTATTATAGTGTAACGTTTTCCTGAAGCCCTTCTTGTACCTCTTCCACATTCATGTCAGATGAAAGCATGGTTTCATAATAATTGTATATGTGGACACGAATTAAACCTCAAGCTTGCTGGGTGTCGAGAGTTACTCAGGAGGCTGAGATCCGGGATCATGGTTTAAAGCCATCGCGGGCAGGAAAGCCTGTGAGACTCATGTCCAATAAACCACTCAGAAAACCCAAAGTGGCTCTGTAGCTCTGTGGCTCAAGTGGTAGAGCATTGGCCTTGAACTGAAGAGCTAAGGAACAGCGCACAGGCCCAGAGTTCAAGCCCCATAACCAACCAAAACTAAAAACAAACAAAAAAAAAGCTCAAGTTTGAGGGAAAGTAGCAATTCTGTGTACAGCAGGTCATATGAGAGATGTGTCCATGACATCTAGAAGGCATAAAATCATCACTAGGACATGTGAGTCTGAAGAATAGAAAAGTATAATCTGTAGATGTCTGTTGTGGAATTAGTATGTACATAGTACTTTAAACCAAGAAACTGAGTCACATTGCTAAGGGAGAGAATGAAAATAGGTTATTATTAGTATTTTTTAAGGAACAAGAAATATAAGTTCATCAGATCTGTGGAAGGGAAAGGGAATCACAGAAACAACAGTTCAAAGAATGAACTAATGCAACACTGATACTCACTTGACACTACATTGGAAATGAAATCAACTTAACAACTTTGGGGAGAGGGGAGTAGTAGGGATGGGAAAGTGGTAGAAAATAAGAGAGAGAGTAACTGTATGTATGTAACTGTAACTCCCTTTTGTTAATCACAGTTACAATAAATAATAAATAAATAAAGCTAATGAATTATTTGTTATTTAGAGGATTGGGGGAAAATACTGAAACAAACATATATGGGAGTAAAACCAGGAAAACAAAATATTTTCAAAGTTAAAGGACAAAAGCAAGTACTTCAAGGAGGAGAGTGTGATCAACATTGTCAACTTCATTTATTTGAAGCTGAACAACTTACAGTTAAAATATGTGTTATGACAGCATTATTCACAATTGCTAAGATATGGAATCAACCCAGATGGCCCTCAATAGATGAATGGATCAAGAAAATGTGGTATATATAATGGAAATCTATGCTTCCATCAGAAAGAATGACACTGCCCATTTGTTAGAAAGTGGAAAGACTTGTGAAAAAATCATATTAAATGAAATAAGTCAGACCCAAAGATATATAGGTCCCATGGTTTCCCTTATTTGTAATTATTAGTATATGTCTAGGATAATCTTATCAGATGAGCAGAAAAGCTCAAAAGCTATGTACATATGATCATATAAGATGATGTTAAGCAAAATGAACGCCAAGATATGGCTACAAGAGATTTTTTTCTTTGTTGTTGTTGTTTTAATGTACTATGTGATTTTTTTTGTTTGGTTCTTCTTCTTTTTATTGTTGGTCGTGGGACTTGAACTCTGGGCTTGGGTGCTATCCCTCAGCTCTTCAGCTCAATGGAAGCTCTCTACTGCTTGAGCCACAACACCACTTCTGTTTTTCTGAGTGGTTTATTGGAGATAAGAGTCTCACAGCCTTTCCTACTCAGGCTGGCTTTGAACCATGATCCTCAGATCTCAGCTCCTGAGTAGCTAGGATTACAGGCTTGAGCCGCTGGCACCCGGCTGTTTGTCTCTTTTATATGTTCTTCCTTCTATTGTTTATCCTTGTTGTCATTGTACTTGATTTTGGTACCAGGCGTCTTGTATATACCTTTATCTAATTTGGGGAAGGGAAGGGAAATAACAAAATGCTGAAACAAGGACACAGGATGACCCATTGCAACAATGAGACTCACAAGACACTATTTTGGAAATTAACTTTACAACTCTGGGGGGTTTGGGGGGATAGGAGGGTAGGGGTGTTGGGAGGTGGGGGAGGGAAGTCATAGCAGGAAAAAAACAAAGGCGGGGGTAACAAGAAATGTACTCATTACCTTACTTATATAACTGTAACCCCTCTGTACAGCATCTTTACAATAAAATAAAACTTAAAAATAAAAAATAAGAGTGAATAAAAATAAAAATGCACAAGCAAGCATATAATTTAAAATCTATATAACCAGAATATTTCCAAGTTAAAACACCTGGTTGAATTAAGTTGAAAAATACAATGTTAGCTAATTAATCAAAACAGTATTTTAAATATATTAGATATTATTTTCAAAGAATTTCAAGCCAATCAGAAGTTGCAAAAGTAACAATATTTTAAGTGATAATTGATGATATTTACTCAGATTTGTGCATATAAATTTGGAGGTATGAGTAAACCTATACCCATTTGTTATTTAGTAGAATCTGCTTTGAATAAAGACAAATAATTACTCAAAATTATAAGAAACTTTGATCATATTGTAGCCTACTTCTTAGTTGACATGTTATGAAATTTGATATATATAAACACTGAGAAGAAAATTACAGATTAAAGAAAGGCCTTCTTTTGAGGGCTTCTCAATGTTATTTTGAATAATGATAAGAAATACAAAAAAATTGGGTGACCTGATTATGCTTAGATAATTAAAGCAGAACTTTTGTAGCAGTGCTCTTTCATATCTATATGTCTTTTCTTAGCAATATGTTGGGAAAAAAGACAAGTTAGGTGTTATGTGACCAAAAATTGTCATTGTCTGGAGCCTTACAATTCAGTTATATGATTAGAAATCTAGAACTGTATGAACTTGAAAATATAATCAATGTTAGTAACTTTAGCACACATTCATTAAATACTTTGAGATTATCTTTTAATAATGATTTGGGGAATATAATTTACACCACAATGAAACACAAAATGTGTGTCTCATTTATCAGTTGTCCAGCACTAATATTATATAATAAAAATTACTACTTAAACTATACTTCATGCTTTTTATTGTTTATTTTTATTTTTTGGTGAAAAAAATCTCGTCATTTTTATTCTTATTTGTATTCAAGGATAATCTACTGCTCTATATTTAAAACAGCAATATAAGACAATATATTGGAAATGATCTGTATAACTTGGGGTTGGGGATTGGGGGAGAGGGAGAGAGCGAGAAATGAAAGAAGGGGACAAGTTAGACAAGAAATGTAATCCTGCCAGGAACTGGTGGCTCATGCCTGTAATCCTAGCTACTCAACAGGCTGAAATCTAAGGATTGCGGTTCAAAGCCAGCTGGGGCAGGAAAGTCCATGAAACTCATATCTCCAATAAACCACCAGAAAACAGGAAGTGGATTAAACAGTAGAGCTCTAGCCTTGAGCTGAACAGCTGAGGGAAAGCGCCCTAGCACAGAGTTCAAACCCCATGACCGACCCCCCCCCCCAAAAAAAGTGGGAGGGGGCGAGGACGGGGAAACAAAGGATAAGAAATGTACTCATTACCTTGCTCATGTAATTGTAACCCCTCTGTACGGTATTGTCACAATAATAAAAAACTTATTAATAAAAAAATGTAATCACTACCCTACAAATGTAACTATAACCCCTCTGTATGTCACCTTGACAATAAAATATTAAAAAAAAAGGAAAATGGCATCAATGACTTACATAACTGTAACTCCTCTTTTCAGCATTTCAAATAAAAATTATAATAAAAAAATGTTGGGGCTGGTAGAGCAAGGCTTGCCTTGCCATGCATGAGGCCCTGGGTTTGATTCCCCAGCACCAAATAAGCAAAAAATAAAAAAAAAACGGAAGTGGCGTTGTGGTTTAGGTGGTAGAGCGCTAGCCTTGAGCTGAAGAGCTGAGGGACAGCGCCCAGGCCCAGAGTTCAGGCCCCATGACCGGACCCCCAAAAAAATAAAAATTAAAAATAAATAAATAAATAAATAAATGTGTTGTTACTACAATGTGTTGAACCAAAGTGCTACCATTTTGTAAATCAGGTAATGAATACTATTTTTTGGACATCACTCCTTCCTTTATTTTCCCCCACTTTCCCCCATCCATCCCTGCCCACACATTACATAGGTCATTTTCCACATAGTGTATACTGAATAGCATGATAGCATCTGGTTAGCCTTCTTTTCTCCTTTCCTCTGTTCCACCTCTAGCTCCTGAGAAAAATAGAAAAAAATAAGCAAAAACAAACATCACCTCCACCAATAACAAATACAAGAAAAAATATTTCCATTTCCTGGAGTTGGTTTCTATATTTTGTTTATTCAATATTTTAAATATTCAGGGAAGTTATGCTTTTGTGTTCTTCCCCTAAGGATAACCTCCTTTAATCTGACTGTGTGTGAGTTCTGGATAGGTCATCATGTCCTATTATATTTTAGAACTAGCTTCTACATATGAGGGGGAAAAAGACATCATGCTGTTTATTTTTAAAATATTAACTAGCTAATTAGTTGATTTAGGTGACACATTTAGGGTATGCATAATGTGGCACATACAACATGAACTGTACTACTGAAAATTATTCACTATGAATTTTCTCTATAAAGCACCTTCCTCACCATTTCTGCCTCCCCTTTCTTCTCTCTCTCTAGCCCATATTCACTTCTACCCTGCTTCTGCCATCTTTCATGTCTCTCTTTTCTGTGTCTAATTCTCAAATTCTTTATCAGTCATGTCTCTGTCCCAATTGTATCCATCAGGTTTGCTGGGATCTTTTTCCTCTTTCTCAGTGGTTCCTGACCAAAATTGGAGGTCTTAGTATCCAACAAGGGCTCATTCTGAAGACAGCTTCGTTATTTCTCTTATTAATTTGCCAATAAGAAATTGTAGCAATGTCAAAAAGAAAACTTCGCACTTACTTTCCCAGAAAACATTTAAATCTACATTTCTCTGCATATATCTGAAATCTCAGCATTGTCACTAAAGAAAGTATCATATACAAAATAAAGAAATAAACTTAGAAATAAATCCTATAACTAATTCCAAATTTTATGTAGCATCCATTTTCTTCAACCCCCAGTCCTACCTAGAATTCTTAAATAAAATTGCAATTAAAGATACAGTATTCAAGAGGGTAAACACTGAAAAATTTCTAGAATCTTGTAGAATAAGATGAGTTGGATAAATCTCTAGGCATGTATAATCTAGTTAAAATTTTTCACATTTTTTCTAAGAATAGCTATTACCAAAGTTGAATAAAAGAAGAGTCTTACAGCATTGCATTTCAACATCTCTGCCTGAACTATGATTGAGGTCCTACCTAATATTTAAAAATAAGTGAAATTTATCAGTAAATGTCTCAGCCATTTTTTTCTTTTCTTTCTCTCTCTGTTTCTTTTTTTTTTTTTTCTTGCTTGCGGGGTTTGATCTCTAGGCTTGGGCACTGTCCCTGCGCTCTTCAGCTCAAGGCCAAGGCAAGCGCTCTATTGCTTGAGCCACAGCACCACTTACGGTTTTCTAATGGTTTATTGGAGATAAGAGTCTCACGGACTTTCCTGCCAGGACTGTATTTGAGCTGTGATCCTCAGATCTCAGCCTCCTGAGCAGCGAGGATTACAGGTGTGAGTCACCAGCACCTGGCTTCACACTCACTCTTAAAAGTGAATCCCCTCTAGTTAGTTCTGTGTTTCTAATGGGCTGTAATTCACATTTAACTACTTTTCCATTTAGAAATAGAAGGTTGAGAACCACTATTTTGTTCATAATTTAAAATCTAACTGATTGTACTCAACAAAAATCATAAAGTCCTAAATGTGAAAACCCTGTACTTTCAGAGCCATATATCTGTTGAATTTATAAAATGTTCTTTTAAAAAATACAATAACATTACTCTAGATACCATTAGAGTTTTATGGCCATTTGTAAGGTGAAATACTGACTTTAAAATCAGATCTGGTTTCTTGGTAATATATAATTCTACAAAAATATCAGTCTGGAAGAATAGGCTTTATTCTGCAATACATAAATTAGATCATGTTTCTGCAAGGGCAAAAAGTTACATTGCTATAAGTTTACAAACTCTTGAATTATTGAAATATGTTTTAAAAGACTGTTGAAGGGCAGAAAGGAAGTTTCCTGGCGTCAATACAGAAATGGAGTGGGGAATCACTGCTTTTCCAATCAAACTAAATGGCACAGCAGGGATAATATATCAGGCAAGAGAGTTTATCTGAAGAAACAGCTCCCTGATTAGAGCAGTAGTGATAAATCAGCCACAGAATGTTCTCACGAGCAGCAGCTTGGTTTAGTCACTCAAACAAATGGAAACCCCATCAGACTTAAAGTAGTAATAAATGGTATAGTGAAAGAGAATCTGATAATTCACAGAGGGTAAGGTGTATTTCTGTTTTCCCAAAACCTTTTAAAAAATGGTTTCTTCCCAGAAGTTTTCAACAAAGGGCTTTCAAGTTTGTTCAAACACACCACATTATTTGATTTTAAGTATTTATAAATTATTGTTTGTAATATAAATGACTGGCAGCACAAATCCTCATCCTTTGAACAGTTTTTCTAGTGAAGACCCAATCATCTTCTTAATAGAAAAATGTGAAGTTTATCAGAGGCAAATTTGTGGCTGGGCTAAAGCCATATTCATACATATAAATGTTACTTAAAATTCAGGATATTAACCAATGAATTCCAGTATCATTCTCTAGAGGAGTTGTTTTTTTAATTGCCTAAATAATTTATCTCACTACAAGGAAAAATAATTCAACCATGAAAAAAGTTTTATTTTTATTAGATAAAAATTTTATCTTTATTAATTTAACTTTTATAAGAAAAAGAAGGTAGAGCCTGATTTACAGCTGTTTTCTCATTGTAAGACATGATCCAGTTGCTTCATTTCAATATTATAATAAAATGTTCTGGACTGGCACTGCTGCCTCATACCTGTTATTCCAGCTTTTCAGCAGGCTAATTTCTGAGTATAAATGTTTGAAGCTAGCTTGAGGAAGACACATCTTATAGATTTATATTTCCAATTAACCTGCAAAAGATTGAAGTGGAGAATTGCCTCAAATAGTAGACCAGCAACAGTAAAGTCAAGGCAAGGGTCAAGACTTTGAGTTCAAACCCAAGTACTGGCACACACACACACACACACACACACACACACACACACACACACACACACAATTATGTTCCCTGCCAAAATTTATATGTATAGTTATCTTTTCCCAAGTCTTTGGTGACTCCACAGAAAATTAACAGTCAAATTAAATGGCACAGCAGGGATTCATTTACAATAGCATAACATAAGACTATCTGCCCACTCAACCAGCTACTCACTGCCCAATGCTCAACTCTGAATTCCTTTTTTAGCTTCAAACCTGATGTATATTCTTAACGAGATGTGTACAGTTTAACTGATAAATAGTGATGTTTCTAGATGAGATAAAATCTTGAGAGGAATGTGACTACTGTGGTTACATATCAGAAAATATAATATAAGAAGCTGAAGAGGACACTTAAAAGTGATAAGTCAAAGGAAATACAATAAAGAACCTCATGGGCAACTGCTAGTTCAACAGAAACAGGGCACCAAGAGTGAAATTAGAAGGGTTGTTAAAGGAAAACATTCACAGTTCCCTCATCACAATGGTTTGTAAGTAGCTTTTTACTGAATAAAGTGACAGGGAATTCAATACCATGTACGACTGAGGGATACATGAGTATGGGAGGAGCCAACAACTTCTAAGAAAACTGTTCTTTCTGGGATAGAAGCCTTACATAGACCTTTTCCTCTCAATTTTTTACCAAAGCTTGCCATTTCCTTTTAGTTACTGATTTTGTTAAGAAAATTTAGATTCAGAAATACTACAACTTGAAAATTTAATGTGATAGTAGTGAATAAAAATGTCCCTGTCTCATGCAGTCATGAACTCCTGAATCTAGAGGGTGACACCCACGTTAGCAACCAATGAGCTACAGCCCCAGACTTGTTGCTCTTGTTGTCATTGTTGTTCTTGTTTTATTTAGTTTTACTTTAAGACAAGGCTTCAGTGCCTTGGCCTCCAGGATATTTAGAATTAAAGACATGACCCTGAGTAGACAGGTATCACTGCAAAGAACATTTCTGTTTTATCCTATATCTATAATTGCAACTTAATTTTGTTTTGGTAAAGTTCTTTCCATGTATTCATTTTTGCTCACTTTGAAAATTCACTGACTTTCCGTCAGGTCTATGGGATAAGACAGGATAACACATGAAGATGTAGTAACACAATTAGGCAAAATAACTAGAGTTGGTTTGTCTAGCTAGACATTGTCATCATGAAAATATTGTCCCTTAGATTCTCTTCTGACCCCTCTAGGACTAGGACTACATTGGTTCCTCTGTCCTTTTCAAATACTAGTTCTGCAGAAATGTGTGTGTGTGTGTGTGTGTGTGTGTGTTTGGTTGTGGGCGTGTGTGTTTCTAATTTAATGGATACTTCCATCTTCCTCCACTAAATGTAAATTTCCCTGATTGATGTAGCCAGTGTTGGTTTTATGTTAAGATAATTGAAAAATCAGAGTGGTATATATGATTAGAAAGGATAATTATCTTGCCTTTATCCTGTCCAGGTCCAGTACTAGCCTATATTTACAATCCTGGTTAAATTATTAGTATTGACTACTTAAACTTCAAATGTATCTTGGTTTGTATGGCAAATTGAAAACAAACTCCAGTCAGAGAGCAAGATGGTTGTAAACTACAGGCAGAATTTAAAAGTTAAGTTCCTCTCAAAATTAGTGAATTCATGCAAAAGTGTCTCCTAGTAGTCGCCTGTATCCTTGCAGTGGTCTAGCTAGGTTATTTATTTTGTAAGTCCACCAGTGAAGTTCCTAGAATTAATTTTTTGGTGAGTATGTACACAATCTTTAAGAGGACTTTGGGCTCAGTTAATAGAATAAAACTCCCAAACTTGAGGAAAATGTGATAAGATCCAATACAGAATACAATTTGGAATCAGTTCTTGATCTGACCCCATGACTGCATGGGACTTGGAGGGGGTTTTTCATGAAAAAGAATACATAAAGAGTGAGTGAATATTTGTGACCATGTTGGAGAAACACACTATCGTATGTAAGCAATTTTAACTTTTTTCACTTTTTTCACTTTTTTCCACCTTTTGCCATTTGTTGAAATGCCATTCAATGTCAGCTTCTTTGAAAGGCTCATCATGAGGCTGGCATTGGTCAATGTAATGTGTCCCTAATTGGTGCACATCTGATATGAGGAGTTACAAGGTTCACTGGTTAATATTTGTGCTAGACTTCTTCTCTGTTACTTTATCTCTTTTGGTCCTTGAATGATTTGTCCCAAATAGAAATTGATTTCTTGGTAGGAATCTGGAATGAATATACAGTACTTTTATTCTGTGGTAAGGAATATTGAATCCTACAAAATGTAGGATTTCATGTCAGTGCCATATGACCTAGCCAAAACTTCTAATATAAAGGGGATTCTCAAACTGGTTAAACTTATAAATCAATTTACATGGAAATATCCACTTTGGAGGAGTTTTACAAAGAATGTTACAATTTTTAGCAAAGATGGTAATATAAAAACAGAAATAAAAATACAATAAAAAGCATTCTCAACCAATTTTAAAGTAATATATATATATTTCATAAAAACAATGAAATATATAAGAGAAATTCTTAGATTTCAAAGAAGTATATTGTATGCATTTCATAGCATTGCAAAAGCCTCCAAAGTTATTACAAATGTTGATCATTTTTCATATGATTGGATTGAAATGCTCTTTGTTCTGAGGATACACTATTTCTTAGAAATAGTAGGGTTTAAGATACTTGGAAATAATATTTTTGATGCTGTATTATTACTCTAGGTAATATGTCATCATAATGAAATCACCAATGGAAAACAAAAAATGTATTTGTGGGGATGGGAAGATGGCTCCGTGGTAGAGCTCTTGCCTTGCATGCATAAGGCCCTGGGTTTGATTCCTCAGCACCACATAAGCAAAAAGAAAAAGGCGGAAGTGGTGCTGAGGCTCAAGTGGTAGAGCGTTAGCCTTGAGCTGAGGAGCTGAGGGACAGCGCCCGGGCCCAGAGTTCAGGCCCCACGACCAAACTCCCCCCCCAAAAATATGTATTTGTTTGCAAATTTACATAAAAGACTGACTTACTTTTTTCAAAGTGTTTAAAATGTTTCCATGAACTTCTTGAAATATCTTTATCCTAAGGCTTATTAGCCAAATTTCAAGTTTTAATAAGATCCACAGTAATAGAGCTGACAGAGTAGAAAAATGCATGTAACTTTGGTTAAAGTTCTAGGTAGTCCAGAAAACTTTCAGCTTATATTGAAAAATTTAATGAATTAAACAATGGAGAGAAAAAGAAATAAATTCCCCCTTTTTGTGAAAGAAAAAAACAGTAATTTAGCATGACAACTTGAAGACAAATACCAGAGCAACAGTTAATTGCTTCATGTTTTTCAATAAATTATAAAAAGAAATATTCTTCATTGTAACATGAAATTCATAATTATTTAATAAAATCCATATGAATGAGTTGCCACATTTTATTTCTTTTATTTGCTCTTGGATCCTGTGACATGGAAAATAAAATCTATTTTATGTAGAAGTCATGGCAACTTAAAAACATTATGATTTCGTTTCTTTTCTGCAAATGATCTGAAAGTTTTGGATAATAGGTTCATGATTCAAATCTTTCAGGTAATTATTGCCATTTTCCATTTTATTAATTAGTTTCATTTGGGCTTCTAGAAACCAATTTGTTCATCCACACTTTCAACACTTCTCTGTTATATTATGTTACAATTTCAACAGTAACAGATTTGCCATGAAGTGAATGAATCCTGGTTTTATGCACTTCCTGCAATGGATTCTTTTGTAGCCTCAGGGAAGAGCTGTAATTTTGAGACTACTTGGAATTAGGTTAGCAAATACTACAAAATTATATATATAATATTATATATATTATATATAATATATGGTTATGTGTATATATATATATATATGTGTATATATATATATATAATTGAGACAGATTCTCACTATGTAGATCAGGCAGCTCTCAAGTTTGCTATATGGCATGCACTCACCTTGAATTTGTAATAATTCCAATTCAGCCTCCCTGGTGCTGGAATTAAGGTGTGTGCCATCATGCTCAGCTCACAAAAAAAGTAATTCTAATAAAAATGTTCTAAGTAATTGCTTTTCTCCCTTAACAAGTAAATTTTACTTCTGATTTCCAGTCACAACTATGGCTATTTCTTCATTCTAGCTAAATTGATAATCTATTCTTTGAATATACTCTTCCTGCTTTCTTTTATATGAAACGTAATCCCAAGTACTGGCTATGATTCAAATGAAAAGTTATAACATTCTACTTGAAATCTGTTTCACAAATCCCAAATCATAATGATGAAGTCTTTTTTTTGAAGAATATTCATCGTAGTTTACTCATAGATTTGGTCTAACATACAATATTCTTCAATCTCTGAAGAAAATATCCCAAGTTAAGATTTTTATTTTTGTCATTGGAAAGGAGCTAACACATTACTCAACAAGTTGTACTTCTAAATTGAAATAATTAATATATTTTCATTATATATCTGTTTACATATAAATGTATGCATATATATATATATGTATACATGTATGTACATAGATAGATATATTTCATCAATGAGTTCCTAAGTTTTTCTCAAGAATAGACATTCCTTTTTTACTCCATTTTACATTCCAAAACCTTAATATCTGCTAACAAGTAATTCAAACTAAAAAAACATTCAGGAGTTTTGTTTTTAACTAAATTTTATTTTACTCAATTTTGCCTAAATCAAGACAACTCACTTTTTCCAAATGCTTGGTTTGATAATTTAGAAGTCATTTTTCAATCCAGGTCCTTTTTCTTCTTTTCTTTCGGGAATTTAAACTCAGGATAGGTACTCATCACTTGAAATGCACTGCCAGCTTTTTTGTGTGTATGTTGTATTTTAGATGCAGAATCTTGCTTTATGCTCAGGCTGTCCGAGATTGTACTTTTCTTATTTTTGCTTAGTCATTTACCTAAGAGAGCAGGAATAGCTCACTCTGCCCAGCCATTGGATAAGATGGAGGTTCACACACATTTTCCCAGGCTGACTTCAAACTAATCACCAAATTTCTGCCTCTCAAGTAGCTTGAATTGCAGGATTATGCAATTCAAACCTGGTTCATCTGAAAATTTTTGTTAGCTCTACATTAAAAAACATATTGTGATCCTTCATATTGTATTCATTTCATTATAACATCCTCTTGCTATTGTCTGTATCAGGGTTTTATTTAGCACCTGTTTGTACACCTGTCCTCTACATTCTATTTATAAAACACACCTAGAATAATTCTTTCAATGAAAAAGTTAAATTTTATGACTTCTGTACTCAAAAACATTTATTAGCTCTTGTCTTTGTTCAAAAATATTTAAAGAGGCATATGTTATGATTTTTTAAACTTTATTTTATTGTAAAGATGCTGTACAGAGCAGTATAGTCACATGAGTAAGGAAATGAATATATTTCTGTAAAGATGCTGTACAGAGCAGTATGGTCACATGAGTAAGGTAATGAGTGTATTTCTGTAAAGATGCTGTACAGAGCAGTATGGTCACATGAGTAAGGTAATGAGTGTATTTCTGTAAAGATGCTGTACAGAGCAGTATGGTCACATGAGTAAGGTAATGAGTGTATTTCTGTAAAGATGCTGTACAGAGCAGTATGGTCACATGAGTAAGGTAATGAGTGTATTTCTTGTTGAACATTGTTACGCTCTCCTTTGTTGTTTTCTAACTATCCGTTCTCTCCCCCCTTTCCCTTCCCCCCAAGATGTAAAGTTTATTTCCAATATAGTATCTCATTGTGGGTCTCATTGTTTCAATGGGTCATTGTTTCAGCGTTTGTTATTCCCCTTCCCCTCCCCAAATTAGACAAATGTTACTTCACCTATTCCTCCTAACGTTTCTTTAAGTTTTATTATCAAGGTGATGTACAGAGTGGTTAGAGTTACATAAATAAGACCATGATTATATTTCTTTTCTAGCTTGTTACCCCTTCCCTCATTTTCCCCCTCTTTCCCTCCCCCAATCTCCCTCCTCTGTACAGATCATTTCCAACATGTGTCTTGTGAGTATCTCTGTTGCATACGTTTCCCTTGTGTCCTTTGTCTCACCGTTTTGTTGTTCCCCTTCCCTTCCCTAGTTCAGGTAAATGTATTTACATTACCAAGGGTATACCAAAATTGAATGCAGTAACAAGAGGGGATAACATGTCTCTCTTATTTGTAGTAATTAATATAAGTCTAGGATAATCATATGAGATGAACAGAATAGTTTAATAGCTATGTACATATGACCATATAAGATGATGCTAAGTGAAATGAACTCCAAGACATGGACACAAAAGGTTTTTTCTTTGTTGCTGTTTATCTTCTAATGTTTCTTTACACATTTCAAGTGTGATTTTTGTCTGAGAGACCATGTACTGATTGCTTCCTCCATTTAAAAATTAAGTTGTTAGGCAAAATGAACCCCAAGATAAGGACTCAAATGGTTTTTCTTTCTTGTGATTGTTTCTAAAATACTTATAAGATGATTTTTTGATGATTTGTATGTCCCTCCCCCACAGTATAACCCCTGTTTTCACTGTATTTGATGTTGGTGTAATTTGTGGAGGGGAAGGGAAAAAACAAATTGTTTAAACAGGGATACAGGTGGACACATTGCAACAATGAGATGTACAAGACATTATGTCAAAAAACAAACTTTACAACTTTGGCACAGGGCAGGGATGTGTGGGTGGAGGTTAAGGGGAAACAAAGGAGGAGGCAACAATGCTTGCTAAGAAATGTACTTATTACCTTGCTCATGTAATTGTCACCCCTCTTACAGTATTTTCACAATTAACAAACATATTGGAATACAAAAAAATTTCTTCTACCAAAGGTCCACAGGGCAAATTCCTTTATGTTCTGTTCTGTAAGTCTCTTAGAACTCAGATGACTTCCTCCATATGCCTCCCCAAAGCATAATTTTCAATATTACAATGACCTTCCTTGCATCCTCTGCCTTAAGCTGTCCTGTTTGTTGTCCAGTACCACTTATTATGGCTAATAATCAATATGCATACTTAATTCTTAACTGATGATTATTATGTCTTTTGTCACTAACAGTAAACTCTATAGACCAGGGGTTTATGTTAAAATGTTTGCTTACCTGTGAAGTCATTTGATTACCTGTGCAGTCTTAATGAACCTTAGGGACTGAAAAATATTTATGGGCAAAAGGAAAAAAATACAGAAAACAACGTAAGACAAGTTTTGTATATGACATTACATCTAGCACTGAGTGTGTCACTCAAGATTACTCTAGGACAGTCAAGTTCCCTAGGATTCAAAAATCACAAAAGAGAGTATTGGCAAGTGCAATACAATAAAAGTCATCTGAGAAGTATGGGAATCAAAATTAGCCAAAAGGAAAAGTTGAACTTGAAATAACCAATCATAGTTGCCTTCCTTGAAGCAAACAAGCCTAAAATTTATACCAGATGTTCTGTCTGTAACTTATAGGAAATAGGGTATCTCTAGGAAAAAGATGTGACCTTATAACCTTGCCATCTAAGGTCTATGGGTTATTTTTAAGTAGAATCAATTCCTCCTAGTAGAAAAGATTTACCTAAGAGTTGTGTTCTTCCTACTCTTGGAACCTTGAAGAGGACATGCCTAAAACACAGGAGGGATCTAGGTAATGCTGCAGAAACAAGAATCACTTGAGATTTGTCAAAATAGATTCTTGGGTCAGAATCCAAGCTAGACTTAAGTCTCGGGAATTCTGTTTTCACACAGTCTTAACTGGTGCTGCTATTTAAGGAGTCGCACATTGAGCATTAGTGAAATATAATAATAATTACAAGAGAATCAGTGAAATGGCAGAATGATATGCTATAATATAAGAGGTTGAAGAGTGAAGAATAAGTGAAAGAGATAGAGAGAGAATGGGAGTGAAAGGCTTACAAGTAAAATCACATGATGCTTGATACTTAACACTTGTATTTTTAGATCTTGATTATCTGACCTCACTGAGACCACCAATGGCATTTGTTAACATTCCATGTACCCTGGCTGATTTGTTGTCCTTTTGTATGTTAGTGATTTTTCTCTTATTTAGTAATTTTACATGCTAGAGTCCACTGCTTTAGAGCAACTGATTCAAAAATAACACTCTATCTTCTTCATAGAGAAAATATAGCAGAGAGGTCTCTATCCTCTCAAAAATGCATTAGCCTCTAAAATGTCTATCTCCTTATTCATTGATTTGGTTAAAGAAAAGTATCTCTTTTTCTTCATTCTGCTCTATTCATTTGCATGAGACATATGGATAAATTGTGTTTTCTTATGGACCTTAATTAAAATCACAGTTGCTACTAACTAACTGAAAATTATTTAAGAAAGATCGTTTTGACTAGGATATTGAAGCAGTTCTACTTGGATCATTGTACCAATTGAGCCTGCTGAATTTTGTGCTACACAATCTGACTGGTGATAGCCTGTAATTTAGATATACTACCTATCTGCCAATCACACAATCACACACACACACACACACACACACACACACACACACACATGAATTATGAAAACTAATGACTAGTGAATACATGATAAGAAGGAAATTTGTAATGCTTTTGTTTTTGCTGTTCGTATACTTAAATATTTTTCTCATCCTATAAGATGGCTCAGGTATCCAATGCACAAAAAGAGAAATGGGGGAGGAAAGAAAGAGGTTGGTAGGTGAGCACCTAGGGTTTGAAGAGCATTGTTGGAAGAAAGCAGCTCAGTGTCTCGTTCTTGGCACAGCATCTACTTGAGAACTTAAGTGGGAACTAAAGCTGAGAAAAATAATGAAAGATGGAGAGTTTTGCTTTTACTATTACTTTCATTGACAAATTGTACATATTTATAAGATCCAGTGTGATTTTTTTGTTTTTGTTTTTGTCGGTTGTGGGGCTTGAACTCTGGACTTGGATGCTGTCCCTGCACACTTCGGCTCAAAGCAAGTGTTCTACCTCTTGAGCCACAGTGCCACTTCCGGTTTTCTAGTGGTTTATTGGAGATCACAGTCTCATGGACTTTTCTACCTGGGCTGGTTTTGAACCGTGATCCTCAGATCTCAGCCTCCTGAGTAGGATTACAGGTGTGAACCACCAGCACCCGACAAGTGTGATGTTTTGATATATGTATATAATATAAAGTGCTTAAATCAAGATAATCAGTGTATTTATCACTTCACTTACCTATCATTTTTTTACCTATCATTTTTTGTTGAAAGACATATGTAACATACCCTCAGTGAAATAATATACTACATTATCCTTAACTGCAATAATCCAGTTGTACAGTAGATCTCAACTGCTGATTCCTCCATTCTAAATGGAATTTGGTGCCCTTAGACAGATTATTTCCACCATTGAAATGGAGATTTTATAACATAATAAAACCATACTTAATATGATATGTCTTTTAGGGATAGATTAGTGTCCCAAAGAAAGAGGAATTTTTTCCCTCTCCTTCATGATCATGTGGATTGTTTCTAGAAGGCTGTACTACTGGCACATCTGTCCTCTTTCTGGCTTTTAGATCACTAGAGGAGAGTGAAATAAATCCTTCAAGACTAAAGTATGTTAGGTTAGCCTAAGGCATTTCAGTGTGTCATCATAGAATATAAGTTTACTAACATATTGTAGGCCTCTTCTGAGGTCAAGCAAAATCTGGATTCCTATTAGTCATCATGCAGAAGAAGATTTATTTTTGCTGCTGTAGAACTTGTATGACAGTACTGTCCTTAGCCATAATCATGAACACTCAAATTTAGTTTTCTCATGCTTTTATGTTTCCCAGTTTTGAAAAGCTCAGATGATGATGGGTCAGCTAATTTAACTTTTTATCTTTTATTACATGCTTAGAAGAAGAAAAAAAAAAAAAGCTTCCAGAACAAATTCTTCAAAAGCGGAGCATTTCATTTCAAAGACTAGAAATAAAGAATAAAAGTCAATGACCCTTGTTTTGAAAGTATTTGGTAATGATAAATTTTGATAATGTTAATGAGCCTCATGTTACGATCTAACCATTTTAGTCAAAAATTTATTTTCCTTCTAGAGTTGGATTAGATACAGTCAATATATGTTAGACATTTTGATGATGGTGGTTATTAAAAACATAAAGTTGGTAATAAATTAAATATATAGTAATAAGCCTATTTTATTGTTGGTGGGTTCAGGCTGGAAGAATTTTTCTTTAGTATTTAAGAAGCAGATGAAAGTTTTCACTATTGGAAATTCAATCTACCTTGAAAGTAAATATTTTCATACTCTTGCTTAGATTTTTGAGGTAGTCTTAAAGTGGCTTCCTGAGAACATAAAAAAGAAAATACTTATAATCTTTCCCAACATTTCTAGCTACAATGTTATTTATTCTGCATTAATCAAAAATTATAACATGAATAGTTTAAAATACTAGTAGCTCAGCATTTACTAAATTAGTGGATTTTCATGTTCAGTATTCAGTCAGCAAGTTTATAACTGAAACATTCCACAAAGAAGTAGGAAAGGGCGGACTAACTCCAAAGAATCAGAACATTTTCATGGGGAACTGACAGGAGAAATTTCCCCAGCTATTTTTGCTATGAAGACTAACTGATGAGCTATTTACAGTCAATTTGTATTTTTCAAATTAAGACATGAATTAGGATAAAGAACACTTGTATAATAGTTGTTAAATTTTACTTATTGTTATTGTCAAGGTGATATACAGAGGGGTGGCAGTTACATAAGTCGGATAAGGAATCATTTCTTTTTGAGCAACGCCACCCCTTCCCTTAATCTCTTCTAGTTTTTCACTCCAATGTCCACCATTTTCAACATTTCATTCTCATTTCAACATAGTGTTTAGTGAATATCACTGCTGTCGTAACGGTAATAAAACATTCATCCAGAATTTCAAAAATAGAATAATACAAATCAGTGAAAATCCTGGGTTATTCCTTTCCAAATATAACTTCTATTATCTCTATCTTCAATACTTCATGATTATCATTCTTTTATTTCTTTCTATACAGTAGTCTTGGCAATGTGCAATATGAAATGTATCAGGTCACAGAAGGTAAATAGCATACATTATATTATTTATAGGTATATAATGTCTAATTATAAGCATTCTATACATGCTATTCTCATATAAAATGTGCAAATAGTTACAATTATTTGTGTTGAAATTAATTAAAAATTTGAATATGAACTCTGAAATGTTAAGCAAATTGACCTAATTTTACTTATGAAAGATTAGAAGGCAACTTGAACTCTGCTCTTTTAACATTAAAGCTAAAGCTCTTTTTAAAAATTCCATAGTAAAGAGATAGATTTTGTCTTTGGAAATAAATATATATTTATTGGAAATAAATTCAGTTTGTGAAACATTATTTTTTAAATCTGAACTTTGGCATTTCTTTTCAGATATACAAACATTCTCTCAAAGTGCTTGACCTTCACTTCCAGGACATAATTTTAGTTTAATTCAATCACCTCAGTTTTGCATTACTCCAGTATTATAATGCAGTATTTAATTTACTATATTTTTAAAAGATATCAATTCTTTGAATAAACACTGCTGTGTATAGTAAAGTCCAAACTGGGATGTCAGTTCCTGCTTCATAAGGAATATAAATTCTTTCCAAACCTCATATGTTTGCATAAATCAGAAATCTGTAACCACCCAAGCAAACAAGTTGTGGTCGGATTTCTGCTTAGGCTCTTAGAGAGTATTTTATTCTGCTCTGGGAAAACCCTAGGTTGATCTAGTTTGGGGCACTTTTCACTCAGGAATAATCATTTATAAAACACAGTCAGTGGGCAATAAAGGAAAAATGGATTTTTCCCCCAGTCCTGGGGCTTCAAATCTGTGCCTGGGCACTGTCCCTGAGCTTCTTTGGCTCAAGGCAAGTGCTTTACCACTTGAGCAACAGCACCTCTTCTGACTTTTTCCTGAATAATTTATTGGACATAAAAGTCTCACCAACTTTTTGGCTAGGGCTGGCTTAGAACCATGATCCTCAGATCTCAACCTCCTGAGTAGCAAGGATTACAGGCATGAGCCACCAGTCTCTGGCAAATATCAATATTTTAAATATGAATATAGAAACCCTATACTGACCAGAACTAGAGAAAGCACATGGGCAGTCTTTATAAAGAAAAAAAAAGCTATCCTACCAGTAAACAAGTAGCATATAATGAACTAATTTCCAAAATAATAAATTCTACACCATGAACATTTTAGAATTATGTATGTGTCCTTTTATATTTATATGACCTGAGCCTATCCAATCTAAAAGCATTTCCTTTATGACCCAATCTGAATTTTACTCACTTTTGCATTAGGCTTCATTGTACTGATGTCATCATTACATATTCACCTAAAATGACCATTTTTAGACCACATTGATATTCTGCCACTTGATTTTCCCACATTTTAAGCATATATTAATCTACACAGAGGATATTGCACTGTGATATTTCATACATGCATAAAATATACTTGGATCATACTTGCTTCTCTATTATTCTTTCTTATTTCCTGTCCTCACATTTCCTTTCTTTATCTTTTCATAATTTTAAATGGTTTTTGTTGTTATCTTTTCATCATTGTATGCAATATACTTGGATCATATTCTATTCACCCACCATTGTTCTGGTTCTAAATTCCTTAACCTATCTTGTTCACTTTGAGTTTCTTTGCAGTGGTTTTTGGTCAGCTGACCACTGATCCTTTAAGTTCCTGTATCTCTTTCCTCTTCCTGAGGTTTGCTTCAGCACCAGGAAACCATGGCGGTACCTCCCCAGGCAGATTAAATGAAAAGTTGGTATTTTAATAGATAAATCCTTAGCCTCTCACCTTTTCCACCTTTCCCTCTTTCTCAAGGCACTCAGATGACTTGAAAGCCATGTTCCATACATTTTCTTAGAGCATGTCTAGTAGGATGTGTCTCTTGTCTTTCAGAATAACCCATTTATTAACATATACTTTTATCACATTTTATTGATATTTCATTTGTTGGTATTTCCCTTATTCCACCATTATGCCTGCCAGGAGCATCCTCCTCTACCTGCAGCTTAACCCCAGCCTTTGTCTCTTTTTGGAACAATTTAGATCAAAACATTCATTTATTAATATTGTTTCCAGGATCATTCTCCTCTTCACTGCTCTTATAAGCAACACTAATTAAATTCTTTCTATATGACGAACATGTAACTAGTACATGAGATTTATAAGTACATTTTATTTCTAAGATCAATATACTTTATGTTTTAATGCTTGAATTTACACTGAATCAGTATGGCAAAACAACTTAAGGTTCACTCCTGTTGTGAGTCATAGTTTAAAAAAATTTGAAAACATATTTGATCTATTTTTCTTAAGTGATGCTGTTTCACACATTTTCTTCAGTCTTTAGAACATGAGCCACTTTGTTTTTCACTCAGAGGAACTTAATCAAACTTTTCTTTGAGATACTTGTAACATGGAGTATATGTATGCATAAGCTCTATAATACATTCCTGAAGTGACCAGATGCTTTTATATATGGATGTGATGAGCACATCACTTAAGATAAGTATCCTGACTTGAATGTACTTGTAATAGTCTAGACTTTACAAAAGGCTTGCTGAAGCAAGTTTATTGAAATGTACCATTTTGGAAAACAATATCATGATAGCAATATGTTACTTTCTAATCTCAGCCAGACTTTTGAATCCTGAACAGGACATTCAATAAGTAAGAGTTTACTAATGACTCAGTGTACATTTAGTATTTTAAAATTTCTAACCAGCAATACCACGATTCCTAAAAAAGTTGTGCATATGTGTGTAGGTACACTTTCTATTGACATTAAATTATATTTTATTTATTTATTTATTTTTGTCAGTCGTGGGGCTTGAAATCTGGGCCTGGGCGCTGTCCCTCAGCTCTTCAGCTCAAGGCGAGCGCTCTACCACTTGAGCTACAGCACCACTTCCGGTTTTCTGGTGGTTTATTGGAGATAGGAGTCTCAAGGTCTTTCTTGCCCGGGCTGGCTTTGAACCTCGATCCTCAGATCTCAGCCTCCTGAGTAGCTAGGATTACAGGTGTGAGCCACCAGCGCCCGGCTAAATTATATTTTAAAGTATCAAAATGCCATTGCATTTTCCCACATCTTTTTTTGCCAAAAAACACGAAATAAGTTTTCAAATGACAATAAGATTCATTAGCAGGGGAAAAATTCTAATCCTATTTAATGCAAGAAGATTCTGTTTTGAAATTAAAGCAAAGCTAAAAGAACAAAAAATTTGACATGGTTTGTGGTATTAAGTAACTGGCATTCACATGTGTATTTGGTGGCATGAATTCCAGAGTGTTTGCTCCTTGTCAGGAAGACTCTTCAAGTAATGTCTATATGCTGGCTTAGCTTGCTGCTCTGTTCTTCCAAAAGGTAAACGGTGCTGAACATATATTTCCACATCACTAGGTCTGTGTTTTTTTATTCAACTATGAAATTTTTAAAGAATTTATACGTATCACTGAGAGAGAGAGAAGGTGTCTTAGGGGTGCTAGAGAAATAACTAATTTATTCCACGTATTCTGAACCTTCTAACAGATGAAATATTTTTAGTAGTTAACACCTAAATTTTTATGTCTCAGATGATCAACACTTGATAGAAGGTGACTAAATATGTGTCTATTTAAAACAAAAGACTCTACCTCCAGATCAGAAAATATTTTGAAAGATTTGTAAATTTTCCTTTCTACAATTCATATCGAAAAGTAAACAATTTTTAAAAAAATTCTGCAACTGTAGCCCTTATGTGTGATGTTCTTTCATTTGTATATTTTTCATTTATTGAGATCAATACATACATGAGATTGATATATAGACAAAATAATGTAATAACACTTGGTTTAATTTAAGCAATAAGCACGAGAAGTTTCACTGATATTACTTACTAATCTAACTTCTTGATTTTTTATACTTTGATCTTAGATCAATATTGTATTGTCATATTGGACTTCTCAGCTTTTTCTAATATTGTAGTCTCTATGCCAAATATGCTCTAATATAAAATAGAATTTTAAACAAGAATTATCATCTGCATAAATACAGATTGCAGTGAAAGACTTGTTGATGTGGGACATCAAATTCTCTAGTATAAAATTGTTCAGGTGGAAATTACAAAACCATACTAAACAATAAATGGAGCCCCATTTGAATTAACACAACACCTATGAAAGTATTTTTACAGCAAAAGCACTTAACAAACTTACAGGAAATGGTAACATTTCTACTGATTCACTTTGATTCTTTCCCAAGGATTTAAGTTTTAAACAAAGCTATTTTAATCATATAATGTAATATTTACTGGTGTACATTTTCATAATGTATCTGTAACCAGGCCTTTCAAAATTGTTGGCAAGTGCTTTTGGAACTCAAAATAGACTGGTAGGGCGTGCAGGTGGCTTACGCCTGTTATCCTAGCTACTCAGGAGGCTGAGCTCTGAGGATCACGGTCAAAGCCATCTTGGGCAGGAAAGCCTGTGAGACTCTTATCTCCAATAAACCACTCAGAAAACTGGAAGTGGCACTGTAGCTCAACTGGTAGAGTGCTAGCCTTGAGCTGAAGAACTGAGGAACAGCGCCCAGGTCCAGAGTTCAAGCCCCACAACCGACACACACACCAAAGATTGGTATATCAAACAGAAATCTGTGCTTCTCACACATAGATGAGAGTAAAATGGTGGTAATAGGCGTTGGAGAGAGGGTGAGCCATGAAGAAATCAGTGGTGCTAAGGTACTAAGCTGTGGCTAGATAAGAGTAATAAGTAGTTTTGTGTCAATACATAGTAGAATGACTGTTTATAACTGTAATATATATATATATATATATATATGTATATATATATATATATTCCTGAGAGTTAGTAGAAAAATATTCAGAATGTCACAATTTAGTTTTTCACAAATAATTGGCAGCTATTTGAAGACATAGGTGTGGTTGCTCTGATTTAAATTTTGCATAGCCATAACTATGTACTATGAGTTTATGTATGAGTTGAAACAATATATAATAATTAGGTTAAAGGAGATTACATTTGTAAAATCGCAGTGGAAAGTTATTAGTACTTACATATTGATTTGTTATGATAAAAAGTTTGTAAGACTGAAATTTGAATTCTGGGCCTTAACAACTCATGACACACTTGCAGGTCTTTTTCACTCTGGTTATTGTTAAAATATGGTCTTCCTTTACCTCACAATTTTGCTCCATTAACAATTTTCCCAGTAACTGGGATAGCAGGTATACATCAAATGTTGAGCTTTTTCTGTTGAGATAGAATCTCAGAATCAAATTTGTTCAGGGTAGTCTGGAACTGTGAATCTTCTGATTTCAGCCTTTCACACAGTTAGGATGATACATGGTCATGCCCAGCTTCTACTTAAGATATTTCTCAAACTTTTTCCCTGTCTGTCTTCAAAACTTGGTTCTCCTCTCTCTATCTCTGGAGTAGATAGGCTCACATATAGGTCATTGGTAACTGGTTAATTTCCAAATTTAAATTGGACTGTGTTAGGCCATCATGCCTAATAATCTTCCCAGAAAGACCCACATAAACTTTTTAGGTAGAACTTACATATTTTTTTAAACTGAATTTTGGAATCCTTCATTTTTTAAAAAAAAATTGCTTTAAAGAAGTGATGTATCTCTATTGCTTGTTGTTAGATCATTCTTAATTCTTTATATATCGGAATTATTTACGTATGAACACATCACGTGTCTGCTAAATGGAGACTTGAAAGATGAGAGAACTTGGCCAACTGCTAATCACCACAAAGTGCCTCAGGACTTTTCAAATTATTTCTACAAAGAAACATTTCAACACAACTTGTAAACACTTTCTGTAAACTCTTCCCATATGCAATATGTAGAGAAATATTTTTCTAGTTAATATGGTCCCTTCATCTCTGATTCCTGAATACTCTCAAAGCATTCACAAGCAGAAAACGAACACTTAGACCTGATAAATCTCTCTTAAATTGTATTTAACCCATCTCTTGTTAATACAAGCTCTGTTTCAGTTTATCATCTTCTAATCTAATGTCCATTTAAATTCTAGAGTGTACAGTTATAACATAAAAAGTAGTTCAAGTTTAAATAAATGGAAGTTTGAAATGATAGTAGAGATTTCTAATATTTTAAATCCCTCACTATTTGCAAAAATCAAAGACACTGAATCCCAGTTACCTGGGAGGTTGACATTAGGAAGATCACAATTTATGGTAAACCTGGGGAAAAAGTGTCTGAGAATTCAGCTCAAAATGCTGAAAGCTAGTATGTAAGAGATAGGACTATGGCTTAAAGCTGTAGAGTGACTGCCTAGCAAGTCTTGAGTTCAATTCTAAGGATAGTTAAAAACAAACAAAACCATAAAACAAAATTTGGGCTCTTTGGCATATGTATGTCATACCCATAATGCAGGAAATTTATCAAAAGGATTATATCCATGCTAGTTCAAGCAGAATATAAGAACATAATCAAAAATAACTAAAGAACAAAGAGCAAGAACATAATAACTGAAGTGTTAGAACACCTACCTAGATAGTGTATGACTCTGAGTTCAAACCCAGTGCTATTAATTTTTTAAGTAGTATTTCTTCCTTTGGATCTTTCAAGACAGTGATCTATTTGAAGTTTTCAGAAATATAATAAGTGAAAAATGTTAAATATAATCTTAAAAAGCCAATCTGTATGGTTTTCATCAGATTACTCTAGACATATTAAAATGTCTCTGGTGTAAGAAGAATGATATGAAAGGTTCTTCTTTGAAGTAGAAAACGTTATTTCTTAGGCAATAAATCAAATTTTATCTTAAGTGTTAAATTTATTTCAACACTCAGAAGTTCAGACTGCTCCTATTTTAACTAAAATTTCAATTTTAATTAAATAATAGGAAGGAGAAACAGATGGATTTTCAAATACATTCTCATGAACATAAATTAAATGTACAGCCATAAATATTAGCAGACATCTCCTACATATGAGCCAATACAATGATATAACGGAGGGGGGAGGTAGAGAAAGAGAAAATAGAGGAAAAAATCATTTAAATCAAACAGATAACTTGGAGCCTTTCACATGATAGCCATGTCAGCCCATGGCTTGAAAGACATATAACACAAATGTGTTAGATCAGTCCTGTGTGATCAGGCCTGTGTATTAGAAGAAAGAATATCAACCGTATAAATTAATTCAACCAAATGTTATATATCAGCTCTGTCTCCTTTTTTCAATCTTGTTTTACATCTAATTATCTTATTTTGAACTTTTGTCTGTTTGCTCTAATTTTATAAATTATGTAGAATTTCTAAGGCTGATTCTCAGTCCAATTCAGCCTGTATTTACTGTACACTATCTGAACAATGCAGTGTGGTAGGTTCTGGGGTACAGGGATGTCTCCTCCATTGCTAAAGAAATATAGCTCAGTTGTAGAAAGTGATGATCTTGTAAGTTCAAGGCATTTGTGAGCATTGCTGTGTAAACATTGGTTCTTGAGGAATGTATGGGCTTTATGGCAGTACATTTATAAAATCTAACAAAATAGAGAGCACTGTTGTGAGTTGCTGCTAAGGCAACATCAGCAAAGGCCCAGAGAGATGGAAACTCATTTGATAAATGCATGGCATGTGTGAGTCAGGGGGTGACAGTGTAATCTTAAGGGGAAATGAATTTCGTGTTGACTTAAGTTGTAGCCTGCATGTGAAAAGAACACATGCACGGTGAGTACGATCTAAAACAAAGCTTAGCAAAAAAGAAAAGAATGACAACAGGTACCCCAAAACTCACACCATAGATGCTCCTATCAGACTCTACACAAAAGATCTGACTTGTTAATCATAAAGAATTTCATGGTTGAAAGTCAAATATTCTTATGATCATGTCTAGGTCTTGAAGTATTCTAGGAAAAGTTATCCATGTGTAATTTAAGGGAAAGCTTAACCAGTAAATAAACAAAACGCAGGATCATCATTTCATAATGCCGGGGTTTTGTTACACAGAGGACATTAGAATGCTTCAGAAGTGGTTCAAATTGTTCCAATTTGCCAAGGCTTCCCGGATTTCCCACTGTGCATGTCAAGCATGGTAAAGCCTATTTGAGAGGGTTTTTTTGTTTTTTTTTTTTTTTTTTGAGAAATACATCATCAATGTATATAAAGATAGTTAAACAAAACTTTGAAATCCCAAATTGATTGTAAGCATAACCAAATAATTAAAATTAATTTATTTTCAAGAAACCAAAGGCCAAGCCCACAGAAAGGTTAAGAAACAAGTACAAGTCTAGTAGCAAATGACATTTAGCTACATACATCACAGTACATTGGTTTTGTCTAACAACTTGAACAACTTGAAAATCCTCCTACTAGTCAATGACACTAACTGTTTTTGGACATTTTGCTTATATTTACAAGTTTTCATGGAGATTGGATCAAACACATTGCTGACCTTTGGCCTCCAGCCATTCTTAGAGGTATGCATTAATAACTTCAGTATCTATTTCCTCCAGAACCACGGAGTGTTTCAGAATTCCCATCATAAACCATGTTGTCAAACACCTGGGACTAACATCCCATCCAAAAAAAATGACACTCCTTTCAGGGCAGTCACCAGAGGCTTAGAGATAACTCACAGTGGCTGAATGCAAAGGTAAGACTTTCTTTGGTAAGGTATTATTTTTTCCTTCACAGTATGGAAATTCAGTAATTAAGATTAGTACTTCAACATAGTTACACGCATATTAACCTTAAAGGATTCCATTGTATCACTTCAGCATTTTAAAATCATGAACAATAATAAACAATTGAGCAAAATTAAGCTTCTTTCTTGCTAACATTATCTGTACCTTTGGGGTTTTTTTTTGTTTGTTTGGTTGGTTGTTTTCTTTGTTTTGTTTTGTTTTAGTTTTCTGGTCGGTTGTGGGGCTTGAACTCTGGGCCTGAGCCCTGTCCCTCAGCTATTCAGCTCAAGGCTAGCGCTCTACCACTTGAGCTACAGTGCCACTTCCAATTTTATGGTGGTTTATATTGGAGATAAGAGTTTCACGGACTTTCCTGCCCAGGATGGGTTTGATGGCAATCCTCAGATCTCAGTCTCCTGAGTGGCTAGGATTACAGGTGTGAGCCCCCAGCAACTGGCTTACCTGTACCTTTGATAAACAAGCTGATCTATATGGTATATTAATAATTAATGAAGACAATATAACATCATAATTCCTAATGAAGAAATTGTTCCAGTGGATTATCAATGGAGAATAATATCACAAAAAAAGGAAACCAAAAAAAAAAAAAAAGAAAAGAAACAAAATGGCATTGTACATTTCATAATAGAAGTACATAAATAATGTGGGCAAAAAGATATTTTGCAAAAAAAGTGGATATTAATTTAAAGGAGACAGAGGGAGATGACTTTTTATTAATACCAGAAGGATATAATACTCCCAAACTAGAATATGAAAATGCAAGGATAAAAACTTACCTGCTGTTCTTAAAAATAATAATTGTAAAGAATCAAAGAAAGAGAAAAGACGGTACATGTGTAAAATTAAAAAGAATGAGTGTCATCAAAAATATATACTAATAATTGTATTGTAATTCATAAATGTTAAAAATAGTACTGAAGCATTCAGGGAATCTGTGAACTACATAATAATATTGACAAAATTATTGATATTCTTCTTCTGGGTGTTAAAAGTGGCATTGTGACTGTATTTGGGATAAACACAGTTCAGAAATATAGGCAAAAGTATTCAATTTTTGAAAGGAAGAATAGGTAGAGTTGGTAGAGATACATACATATATATATATATGTATATATATATATAAGCTTGGCTTGGGTTGACATTTGGGTAATAAATTATTAAAAGCTACATGAGGAATTATTTAGTATTAGTATTCTCTTCATTTTAGCATATTTTGAGAATTTACCATGGTAAAAATGTATATACATATATATATATATATATATATATGTATTACTTACATATTTATCAGTGTTGCTAAGAATTGAATCAGGAACTTATACTTACTAGGCACGCAAAACCACTAGAACCAATTCCCTAACAATAACACTTGACATTTAAAAATTTTTAAATGTACACCAGTTAAACGGAGCTTGCCAAACTCTGAATAAATTGCCATATTAGTTCAAAAAATAGAAATAGATTGGAAGAAGCAATCAGCTCTGCCATTAATTAGGAGATAATAAAAAGAAATCTTACTCTTGCCCAATCAGGCTGAACTAATTTATCTCTAAGTAAATCATATTTATTATCAAGTAAACTTAATTCAAATGATGAGCTTATTTCAATTTTCTTAACTTACTTTCAATTTAGTACAAATAATTCCAATTTATTTTCAGTTCCAATACTGAACAATTAAAATTTAACAAAAATGTAGAACAAACTTTTTCTTCTTTGAATTAATAAAGATGCGTTATAAATTTCATTGGGAAATGATTAAATGTTAGTTTAAAATATTTATAAATGATGTATAATCTAAATAAAAAACAATTGAATCTAACTAGCTAGATATATTAGCTATAAAAGTTTTGAATATTTAGAAAAGCAATTAATCTTCTCTGCTCCAAAATTTATGTTATGTTTGTAGCATATATACACATATAGACACATATTTATACACATATATATAATTATTTCCAAATTTATAACTTAATTATAAATAGCAGTTATATTAGATAGAAATTGTATACATCATTATCCAGTTTGGTAAAATCATTAATCTTGTAAAAACCTATTTATGTACTTCATAGCTTTTCAAAATGGTGAAAGACAAAGGTTGTTTTAAGATACCCACACATCAAACTGTCATAAGTAAATTTTTATTCAATTACATGTTGAGGGTTTATTTTTATATTTTGATAAAAAGTAGATCAATAATTGCTTTCATTTAGTAGGTAGAAACATGTCATCAATATTTGACTTTGTGAAAAAAATGGCCTTATATTAGGGTTGAAATGAAAGTGTCAAAACATAGAAAATACTGAAAAAAAAATGTAGTCATTGTCATTGAAAAAGTATTGCCATTCCCACAGGAAACGCATCACTCAAGGTTCATTTCAAAATCGAAGAACAAGTCTTGTGCTCTTTTAGTTTCAAATCCTGTGATATTTTTAACAATTTAATTCTTTTTTAAATATATTTTTTGTAAAGATACTGTACAGAGGGGTTACAGTTATGGAGCATTGTTATACTTTCCTTTGTTTTTCCCCTACAATCCCTTCCCTCCCCATCTCCCCCACTCTTCCCTCCAACCCTCCCCCTA
Source organism: Dipodomys spectabilis (assembly GCF_019054845.1). Classification (NCBI taxonomy): domain Eukaryota; kingdom Metazoa; phylum Chordata; class Mammalia; order Rodentia; family Heteromyidae; genus Dipodomys; species Dipodomys spectabilis. The sequence continues at coordinate 9,142,771 of NW_024870766.1, read as the reverse complement.
AGTTGTAAAGTTCGTTTTCAACATAGTGTCTTTTACATCTCTTTGTTACAATGGGTCAACCTGTATCCTTGTTTCAGCATTTTGTATTTCCATTCCCCTCCCCAAATTTGAAAAATATATATACAAAATACAGGGCACTAGAATCAAATACAGTGTAAACAGGGGTTAAAACATGGGGGAAGAACTTACAAAAGAAACAAAAAAAATCACATAGTACATTAAAAAACAACAGCGACAAAGATAAAAATTCTTGTGCCCCTATCTTGGGGTTCATTTCACTTTGCATCATCTTATATGGTCGTAAGTACATAGCTTTTGACCTTTTCTACTTTTCTGGTAAGCTTGTCCTACACATATACTGGTTATTGCAAATAAGGGAAACCATGGGGCTATGTTCCTTTGGGCCTCGCTTATTTCACTTAATATATATTTTTTCCAGATCTTTCCATTTCCTAAAAAATGGGGTAGTGTCATTCTTTCTTATGGAGACATAGAATTCCGGCATAGAATTCATATATATATATATATATACACACACACACACACACACACACACACACACACACATATATATATATACACATACATATATAATATTTTCTTTATCCATTCAACAATTTAATTCTATAAAGCAATAGGGACAAGTACTTGTGTATACTGATAATCCTGCAGGTAATCTTATGAACAAAATGTATATCACCTATATAATAATAATAATAAAATCAATAAGAATAATAATGAATCAGCCATTAAAAACTAAATTATCTGGGGTCCTTTAAGTTTTTATTTTTGTTGTTGTTTTTAATTTTTGAGATATCTCAAAACAGTAATTCTAGCCTTTTTAGTCAGAGCATCCCACCCATACATGTACATCTGTCTAATTTAATTTCTTTTTAATGTAGCATTTTCTATGTCTGTCTTAGAGCCTCTTTCTTTTATGCCATCACACAAATACTTTCCCTTAAGCTCTAAGTAACAAAATTCACATGTCTATACATGCACACACAATATAAGTAAGACCCCAATTCTTTCTGCAGAGCTTCAAGTTTCTTACAGTTACGACTTGAATATTTTAGTCACTTAAGTTTGTATTTCACACCCAATATTTATTAGACTCCCCTTTCCCATTCCTGTCAAACATGGTGTTACTCTTTGGACACTTGAAATCACATTTAAGCTTTAATTTTGTCTGAGCTCTAATTGACCACATATGGAATATTCATTCCAATTAATCACTTTTCATATACCATGGCAGTTGAAGGTGATTTCTCAAGGTTATTCTCTACAATTTTTAGACTATCAGATAGAAACGTTTATGAAAATAGTCGATTTCAGAGCCAAGGTGTTACCACAGTGATGGTCTGACCTAAGGAAGACGTGAGTGTGGTGGCATTTCCTGGAGCCAGAACCACAGAAAGTGGCTGGGTGAACTTTCAGGGATAACATGACTTATTGGCCATGAACTGACAGGGTTGGAATGCATATATAAAATTAGTGGTATGTATTTATTAGAATCTTCTCATGAGTTCAGCATGTAAATTCTGAAATAAAATATATGTCTTGATCACATCAAAAATACGAACTCCAAAGAAGATTGAGTCATAAGTGCATTACTTATGTATATTTTAATTGCCCCACATAATTTATTTCAGTTTAAGTTTGAATAGCATTTTTCTGATTATTGGAAAATTAATTTTGTACATTTCAATCAGAGTAAGGTCTTGAGATGACTGAAAACTCAAACACCAAATACATAAAACAGGTAATATAACTACTATAAGATAAATTAATATAATTTAAAAATACACATGAAATCATTTAATATAATATAGACAATCCAGAAAGAATAATATTCTTGCGAACACCTATTGTGAATATATTGTTTTATCATTACTATTTAGGGACATGAAAGTGTAAATATAGACAAGGATATGTTACAAAATGATTAAATTCATTATCAACTCAGTGAATGACGGGCTAACCCAAGAGTGATTTGTTTTAAATTCACTTTAAATCTTGATTTATGCTAATTACCTTAATCTTTGTAAATGTAAAAAAATCAGTGTACTCTATTTGCCACATATCAAGTCAATTCATAAATGCCACTGAGTACTCTTGTTGTATATGTAAGTAGCAGCTTAAACATAATGAATGCTTCAAATCACATAAAGCTTTTCCACATCGCCAAATAAATGCCACATCTCCAAATAATACGGAGATTTTTGAAATACTATTGTAATAACAACCTGTGTTACACAAAAAGATGGCAGTAAAATACTGTTTATATTTGTGTATGGTTCTATAAATAGACTTATGCTTTCATTGGCTTAGTCAGGATATTGGAAGGACAAGAAAATTCCTACCAAAAAGAATAAAAGAAAAAAAATGTCATTTAACTCTAAACATAGTCTAGTATACATAAGATCAGAAATAAGCAAATATATGAAGATAGAATTATTTCCAATGTAAGTAATATATATATATATTTTTTGGGGGGGAGTCAGTCGCGGGGCTTGAACTCTGGGCTTGGGTGCTGTCCCTCAGCTCTTCAGCTCAAAGTGAGCGCTCTACCTCTTGAACCACAGTGCCAGTTCCAGTTTTCTAGTGGTTTATTGGAGATAAGAGTCTCACGGACTTTCCTGCCCAGGCTGGCTTTGAACAGAGATCCTCAGATCTCAGCCTCCTTAGTTGCTAGGATTACAGGCATGAGCCACCGGCGCCTTGCTTATAAAATATTAACTTTGCCAGAAGGGTAAACTATATCAAAGCAAGGAATTTTATCACAAATGAATACAGTGGAACAATAACAAAAGAGATTTAACAACTATACTGCATTATATAGGCAAGAGACCGGTCTGAAGCAATAACCAACCCTTTCTTTGGAATGAGAAAGTGAAACCATTCAGAAAACACACCTGGCTATTTTAGCATTGGGCATTAAATATTCAAGTATTTGGTTCAATCCATACTTTCCATGCATTAATCTGATTCTGATTTTAGCCAGCCATGATGATGGTCTTCTCCTGCAGATTGGAGGGGGTGGGGGGGTGGGGGGGGGGTGAGGCTGGGAAGGGATGGGAAAGGTAAACAAAGGAAGAGGCTACAATGCTTGATAAGAAATGTACTCATTATCTTGCCAATGTAATTGTAACCCTCTGTACAGTATTTTCACAATAAAAAATATAAAAAAACTATACTACAGCAGTGATAATGTTATTCTATGTTAATATTGTAACTCATATTTTACAATCTTGACAATAATCAACATGAGTTAGCATGTGTAAATCTGCTCAGCTTTATATTATCTGGTCCTTATAAAGCACCAGATCAGTCACTGGATTCTATAATCATGATCAATGTTCTTGTAATACCTCAGACAAAGATAATTTTGATCCCTTTCTCAAAATAACTTCAAAATCTACAAATTATATGGCAGAGTATTATAAATAATAACAAACTTCCAAAAAGATATTTTTTCTAAATTTCCAAATACTGGCAAATTTACTAATTCTCATTCATCATATATTATATATACATATATATAATATTATATTTGAGTCTCCTTTTTATCTTTTATTTTAGAATATAAATTTTTTTATGAAAATTGTATGTCTATGTAGATTTAAGAAATTTTTATATTATTAAATTCCTTTTTAATAGAACTCTACTTTAACATAATTCTAAGGCATCACTTGTGAATTCTTTGCTGATTTTTTTCAAGGTTTTGCTTCAAGCACCTGGATCCAAGGAGAATATACACATGAGAAAACTCCAGGTATCACATTATTATCTCCAAATAACCCCTGAAGTAGCTTTTAATCAAAAGCAGGAATCTTTCCATCTAAAAGGTCATCCCTACTGAGTAAAAATAGGATTTTGTAATACCTTGACTCTAGTTAGGTTGCATATTGTAATGACTACTTCTGTTCTTTGCATGTAACTTTAAATTCTTAAGTCAAGACATGAAGAAAAATGTTTGTCTTTAATGCTTGTCAGTTTGTGCTTCTTGATTGATGTTCCCCATTCCTACATTCCTCCCATATATTCAGGTAATTAAATGTTTAGTGCAGAGTAACAAAGTCAATACTTTATATTCTTGGAGTGATGTGAATCACATTTTATATTTATTATGCAAGCATTATTCTAAGCACCAGACCCTGAGGAATCAAACACCAAACTGGTAACACAGCTAGAGTATGTACAGATGAAACAAGGAACATATTTTTGCACTATTAAAATATACTAAATAAAAATTGCAAAATTGTAGGGAAAAACGAGTTTGAGAAAAACATAGTCCGGTACTGTTTTCTTATAGAGGTGACAGACTAATTGGACTAGCAGAACAGTAGAAGTCTAGTGGGATAATGAGACCTATATAATACTTGTATGAAATAAAGTCATTGACAACTTTATCAAGAAGCTTGATGACAAAGGGCAAAAAGATGTTTTGAACCACCAGGAGGATAAATGATGCTTAGTGTTGTATGTTTATCCGTTTACTTGCATGAATGCAAGCTGTGAAGGTGGGGAGATGAGGAGAAAATGAATAAAATAAAACTAGAAACAGTGATCCTGAAGGAAAAGTAAATAGGAAGTTCCCAGAGGCCAATATTCAATTCAGGTAAGAGTCACAACAGCTACTGTCAATCTACCAACTGTGGATTAGTTCAAAATAGCCTGACTTTGTGTGCTGGTGAGAGATAAATTAGCCTACAGAAAATCATTGTCCCAAAGAGAATATATGAGGTAAAACAAACAAACAAATTGATAAATAAATAAAACAAGGATAGGTAGAAGAATGGGTCCAAGCCTTAGGTGTGGAGAAGTCAAGGTATTCAGACAGAGAAAATGGTAAAAATTAAAACTAAAAGTTTCTGGATTCTATTTTCCCTCTCTGGATAAAAGGATGGAAACCTAAGCAAGAAAGCAGATGGAATTAGACTCTGTCTTATATTATTTTTAAAGCCCTGCAATCAGCATATTCATTGGAAAACAGATGCTGAGGTTGAACTTGTGGTCAGGAGGTTCTTCAAAAGTTTTCTCTAAATAGTATCAATGCAAAATGAAAAGAAGACTGGGAAGAGAAGTTGAACAGTGATTTAGTTGTATAGCCTCTCAGGCTGCTATACAAATATATTCAAAATGAGGCAAAGCAGTTGCTAAGTGTTGTAGCCAAACTCATACATCAGAGGAGTCCTACATCTACCAGAGACAGGCCTGCTTTCATGTGACATCATGCTCAGGTTTGGGCTGGAATCAGCCTATGAAATCCTGCTGACACAAGACTCAGAATGCAGCCAGGAGAACTTGGGACAATTAAGCTCCCTGTAGCTGCAGAAGGGAGAGGTGCATTCTCATGGCCACCGTCCTCATGCCAGCTAGACAGTGCTTTGCCGAGCCAGTAGAACGAAGCAAATTCCATGTATTCAGACTTAATGCATTCAGCCATATGCATGAAATGTGGGTTGCTGTCAGCATGATTTCTGATATTTTGAAAATAAGTCTATTTTATCTTAGATTGCACATAAGCACAAAGTATTAGAGTTTAGATTCTAGCCTAGGCAAACCTTCTGGGGGTGTTGCAAATTGCAAATACCACATGCATGAGAATTTGGATAGAACTATAGACATGCTGAAGAACATTCCAGCACATTACAGAAAACCTAAACATGTAAACTAATCACTCAGGCTACTTAGTCCTGGATTTTGTCAGGTGACACAGCAAGAAGTAAGAAGAAATCTGAAATATAAAAGTCACTCTTGGTAAACTTTCCAAGTGTTCCATAACGCAAACACACAAAAATGTGAGAGGTGAGAATAATATCCAAGTTTCTAATCACATATAGATGGAATCTTGAAATTTAAACACAACAGTTTCTTATTATTTGGTAGTCAATTCATTCAGCAGTCTTCAGTACCTTTTTTTCAGTACCTTTCTCTTATAGGAAATTCTATACTAAAATTCAATTCAAGATCATCAAAAAATCTGCAGTTTCTTGATATTTTGGTCACTACTATGATTTTAATTGTAAGCTTATCCATAAAAGAGTAATGTTGGCAACCACAATCCAGAAACAATTTTTCAAATAATTGATAGTTTAAAATGTATTATGCAATAACAGATATTGGATTATCTTTTATTTGAATATTAAAAGGGAACAAACTTTTGGTCTGTCATGAAAGTTTTATTACAAAAGTAAAGAGTCCAACCAAAAAAGGAGGTAATTACTGTTATGGTCAATTTCTTTCACAGATAAAGTATACTTTTTGAAAGCTGTACTAGTATAATTTTTAACTCTGAAGCAAGAGAACACTTTTTTATTTTTAGGCACTGTCTTTATCATCTTTCAAGAAAAGAACTTATTGCATATGATAGTAAAAATAACATAATAAAACATAATAATTACATAATACTTTGTGAGTCATTAGCATATTTAATAAATTATTCTTTATGTCACAACTGAATAAAGTTAACATAAATTTAATGAAAATAATCAAAAATTTAGGAAGATATATTTAAAAATCACTTAATGTGAAAGCATATTAGTTCATTAAAATTTCAAAAGCCAAACATTATGCAGAACTCCAAGAAAGAATACTTTTGAATCTAAGTGTAAATTATGGCTCAGAAATAGCACAATATATATCTAGGATAATCTTAGAAGATGAGCAGAATAGCTCAATAGCTATGTACATATAAACATATAAGACAATTCTAAGTGAAATGAACTCCAAGATATGGACATAAGAGATTTTTCTTTGTTGTTTTTCTCAATGTACTACATGACTCCTTTTTTCTTTTGGGTACCCTCCACCTCCCATGGTTTATCTCCTGTTGTCACTGTGTTCGATTTTGGTACCCTGGCTATTGTATACATGTCTATCTGAACTAGAGAAGGAAAGGGACAACAAAATGGTGAAACAAAGGACAAAGGGGAAACCTATGCAACAGCCATACTCATAAGACAATATGTTGGAAATGATCTGTACAACTTGGAAGGGGTGTTTGTGGGGGGAATGGAGAAAAATGAGGGAAGAAGTAACAAGTTGGGCAGGAAATGTCATCACTATGTTACTTACCTAACTGTTACCCCTCTGTACATCACCTTGACAATTCAATTTTTAAAAAGAAAGAAATGGCACAATACTAAGTAGACATAAACAACATTCAGAAACATACTCCAAAAATTATCACAAGTATAACATGTCCAACCGTACAAACAAATTTACATTACTCTTAGAAATATCCCACAACTACTTTCAGTATACAATAGAAGACAGTGTTTGGGGAAATTATCTATTAATATTAGAAGAAACACAGTAACTTTCTTTGTCATTAATTGAGACAGCCTCACACTTTTTGGTTCACCTTATCACTTCTTCTTAAATTCTGAGATGGTTTTAGGGTAAAAATGGGGTGTGCCTAATAGTTGAAAACTTTCAGAGACAACTAAAGTTTAAAACTAACTTCTTATTTAAACGATTTGTTTTTCCCTTCCCCTGCACAAATTATACTAACATCAAATACAGTGAAAGTAGGGGTTATCTTGTGGGGGAGGGGATACAGGTGTACCCATTGCAACAATGAGATGTACAAGTCGTTATGTTGAAAACGAACTTTACAATTTTGGTTGAGGGTGGAGAGGATTGAGTGGGGAGTAGGGGGAGGATGGGATGGGAAGGGGAACAAAGGAGGAGGCTACAATGCTTGATAAGAAATGTACTCATTATCTTGCCCATGTAATTGTAACCCCTCTGTACAGTATTTTCACAATTAAAAAAAACTAACTTCTTTAGGAAAAGAAGTGGTATTGGAGACAATCTCTAGTCTTTTGAGTTAAAAACTTCTTGTTAAAGGCAAGGATATTTTGACAGAAGGACCTGATTTGGATTTTTCAAAGCTCTTTAAGTTGGTAAGTAAAGTTACAGCAGATACGAAAGCATGACTAAAAAATGCATCCTTTCCCCTCTCTTCAAGGAAAATGGGAAACAGGTTTAGAGAGGAAATAGCAGATAGCTCTTTTGCAGGCAGATTTTCATTCCAATTTTAGTAGATTTTAGCTACATTCTGAAAAATTCACTTCTGATGTTTGCTAAGCACATCTGCTATGAGCGGCTAGGAGACAAGAATGCTCTTTTTTTAAAAGTCTGAATAAGTAGGAAAGAATGGCATTATGCAAAGGCTTGTGTACAACTACCCTTTGGAATAAAAACATCACTATTTAGTCTGCTTAAGTATATATGAGAAAACACAGCCTTCAGGCTGGGAAGGTGGCTCAGTGGTAGAGTGCTTGCCTTGCATGCATGAGGCTCTGGGTTGCATTCCTCAGCACCACATAAGCAGAAAAAGCCAGAAGTGGTGCTGTGGCTCAAGTGGTAGAGTGCTAGCCTTGAGCTGAAGTGCTGAGGGACAGCGCCCAGGCCCAGAGTTCAGGCCCCATGACCTACAAAAAACAAAACAAAACAAAACAAACAAAAAACAGCCTTTATGGTTCAGGCACATACATACTATACACCTCGTGCAAATAATCTCATCAATGATAATAGGGAAGCAAATTTCTGCCTTTAGATTTCAGCATTTATGGCTGCACTTAATAACTGAAAAGGGCAACGACATATACCCCCAAAAATGTTGACATGATTTATTCCCAGTGACATATGAAAACAACTTAGAAAAGCTTGAATATTATAATGAAGTTTTGAGAGATTGAGGGATTGCATGGTATACATACAGATGTGACTGTATTACCACTTAGTACATTTGCCTCAAGTACTTATAATAAGTGGCAGCCCCCTTTCCACATTTAATGGATGCCGTTGTTATGAGCCTCATTTAGACAATACTTAAGTTTAGAAACAACACTGCAAGAGCTCGACCCATAAAAGCAATGTGTTGCTAGGAAAGGTGAGTGGGACTAGGCAAAGGAAACAGCTTTCAGAGTACCCGAACCAGGAAAGGGATTTGTACATGCAGATTAAGACAATGGAAGAACAGCTGTGTGGCTGGCAAAGCAGCGGTATTCAAAGTACTGGAATGTGACCCGAGGAGGAAATTAATTCTATATTTTCTCCCCAATACATCTGATTACATTTTTCAGTACATAAGAACTGACTCACTTAAACAATGTCTCTATTTTGTTTTAGAATTTATGTTTGTTTTAATTTTTACTTTTTGTAGTCACCAGCTAACTTTTCCTGCTCTGCACAGAAATTATGATCTTTCTCTCTGCTTCTCGAGTTGCTACAATTACAGGCATGGATCACCCCACCAGTAGTTGTACAATGCAGGGTTAATGACATCTGTGCAGTCAGAAATCTAGATGTTGACTCTTCAAACTTAACCTCTGTTAGCCTGCTTTTGATTGGAAGCTTTACTGATAACATCAACAGTCGATTAACACATATTTTGTATGTTATACATATTACATATGGTGAAAACTGCATGAGAAACTGGAGAGATAACAGTCACTGCCAAAAGCAATGCCAAAGTAACTACTGGAGATAATTAGCAATAACAGGGCTTTTAAAGCACACATTTGAAATCCAAAGTAATAACAGAAGGAGGCAACAATATTATTACATTATTTATAGTACTAGAGTATATAGATGATTTTTAGCATTTATGATTTAACAGTGTGTTCTCCTTTTCATTTGCATACTGTATATGTACACCTAAGATTTAGCAAATGAAAATTGCTGCTCATTTCAATTAGAATTTAATGTAAATAATGAATAGTGTTTATCCTGTATTTTTATCAAGAAAACCAGGAATACTTGCCAAATAAGTGCCATTGACATTAGAATGGCTTTAGAATTTATTGCTCTGAAATGAACTCTGACATTTTGGAAAAGATAGTAACCTAACCACCTGTTTTTGACATAGCTCCCTCATGACAGACAGCAGGATCTTTCCTTTAAGTTCTTGTCTCTGTCTCTGTTGACTTAACTTTTTCCCACCATTCTTTACCTCATTAAGGTTCTAAATCCCTCTTCTCCCTATAATGCCAACCTCTTTAACACAAGGGACTTTGGTGCAGATTTAAGATACAAACTATGGAATTTTTTCTTAAGAATCTCCTCCATCACCAAATCTAGTGTTGTTTCCAGTGGGACAGAAAACAGAGATTTGGACAGTTTCAAGCTTGAAAATAGGAAGATGATTTCCCCTCTGATATTCCCAGTACAGGTTGTGACATTGCTTGGGTTCATGCTATTGGTAGGTTAGCATGTCATCTGTCATGTGTTCACTGATAAATCTCATAATAGTACACTGAATCATGTGGCTTTTGTTTTGATTATTTTATAAAATATCTTCCAAATGCTACAGGTTGGCATACCTTCTTAGAGAGTATTTATTAATTTAATTTGATTGTATTTTCATAAGTCACATAGTCATTCAAATTTTTATCGTATCTTTTAAGTTGATATATAATTTGAACAAAAATAATTTATCATAATTATATTTCTGGACCAGGGATAATTTTATATATTCAATGACTCAATAATTTACTTTCACTATGTAATTTTGTTTTAGTATCTTTCAAATAAGCTTTAGAAGTAGAATATTTATAAGGACTTAGTTTTACTGCACAATTGTTCATGAAATCACTAGGATTCTCCAAAATTTCTTAAAAGGATGTGGGCAAAGTACTTTATCCCTGTGAAATAAGATGAAAAAAATCTGAGTATAAAAGTTAACTAGAATCAGCTGAAACAGTGTGGGATAATAGCTGGGGCCACAGAAAACATTAATGAAACACACTTAGTGAAACACACTTATTCAAATATGAAAAATAACTGGAATATCAGCCACAACTGATCAGTTGTAATCTAAAAGATAATGTCAGTAATGTTAAACCCACCAATCAGAAATCCAGGCATAACAGTAAATGATAGAAATTTCCTGCTGAAAGTGTAACAATTCATTAACTACTCAATATGAAGGATGATTTTGTTCTTGATCTTTAATAAGAACAGAACCAATATAGAGGTTTAGTTAAGTCAATAGCTAGTTTGACATCATTATTATGCTTAATAAATATATATAATAGGATTTTTCCATATTAAACTGAATCTACATTTCATTAAGCATTAAAAGAAATTTAATTTCCTTTACAATGAGCAATTATAACCTACAAACCTCTACTCCCCCAGTAATTTTCTATTTAAAGTGAAACCAATTAGATCTTTTTCTTTCTCTCTAATACTAATAAAAGCTTGTGGCTAACAATACTAACTGTTCATCATTATTCATAACTGCCATGAACATGTGAAGAAGATTGTATTTCCAACATTTAAACTATGTCCTGGTTTTAAATCAATTCTTAGATTTCTAATCATATTCATATCAAATTAGATTAAAATACTAAAGTTATACAGATGTCCTTCATCAATCAATCATAAGACACTACAATATGATACATAGTTCTTTTCTTTCTAAAACAAATTATCTTATTTTCATAATAGAAGAATTCTTTCTCTATTGAAGGATTACTATTTGTTAAATTTGTATTTATAGTCAATCTTTTTAAAGCTTAGCCATCCATTCTCAATATGTTATTCTAATTTTTTGGTGTAAAAATATAATTAAAAATAACAGCATTGTTTAGAATGGTTTAGAAATTCATGTGAGTCAAATAGGATTTAAATATTTAATTTCACTGGAGTATGGGTTAATAATACCTACCTAATAACTCATCCAATATGAAAATAGTGATCTATTGTTAATCTACTACTTTAAAAAACCTAGATAAGGAACACGTTATTCTGAATATTTCATTTCCACTTGATTTTCTTACAAAATAAGAGAGAATGGCATAAAGTACAGAATGTGAAGAGAGCTTAAATATTTAAATCCTCATAGTACTTGCCTTTCCTGCTGATTAATGGGAGATAAGGATCTAGAAGGTTTATCTTCCCAAGCTGGATTTGATCTCAACCTCTTGAGTATCTATGATTATAGGAAAGATAGAAATGAGCCATTATTGCCTAGCTTGTTAGAGATAAAATGTGGGAAATTCAAGAATTATAGTAACTCTTTTCAAAATTTTAATTGACCTATCAAAAATTATGTTTAACTATAGACCAGACTATTATATCTCACTACAGGCATACCTATACAGGGTTTAAATCTGATTAAATGTATTATTTATTTTTATATGTTTATTTTTATATGTTATTTATGGGGCAAACAGTCAAAATAGTTTCTTCTAAATGCCCAAAAGTGGGATTGCTGGGTCACAGGGGAGCTCTATGTGGAGTCTTTTGAGGAACCTCCATACAAAACCACACTAAAGCTACTAGCACAACTATGTTTATTGCAGCATTATTTACAGTAGCTAAGATATGGAACCAACCCAGATGCCCCTCAGTAGATGAATGGATCAAGAAAATGTGCTATACATACACAATGGAATTCTATGCCTCCATCAGAAAGAATGACATTGCCCCATTTGTTAGGAAATGGAAAGACTTGGAAAAAATTATATTAAGTGAAGTAAGCCAGGCCCAAAGAAACATAGGTCCCATGGTTTCCCTTATTTGCAATAAGGGAATATGTCTAAGTATATGTCTAAGACAAGCAGAAAAGGTCAGATAAGGTGATGTTAGGAAAATGAACCCCAAGATAAGGATTCAAATGTTTTTTTCTTTCTTACTATTATTTCTAACATATTTATAAGATGATTTCTTTGTTGTTTTGTATGTCCCTCTCCCGCGGTATAAGCCCTATTTTCACTGTATTTGATGTTGGTATAATTTGTGGAGGGGAAGTAAACAAATCGTTTAAGTAGGGATACAGATGGACCCATTGCAACAATGAGATGTACAAGACGTTATGTTGAAATACGAATTTTACAACTTTGGCGGGGCCGGGCTGGGGGGGGCCAACAATGCTTGATACATAATTGTTTTCTGTGGTTAACCAACCAGGCAACAGTCTACCAGGACTTCTTGCTCGTATCTAACTATGGCCATTGGTATATTGGCCAGTCTCTCTGAAGCCCGCTATCCCATTCCCCTTTCACATGTTCTGTTAATTGTCATTCTTAAATTATCTCTTAAATTATGAGCAATATCTCTGTGTATTATTTGTATCCAAAAATATTTCTCATATCAGACCACTTGAATCATCATTAAAATCTTTTATTACAATATTTGGGCAATTTATTTTTCTAAAGAAAAATAATAATTAGATCTTAATAATTTAGTTCTTACTTTGTAAGTGGAGGGCACAGAAATGGAGGGACAAAGGGGGAACAAATGCAGCAGTGTTCATTTGACATTATGTGAAAAATGAAATATGCAACTTGTGGGTAGGGACAGGAGGAAAACTTAGAGAAAGCAAAGGAAGGAGAAGCATTTTACAAATAGAAATATATGTATTACGTGGCCTATGAAATTCTGACTGCTCTGTGCATCACCTTTAAATGATATGATTTATAATAGATAATATAATTTATTTAAAATATTATCATTTAATCATGAATAAATATGAATATTATTTTAAAATAAATATTATTTAAATAATAAATATGTTTAAATATTATTTAAATGTTATACTATTTACATATTAATAAATGTTATTTTGAATAATGTTATTTAAATATTATTTTAAAATAAAAATGCTTTTTTGCCTTATAACATGTTCATCAATTTTAGCAATAGAAACAACAGAATAAACATAGTTCATCTTATTTCCTTTTTAAAAATATTTTTTATTGTAGAGGTGATGTACAGAGGGGGCTTCAGTTAGCTAAGGCAAGTAATGAGTACATTTCTTTTGAAATTATGTCACCCCTTCCCTCATTTTCTCCCACTTTTTCCTTCCTGTCCCCACCCACAAGTTGTATAGTTCATTTTCCGCATAGTGTCTAGTGAGTAACACTGCAGTATTTGTTCACCCTTTCATCTATCTTTATTGTGCTCACCTTTACCCTCCCAAAGAAATAAACTAACAAACAAAACAAAAAGAAAAGCAACACAAAACAACAACAAAAATCTCATTTCCATTTCTTAGAGTTCATTTTGAAAAATACTATTTTATGTGAACATATATACCTACCAATTGTCCCTTTGTGATCTGCTCTAATGAATATCCTCCTTTGTTCTCACAGTGTGAATGTCTAGAGAACTGTATAACTCATTATTTCAGAATGTGTGTGTGTGTGTGTGTGTGTGTGTGTGTGTGTGTGTGTGTGTGTATTTCCCATCCAGTATATTTACCTGGAGATTTATAGGTACGACAAGTCAGGGAACCCATGAAACCTATATTTCTGGTATCTGGTCTACTATAATTAATAGAATTTTTTCCAAGTCTTTCAATTTCCTTACAAATGGGACAATATTATTCTTTCTGACAGAAGAGTAGAATTCCCTTGTGCATATGCATGACATTTTCTCCATCCATTCACCCACTGAGGGGCATCAGGGTTGATCTCATACTTTTTATTGTAAATAATTGTGAGATGATAGCTCTAGTGTGGCCTCATTTGTGATCTATTGGATGCCAGGAGTGGAATTGCTGCGTTATAGAGAAGTTCTATGTTTATTCATTTGTGGAACCTCCATACTGCTTCCCAGAGTGCTTGAATAAGGTCACATCCAACCAACAGTGTAGTAAAGTTCCCTTTTGGCTACACCACTGACAGAATTTATTACTGTTAATTTTTTAATAATAGCCATTCTAACTTGAGTGAGGTGGAATTTCAATGTTTAAATTTGCATTTCTTTTATGGCCAGAGATGTTAAACATTTTTGCAAAATGAAGCAAAGACCTCAATATAAGGCCAGGCATCCTAAAAATATTCCAGAAAGGGATAGGATATACACTAGGGCTCCAAGGTATGTGTCAAATTTTCATATGTAAAGATCCAGAACCACAACAAATCAAACACTCAATAAATGGGATTGCATCAAATTGAAGAGTTTCTCCATGGTTTGGGAATAGCTAACAAGGTAAATAGAAATCCTACAGAATGGGAGAAGACTTTTACCAGCTATACATCAGACAAGGGCTTCATATTTAAAATATACTTAGAGTTCATAAAACTAAAACTAAACTCTCAATGAAACAACAACCAAATAATAAATGGACTAAAGACTTAAAGAGAGACTTCTCAGAGGAAGCAGTATGAATATCCAATAGACAAATTATTTATTTTCTCAAGCAGATTAATATGTGTTTGGAAGTATTACATGTTAGTTTTAGAATGAGTAGGTATTTTTGTTTCAGGTAAGCGTAAGTCTTTATCTTTTTTAAGACTTCCAATACTCATGTATATTGGTCAAATATATAGGGTAAAATGGAGTTTATGCAGTTTGAGAACATGGCTCAGCCTGATTTTAAAATAAATATACTTTTTACAAAGAAGATTCACAGGTGTCTACAAAAACATTGACAAAGACCTTCCTTTAATCATACAATCTTTTCAATCCAAACAGCAATTATGTGTTTGAATAAGACACAGAATAAAAAGAAGAAGTAAAGAAATTAAGAAATTTTATAAAGGTTTGATGCCCATTTGAAGGAGGAAAAGGTACTGATACAATGCTATATATATGTGTGTGTGTGTGTGTGTGTGTGTGTGTGTGTGTGTGTGTGTGTGTGTGTGTGTGTGTGTGTATATTTCACAAATAATAGATCTGATAGCAATAAAACCTGAAACAGGCATTAGTCATTCTGAAAGAATTACTTCCACTATGAGCATTGTGATACACCTCTTAAAAAGTACAAACATAGTTTAAAAGTTGAGATGGGCCATGTTCTTAGATAAGAAGAAACAAAATCATTTGGCCATTACTATGTCTAACAATTTATATAGTCACAACCCTTACAAAACACCAGCAATTATTTATATTGAAATATATGAGTAGATTTTTATGTATATATGAAAAGCATCTACATAAAAGAGATCTCAAGAAAGAAATGAGATAGGACCAGTCTTACCAAATATTATAGTACATCATAAAGCCTCAAAATTAATAATAAAGGCATATAAAAACAGAAAATAAAAGTTGGAAATATGATCATATATTTGGGAACTTACATGTTAAAGATAGACTTTCAAGTCAATAAGCAAAATATGGATTTAATAAGTAGTTTTAGTTTTGGATGCAAAGACCATACATTTTGTTTAAAAAACTTAATTTAACATAGGCATAAAATGGAAATATAAACTACAAAGCCATTATTAGTTCTGAAATAAGAGAAGCACTTGTAATAAAACTTAAGATCCAGATGCAAAAGAAGAAACAAGGGTAAATGTAGTTGCATTTAAAACAAAAATATCTACAGAAAGTGTATCAGCAATGTTACAATGCCAATGACAATGTTAAAACCTTTACATGCTTCATATTTTGGAAACTAGACATTCAAGTAGCTTCAAAGTATCATTGGACAGGTTACTTTTAGGTTGCAAGTGGGGGCACCACATACTGTGGTAGAGCAGTAAAGTAGCTGGTCATCACCAGAACTCAGCACTCAAACTCCTCATCAGTGAATAGCATTGTTACAAGTACTGTATGCCTGCTGCCATGATGGAACATAAAATCTATAACATCACCTAGGAGAGGAAATAAAATCTAATCTATCAATGCTTTTGGATTCATGTTCAAATGTGAATAAATTATGAAGCACAAAGAAAATGTGATAATATCATACAAAGAAAAAAAAGAGACAAATCAAAGACAGATGTCATTCTAGAGGAAAACCAGCCTAGATCCTAAAACTTGCAAATATAAACTAAATCAAACAAAAAGCCTGCTGTGATTTCAGAATGAAATGATCTAGCCAACTATTCTCTTTGAGACACTGATAGCAATCTCCATGCATATTAATATTTCGTAAGCAAACACACATGTGCACAAACACAAACTTGTTTTACAGTGAGAAAAGTGGGTGGAGAAAGAAACAGAGAAATAACGTCTGAAGGGAGAGAGAGTGCTCTTCAATAAAATAAGGGAATACAATTAAAAGTCTGGAATGAATTCTTACTTTGTTAAATCAACTACACAGGATCAGTTGCACTGAATTAGAAAAATGAATCCATAAATAATTAAAGACCTATTAACATGTAAAACTTTTTAGTGTTGCAAATTGATATAGCAATTTGACCATACTTTAAGAATTTATATGATTATTTATACACAAAAAGAAGATAACACTGTAAATACAATTCTTTAGCAATACAATTTGAAGAACAAAAAATATATTTGAGTTATAGAATTGACAGTTTCATTCTCATTTAGTTTTTAATTTTTGCATTATAAAAATAACTAGATTTTAAATGGTAAAAAGTTCTTCTTAATATGTAAAATAAGATTGATAATGATGTCAGAAGTAGCAGCCCACAGTTGTAATCTCAGCTACCCTGGAGTAAGCAGAATCTGAACAAAAGTAAATGGAAATAAAAGGAATGTTATATGGTTGGTCTAATAGCACCTGTAGGGACGTAGCTTGAGTCTCTGATACCACAGAAATAAATTAAGTGAAATAAAATAAGAGCTTAAAAAAGGAATGATGACTGATTCTGAAATATTGACACTTTCTGTTCTCCACTTCTAAAAATAATATTTTCTGTCATGAAGAAATACATAGGTATCCAACATGATTTCTTCAAATTCTCCTATGCCACAAGTTCACATGCATATGTTTTTTTAAATATAATCTCAAAATGTAAAGAGAAGCAACTATAGAAGAATCAAGGCTCTATGTACATTTTATGGGAAAATTATTGTTCATATGGTCAATAACTGAGATATTCCGCATGTGGTCTTTTTCTGATTATTACTTTCTTTCCTGTTGAATTGTGTCTTGGACTTTAATACTTTAGGGTGTGGAAACAATTATTTTACACACATTTGAAATACTTTGCATTACATCCCTGAGCTTTCTGATTTTGTATGCAATTTTATCTTCTGGGGCAAATAGTTTGCCCTCATGAATATTGAAATAGTCATTATTAATATTATATATAGACATTTACTAACAACCCTTCATAAATGTAGAGCTCTTGTCACCTATAAAACCTAATTGACACCTTTTAATGAACCCTGTTTTGAGAGGACCTGATAAAGAACCAAGCAGCAGCCTGACAGCTGTAGAGCAACAGGCCGGTGATGGCCATGGAGCAGCCTCCAGGTGGTTTCATTTAGCTCTCTGATACCTTTCAAATACCTCTCTAGCAAAACGCCTTGAGCAAAACACTTAAGTTTCCAGGTGTGGTCTTACTAGAGGAATTCTGTAGAAGTGTAGCCTTTTTTTTTTTCCAGGAAATAATTCTCCGAAACTCATGTTTGGAGGAAAATAGTTTAATCATTTCCCTTCTAAAACTTTACTTCCGACAAGTTCAGCTAATCTTGTGTGGTCTGGAGAATTCACTGTCAAATATTTGGTATCAAAAAGAAATTTTCTTTAATCGTGCCTTTTTGCTTTCAACTAGGAGTAGACAGATCATTCAATTTTAAGCCTTCAACCTAATGGAAGTGAAGGCTTATTATATTTTTAATAATTTATTTAATATTTATTTATAAATCACTTGCTCAAACAATGCTCCCTGTGAAAGCATTTATCATGTATATGGGTGTCTCCCTAGGTTCTCTTAATATGTACTCCAGTGTTAGCCAGGGATGGAAAATGTGGAAAATGACCTCTCTCTCTCTCTCTCTCTCACACACACACACACACACACACACACACACACACACACACACACGACACTTAGTCTCCACTAAAATAATATGATTCACCATCAAATAAATAGTGACATGGTTCTTCGCAGAAATTCCAAAGCAATACCACTTTTGAATGACAGCCCCTCTACTTTCTCCTCCCTAAAGATGGGCTCTCTCCAATATGTCTTGCAGCTGCAGCTTCTCCAATGTGAAGGAAGGCAGGGGAAAAAAAAAGATATTAAGGACCAAAAGAAGAGAAGGTTGAATGCAGACAGAGTGTTTCTGTTTTGAATTAACAGAAAATCTAGCAGAGGATGATTTCTCCCACCTGTATCTGTATCCGTGCCATTTATTCCAATGTGGAAATAATTTGAACTGATGTGCACAGAGGGAGAGAAGGAAAAGAAAATATACTACAAGCAAGCAATTAAAATAATCCATCCTAGTTTACTCACTTGAAATATGGAAAACAAATGCATAAAACTGAACCCTTCTATTCCTCATCTCTTCATTTGCTATCTAGCCATGTTTTGCCTCTATTTTCATCTCTTAATTCATTGCTAACGTTTTTAACCCCCAATTTTCTGAACCTAGGAATGGATGGTCTGTTTCACATTCCTTGACAAAATAACACTACTCAAATTTGATGGGTGACGTAAGGTTTGTGTCCTCAAATACCATTTTATGTGCTATTCCACATTTCTCCCTTGTTTGGCATCATTAGTCACAGAATGTGTTCTAGCTGCTCTGAGAACAAGCCAGCTGATAAGCAGAGGGGGACGGGAGATGGGAAGGGATGGGAAGGGGAAACAAAGGAGGAGGCAACCATGTTTGATAAGAAATGTACTCATTACCTTGCCCATGTAATTGTAACCCCTCTGTACAATATTTTCCACAATAAAAATAAAAATTAAATTGTTAATAAAAGACAAAAAAGAGCATTTTGAGTCTCAATTTTACTAACAAAATATCAACATTGTACACAATGTATACAGTTTCTTCCTTGTGAGTGTACTCTTTCCAAAATGTTACATCTTCCTATACAGACATTTATTTCTTCAGAATTCCCAAAGATATTTTGATAAACAGATATTTTCTGAGTCAATAAATGCAAAACTTTTTGTTCCATTTATTTGTTTGTTGTGATCATGTTGGGATCTAACCTAGTTCCCTTTCAATGTTAGGCTAATACTCTACCCCTAAATCTCAACCCTATTTCTCAAGTCTCTGTTTAGCAATGTAAAACGCTTAAAGATGATTGAATTGACAAGTCTGTTGTTTTTTGAATCATTCTGTTTTAATCATATATGTTACCAGAAAAATATGCAGCATAAAAATTTGCAAAAATAACTTCAATCTAAGGATTAGATTTAAATCATTACTGGGACAAATTATTCTTATTTTTAGTAACAGCACTAAGAATACAATTTCAATACAACCTCAGAGGAGACCTCAGTTTGATATGAATAAATATGTGTAACATTGTTAGAATCCTTAAGGAAGTCTTAGCTACATTTCAAGAGAGTGAGTGTTGATATTTTGAAATGTAAAAGAGAGACTGTGAAAATCACACAAGAGTGCACATGAATCAAGACTATAAATTCTATCATAGTTTTAGTTTCCAATTTACTGCGCTGTGATCTTCTGGGCTTCCAGTCACATTGTTTGGACAGTAGACATTGTGATTAGTCTCCAATCTCACATTATAAAACATATCTCCTGGGCCTTATATCCCTGTGTATTTCTCTCCAGTGATGAGTCTGCTCTGATCTATAGCCAAAAGCTGTGGCATTCGGTATGTTGGGGGGGGGGGGGGATAGAGACAGAGACAGAGACAGAGAGACAGACACAAAGACAGAGAGCCTGGATCTGGCAATATAGCCCAGCATAGCCTTGAACACAAGATCTTCCTGCCTTAACTTCATATGTGCTGAGATTATAACTGTGTACTTTCGCATCCCACTCCAAATCTAGCTTTTAGTCAAGAAATTTCAATATGAAATTCTGGGGATGCTCTCTTCTCACAATAGGTTTTTTTTGTATGCTTTTTTTTTATTGCTGTACAGAGGGGTTACATGAGCAAGGCAATGAGTACATTTAGCATTGTTGCCTCCACCTTTCTTTTCTCCCTATCATACCTTCCCTCCCACCTCCACATCTACCCCCCACACCAAAATTGTAAAGTTCATTTTCAACATAGTGTTTTGTACATATCATTGCTACAATGAGCCAACCTGAATCCTTATTTCAGTATTTTGTTTTTTCCCGTCCCCTCTCTGAATTAGAGAAGTGTATATACAAAATGCAGGGCACCAACACCAAATACAGTGAAAATAGGGGTTATACCATGGAGCTGGAACATACAAAGCAACAAAAAAATCACATGGTTCCATTATAAATAAGTTAGAAACAATAGCAAGAAACCAAAAAGATATTTGTATCCATATGTTGGGGTTCATTTCATTTAACATCATCTTATATGGCCATATGTACATAGCTTTTGGCCTTTTCTACTTGTCGTACATATGTACTAGTTATTGCAAATAAGGGAAACCATGGGACCTATGTTTCTTTGGACCTGGCTTACTTCACTTAATATAATTTTTGCCAAGTCTTTCCATTTCCTAACAAATGGGGCAATGTCATTCTTTCTGATGGAGGCGTAGAATACCATTGTGTACACACACACATACACACACACACACACACACACACACACACACACACACACACATCACATCACATCACATTTTTTTGATCCATTCATCTACTGATGAACATCTAGGTTGGTTCCATATCTTAGCTATGGTAAATAATGCTGTGATATACATAGTTGTCCTGGTAGCCTTAGTATGGTCTTGTTTGTGATTGTTTGAATAAATGCCCAAAAGTGGGATTGCTGGGGAAGCTGTATGTGGAATCCTTTGAGGAACATCCATACTGCTTTCCAGAGTGGTTGAACAAGTTTACACTCCCACCACCAATGCAGTAGGGTTCCCTTCTGGCCAAATCCCCTCCAGCAGTCTTACATCAACTTCAAATGGCTCGAAGACCTCGTTGTCAAAACAGGCAACCTGAAAACATTACAGGAAGGAATAGGAGAATCCTATTCCAAGGAGGTCTCCTTGGCACAGGCCAAAATTTTCTTAATAGAAATCCAGAAACACAACAAATCAAAGAAAGGTTGGACAAATGGGATTGCATAAAGCTATAGAGCTTCTACATGGCAAAGGGCATAGCTAGCAAGATCAATAGAAAGCCCAAGGATTGGGAGAAGATCTTCACTAGCCATACAACAGATAAGGGTCTTATATCTAAAATATACTTGGAGCTCAAAAATTTAAATCCACCAACAACAAATCCTCAAAGAAACAACTGCTCAATAAATAAGTGGGCTAAATACTTAAAGAGGAACTTCTCACAAGAATTTTTTAACAAGCTAAGATCAATACAGTGAGAAAGCTCAGAAGATCCTTCTGGAGAAGTCATATGGAAAAACAGCTACTCTAATCAAGAAATTTAAGTGAAAGAATCATATGAGATTCTCCAGCTGCTGTAGATCATGGGGGGAGAAGGGAGTGCTAACACTATTAAAGCATCGCCCTACTCATGCTGTCTTTATTTTCTCTAGCCATTTGATCTCCTCTTATTATGACCCTAAGAATGAACCATCCCTGCTGTGGCCTGGCTTTGTTAACCTACAGAATTGTGGACAAGATTAAGGGACTGTCTTTTTACTTTACTAAATACAGAATAATTTGATTCCTCTATGTGAGTTCCCTGCATTTTAAAAAGATGTAAATATGTGTGATTAGAATTAAGACCATGAAGTAAGCAGAAGCTAGAGAACACTGGTACAATAGGAAGGATTCAAGGAGGCTGTTGGTGAGTCCAGAAAAAAAGAAAAAAGAAATAAAGAAAAAAATGTCCAGAGCTGAAGAAAAGACAAGTGTGTGCTAACAGAATAATTGTAGAAACTGCTGTCTTCATTATATAATTTATTCACTTCGTATGAATTGTGAGTTGGGAATAAATGTCTTCTGTTCATTCTCTTTGGATGACTATCAATTGAACACAAAGAATTCAAGCTGGAATCCCTAAGCTGTCATTGACCTTTGAGTTGGAAAAGATTTTGATGATACTGTTATTCAAGCTTCTACTTTATACAAATGTATTTTATGCATCACCTCACACCTGAATCCCATTATGCATAAATAGCTTGCAAGTCCTGGGACTGGTTCTCAGTATTCACATCTCTTCCCTAACCTACTCAGAGAATTTCAACTAAACTATATATGTGATTATATATAACTATGTATGTGATTATCTGCAATCATGTATGCTACATATTATATATTATTTATATAACATATGTTACATATAAATTACATAAACTATATACTATATTATGCATTCTATATAAACTATATATATAATGATTTCTCTTCAAAAATACTGATGCTCTCCGATTTAAACTATTAGTCTTCCCTCTTTTATAAACAAAACATTTGGGAGTCTAGAGAAGATTCACCGGCTTTTCTTATCATGATTGAAGATCGAAAGTACATTAGAAACTTGCTGTTGAGGGCCAGTTCCATTGGTACAGTATCTGACTAGCAATCTCAGGGCCATGAGTTCAAGCCTCAGTACATCAAAAAGAAGTAAAAGGAAGTTATTTTAAATACATATTAATATCATATTGCTTAACTTCTAGTCAAAAAGCCCAAGTCAAATATGAATGATGGACTGAGAAAACTAATTACTGGCTTATGATATGTCCATCTTCCTTTTTTCTTCACTGTGTTTTGTCTATGTTTATGTCTTCATCTACTCAATTTATCGGCCAATATATCAGTCTAATCTCACTGACTATCTTCTCTATCATAACTAAAAATGACTCTATATCAGGCTGGACAAAATAAATCATCAGTCTAAGATGATCAATCACAGGGAACTTTATTGTCAATAAAAGATTTGAAGCAAGTAGGTAGTAATTGTATTCTTCATATATTTCAGGAAAAATGCTCAAATACTGCTCTGTCTTCTCAAAGTCCTATTTATATCACATCCTATTGATGTGAGGAAATTTATCTAACTATTCCACGGCACCTACATTTATTGTAAAATAGAGAAAAGCGAGTGTACCTAAAATAGAGATAATTTCCCAAACCAGGTCAGGTTCTCAACATGACTGCAATTTTGAATTTATCTAGTTGACACTATAGATAGCTCTTATAAATATTCCCACTTGAAGATAAAATTAATTATAGGACATTAAATTACACTAATTAGGATTATCATTCTAATACAAATCTTAAAGTACTGTAATGCTTTCCATGGTGGCAAGTTTCTTTAGCTCCAGAAACATCAAATATCCAAACGCAGTACTGCTATTATCCTCAAATAAGCCACAATAATTGAGATTAATCATTCCCAATAACAAAGAATTTTGAGTATCTACTTATGTTACACCAAACTTTATTTTATGAAAACAGACATAGCAAATGCATATTTGATTCAGTCTAATAAGCTTTTCAAAATTAAGATTAAAATGCTTTATTTAACTGTATTTAATCATTTCAGCACTTTGGTCTCAGGCTGCAGAATTATTTTCCTAATTTATTAATATTCATTTTTTACTTTTCATATTTTTACCTGTGTGGGATTTTGGTATGTTTTTATTTTAAAAATGCTGTACAGAGGGGTTACAGTTAAATGAGCAAGGAAATGAGTACATTTCCTACTGAGCATTGTTGCCTCCTCCTTTCTTTTCCTCCTACCATTCCTTCCCTCCCACCTCCACAACTACCCCCCACACCTCCCACGCTCTCCACACCCTTCCCCAGTATGGAGGAGCAGTATGGAGGTTCCTCAAAAGACTCCACATAGAGCTCTCCTGTGACCCAGCAATCCCACTTTTGGGCATTTACCCAAATGTTCACAAACAAGGCCATACTAAAGCTACCAGCACAACTATGTTTATTACAGCATTATTGACCATAGCTGAGATATGAAACCAACCCAGATGCCCTCAGTAGATGAATGGATCAAAAGAATGTGGTATATATACACAATGGAATTCTATGCCTCCATCAGAAAGAATGACATTGCCCCATTTGTTAGGAAATGGGAAGACTCGGAAAATATATTAAGTGAAGTAAGCCAGGAGCAAAGAAACAAAGGCTCCATGGTTTCCCTTATTTGCAATAACTAGTATATATCTGAGACAAGAAGAAAAGTTCAAAATAAATCATCAGATAAGATAATGGTAGGTGAAGTGAATCCCAAGATAAGGACATAAGTGTTTTTTTTTCTTTCTTGAAATTGTTTCTAACATATTTTTAGGTGATTTTTTTGTTGCTTTGTATGTCCCTCCCCCATGGTATAAGCCCTGTGTTCACTGTATTTGATGTTGGTATAATTTGTGAAGTGGAAGGGAAAAAACAAAAAGGGAAAAAACAAAAGGGATACGGGTGGACCCATTGTAACAATGAGATGTACAAGATGCTGTGGCGAAAAATGAACTTTACAACTTTAGCGGGGGAGGAGGTGAGTGTAGTTGTGGAAATAGGGTAGGGATGGTAGGGGAAATACAAAGGAGGAGGCAACAATGCTTGATAAGAAATGTACTCATTACCTTCCTCATGTAATTGTAAACCCTCTGTACTGTATTTTCACAATAAAAATACTTATTAAAAATTAAAAAATAAAAATAAAAGATGTGGTTTGAAAAATTCCAATTGAGGGTCAAAATGGAAGGAATAAAGCAAATTATTCGCTTCTGACTTCAAATGCATTGTAAGCTAAAATGTCTGAAAAAAACTGTGAACTTACAAAAAATAGATTTGACTTCCCAAAATTACTTCAACTCTCAACTCCTTAGATTGTTTATCTTTTCTTGAGTTAGAGAGACAGATGAGTTGCAAACATGAAAGACAGAATCATTTTTGACTATGGAGTGAACTTTTGGCTCTCAGATGAAGACATTCCTTTTTTTTTGAGAGTCAAACTGAATTAAACTCAATTCAAAATGTAGTATAAAACTTTAGCATAAGTCCTGAAGCTATGCAAGTACTAGAAAGAAATCTTAGAGAATATACTTCAGGTCATTGGAATGAGCAAGGATTTTTGGACAAGACCCTAAAACATAGGAAACAAAAGCAAACATAGATCAATTGGGTCATATCAAAGTAAAAGGCTCTGTACAGCAAAATTAATGATTAATAGAGTGAAAAGACATCCTACAGAATTGGTAAAAATATTCACATTAAATATCAGATAAATTGTTGGCATTCTAAGTATTAAAGAAATACCAGAACCTCAGTAGACAAAATATAAATAGCACAAATAACAAGGAACAATAGCTATATCTCAAAAGAAGACATAGAGATGTCCAGTAGGTATATAAAAAGTGCTCAGCATTACAATTCATCAGGAAAATGTAAATTAAAACCACTTTCAGATATCATCTTATCTAGAGAAGATACTATTACCATAAAAACTAAATAACACACTAAGAAGTTATGAAGATAAGAAACCTCTTGCATATTGTTGGTGAGAATGTAAATTGATATAGCCTATATAGAAAAAACGATGGACATTTTTTAAAATTTAAAACTACAACCACTGTATGATCCAGCATTCCCTGACCAGGTATATATCAGAAGGAAATGAAAGCAATATGTTACAGAGACACAATCTATACTAGCCAAGAAATGAAAAGAGTAGTGTTCATCGGATGATGACTGAATAAAGTAAAGGTGGTCCATTTACACAGTAGATTGCTCTTCTGTCATAAAAAGAGTGAAATCCTCTCATCAAGAGAAACATGGCTGAAAGTGAAGATGATGTTAGTTTAAAACGCTTGGCACAGGAGGATAAGATTAGCATTATCTCTATTATAGTAGAGACTGAAAAACACTGGTCTCAGAGAAACTAAGAGCACAATGGTGGTAACCATTTTGTAGCAGTTTTCCATTTCCGTTGTATAATACAGCCCAAATGGCTGTATTATACAAGATAGGAGGATTTTCAACTATGACCAAGGACAGAAGGATACCAAAATTATCAAAGGCTTTGGTAGAAGGATATTTTTTTCATCTTCTTTTTGAATTTGTCCTCCTAAATACCAACAATATGAACATATTGGTTCCAAGGAAAACTGGCGTTTCTTTTCTTGACATGTAGGCAAATGATAGGAAATAATAAGTGTGTTTAGAAATGTTAAGGGAAGGCAGACACAGTCTAGCTGTTAGTGATTTAATGATTTATAAGATTAAAGTGATCTGAAGAGCTTAATAATATGAATTAAGGAATGGAATTCAATAATAATGTGCCTGATCTTGCTCATATGTTCTGTCTTGAATTTCGTGACATTAAACAATCCTTAGCTTCTCCACTGTAAAGTCCTGGGTGTTCAGTTTCCCACATGACTTTTATTTTTTCCCTGAAAATTCCCTGGGCTCTCCACATTCCAATTCTTTTTAAATACAATGTCTTGAAAATCTTAATGGCGTAACTGGACCCAAATCTCTCTTACATTAACATTGAGTCTTTACAGTCCTTCATCACTACCAGGACCTTAGAAGAAAACTTTAAAAATATGTTTCAAAGATGTTTGAAATTAAATAACTTTTGTTATTCTTTATGTAAATTTTTGTTATTCTTCATATAAATCTATTTATGGCTCCCTAATGATTGGATGGAAGGTACATTGAAAATAGAAAAGCAAGCTACTGTCAGGAATAATTATGTCCTTGCACAAATGTTATATGTTCAAGAAAACCTTAGAGATAAACTGTGAATTTTCCCTCATTTAAATACCCCCGCACATGTGAATGCACACACTCATACAAACAACTCTTACCCAAAACAAACTGTCACTACATAGAAGATAACCCAATAGTGACTTCATTTTACTGACCTACTGCTAATGTTTTGGGCTGTCACTCACATGGACAATATTTTTATTGTGTAGGCTGGAAAACAATTTTTTTTTTACTTCTACAAAAGGCCTTATAATCTTCAACTTGTCAACTGCTTGGTACTATGAGAAATGCTTAGCACCTGGAGGCCCCATGAAGCAGGATGAATGTCAGGAAAAGCTATGATTACTGTAGCCAACTCAGGCTTCAAAATTGCTTCACTGTAGATAATCACATTCAAGAACAGGTTTTCTATATAGTCCATAAGGGTAAGTAACTATGGACCCCATTCCCGGTTTGTAAAAATCAAACACTTTTGACAACTGACAGTAAAAGATTATCCTGCTTTACTTTCTAAAATTGCCTGTGGTTAGAAATGAAATTAGAAACACACTTCCAACCTTAGATTTCCAAAGAATATTGATGCTTTGAAATAAAAATAACTAATCATTTTCTAATTCCAGGTTTCCATTTTGCTTATTTTTTTATTCTTTGCTTTGGTGAGTCACAAATTAAAAAGGATATGTTCATTTTCTGCTTTTTTGAAATAGTTTATAATAAGAATAATGATATTATTTGGAGACTCACACAATGATGAATCCTAGAATTCATATTACATCTTTTTACCTGCTAATTCTTCAGATATTCAGACACATTTGTCCTATAACAGACTAAAATTAGTAGAAATTTTGAAATTCAGCTTCATGTAAGTGAAACGTATGCCGGATGAAATACATTTGACAAACCATTGAAAAAATAATTAGTTGTCCATCATACACAGGGAAATAATATCCTATCTTTATAAGGAATCACCAGATAGAGTGATGATATTAAAGGTACACATATGAAAATGGAGCCAGATAACATGAGGGAATGGAAGGATTTTAGGCAAATAGGCAACGAATGATAGAAGAGTTAACATTGATATGGATACATTGTACTCAAAAATGGAAATTTGCAATCAAGAAGCATGTGCGGCTCCATGGGTGGAAAATCATTAATTAAGCGGTAAATCAGTGATCACTGTGTAATCATCTTGGTAATGTGAGCTAATAGGATTTCTGCTAAAGATTGGGCAAGTTGATCTGACATTATTAAAAGATGACCAAATAGCAAAGGTGATCAAGGAGGAAATCTTTGTCCTACCCAGATAATAAATTTCCCAAGGTCTGCTTCCACTATGCTGAAGGTGAATATCAGTCATTGATAATGAATGATAAGCAAGAAATTACTGTTAGAGAATAAAATCTGGATCTAATCCAAGGAGTCCCTCCCCTTTCCCTTCCCTTTACCCTAACTAGGTCAGAATCACCCAAAAGTGATTATTAAATCTATTCTTCAGCTTCTCAGTAATTGTCACCTATATATGACATATTTTCAGAACTTAATAATACCCTGTCCAAAGTTAGATAAGGAGGGAGGGACTTGAAAATTCTAGGGGAAAATTATGTACCTTGAATTCTCTGTTTTTTTTTGTTTTTTTTTTTTTTTTTGTCATTTCCCAAACACCTACAATTTTGATTCTAATTAAAGTAAGTATGAAAATGACAAAGATGTTATTCATAGTATGTAATATTTTAGTAAATCCCTCTAGAGGAAATAGAAGATTACATTATCTGGTACAAAGAAATGTTATAATGGAGGGAATTTTTACCTCTTATGAATAAGTATATAAGAATATTAAAATGTAGTGGCTTCAAAATTAACTTGAGATCACAGCTAAAATGGACTAAAATATATACACGCTGCTTTCAGAATAAGAAATTAATAGACTTTCTTTATAATTCCTTCTTAAAAGGAATTTAATTTAATAGTTACTATACAGAGACTTAAAGGCAAGGTTTAAAAATATAATGGATTAATTGTCTTTTTTGGTGTCTTCTTGCCAACTAATTTGTTTCTCAATAACTTTAACTTTCTAGAATTTCTATAGCTTCTTTTGTGACACTAAGTATATTCAAATTGTATTGTTTCTCAGTTACTTAAGTGAAAAATAGTCTCTCAACTGATATCAGAGAATTTGGCATAATAGCTCATCAGAGAAAGGGTATTTTTATTTTCACATGGGGGAAATTGATTCGAATGAAGTCCAGCTTTTATTAAACTGTGTTCAACTAAATTGATTTTCTCTACTTTAAATAAAATTGTATCCCTTCCTTTCTCAGCTTCTGCAAAATTTACATAAGCTATTTTGTAATTCAGATTGAATTCCAGTGCTTGATGAATTCTGTGGGAATTACAGTCCATGAAATCTTGTTTTAATTATTATTTGTTTTTGTTGTTCCTGTTGTTTTGTTTTGTTTTGTTTTAGCTAAATGACACATTTTCTGCCTATAAACACACAATTCTGGAGGGGATGATTGACATTAGGAAAAATAAAAGTCATTTCATTTCTTTGGATAACATCAAAATTCTCTCAAATTCTTTTCTCTTGGCCAAGTGAATGTGCATTTCAATGTTGAAATAAAGTCACAAGTGCAAATGATCTTTTCCTCCAAAGAAAATTCCACAGTTTCATTCTATATTATTGAGCACTGTGCTACCAATGAAGAAAATGGAAATCCTCTACAAATAACTTTAGTACTATACAAGTAGTCTGAATTCTTTGTCAATCTGTTCTTGAAAAAAAATGTTAAACTAGCTGATTCATAAACTAGAATAAAAGTCATCGAAATTTTATGCTAAAATTTAGTTACAGTGAAAAGAATTTGAAATCTTTTAAATGATTAGAGAAAAGCATACTTATGATCTAGTTGTTTCTTTTGTAGGTTTTGAAGGACAATATTTTAAAATTTTAAAGCAGATTACTTATCAGAAGAAGAAAATAGTTAAACAAAACAAAAACCTAAAAGATATGTCTGGGACAAATATAAAAGGTCAAAAACTATGTACATATGACAAGATAAGATGAAGTTAAGAGAAATGAACCCCAAGATAGGGACACAACAGTTCTTTTTTTATTTTTTCTTGCTATTGTTTCTAACATATTTATAAGGTTGTTTTGAATGTTCCTCCCCCACAGTATAACCCCTTTTCACTGTATTTGATATTGGTATAATTTGGGGAGGGGAAGGGATAAAACAAAATATTTAAATAGGGAAACAGGTTCAGCTATTGTAACAATGACATGTACAAGACACTCTGTTGAAAAAAGAACTTTACAATTTAGGCAAGGGGGCAGGGGAGGGGAGGCTATTGTAGTTGTAGAGGTGGGAGAGGGAAGGGATGGTAGGGGAAAAACAAAGGAGGAGGCAACAATGCTTAATAAGAAATGTACTTATTACCTTGCTCATGTGACTGTAACCTCTCTGTAAAGTATTTTCACAATAAAAAACATTAAAAATAAATACAATTTTTAAATAGTATGTTGAAATGTACTACAATGAAAGCACTATATATAATAGTTAATCAATCCATGTTCTCATTAGATTATGTCCAAAAGGATGTATAACATATAAAAATGCTGTGTTGGTCATTCTGAGAATGATGCATTTCTCTCAGTCTGGAAATATTTATATTTACACAATTAATTATTAATGTGATTTATTAATGGAACCTTGCTCAAACTGGCATCATATATCTCCAAATGAAGAATCAAATGACCAACAAAAGGTAAAGCTCAAAGCAAATGTTTTGCCTGGTTATATAATCTATTTGTTGCTTGGATTTTCTAACAATGCTTATATTCTACATTAAGAATACTTCACTAATACTAATTATCAAATAGAAAATAGATAATAAAATACCTTATATCTCTTTAAAACATTTTTGCTTTCTTCTTCATTTGAATATGATTTATATGAAGAAAAAAGTAACACACTGTTAAGAATTTAATAAATTCACTTAAATGTATATACTTAGCACAATTCTATAAATGTAGAATTAAGCACTGTGAAATATGAAATTTACAATTTTTTTCTTGGCACTACTCAAATTTAAACTCTGGATCTTGTAGTTGTTAGACAAAATTCCCTACCACTTGAACATCTACCCCTTTTTGTATTTTTATTTTCTTGAGTAAGGTTTCTCTCCCTGAGCCTGGCTGGTAACAAACATGGTCCTTACATATGTATTTCCTTAGAACCTGGCATGACAGATGAATGCTAATCTTTCCATCATTTTATTAGTTCAGATTATGATTTTTTCCCAGACTATCCTCAAACCATGATTGATACTCTTGACCTCACTTTTCTCAGTAGCTGATACTACAAGTGTGAGCCGCTATTCCCAGATTGAAATTTATATGAAGTAGTACAAACAATACTATAAAGCAAATACATATCTTCTTGTGAAAGAAGTAGAATTTTTTCTTGGAATTGAAGATGAATACCAGCAGTAATTCAAGGGATATATTAGAAAGAATTACAAATCATATTGATTTTTTTTCTTTCTTTTTGTGTCAGTACTGAAGAATAAACTCAAGGCAAGAGCACTGGCCCTGGAGTTCTTTTTTGCTGAAGGATAACATTCGACCAGTTGAACCACCATTCCACTTATGGTGTTTGGGTGCTTAATTGGAGATATGAGTTTTATGTTGTTGTTGTTGTTTTTACTTTTCTTTGTTTCTTTTTGCTTGCTTGCTTGCTTTTTTCTTTTTTTCCTTTTTGGCCAGAGCTGGCTTTAAACCATGATCTTCAGATCTCAACCTCCTGAGTTGCTAGAAGTACAGGCATGAACCACTGGGACTCAGCACAAATCACATTTTTCTAGCAGAATGCAATCACTACCTTGGAGGTAAATAGCCTAAGACCTAATTGGATATGTTTCATGCATAATAAACTTGCCAATAGAGGTAATTGAAATATATTACTATAGATTACATGTGCTCCCTTTTTTATAAAATAATTATTATTGGAATGTGAGAAAATACTAACAACCACTTGAAAGTAAAAATAAATTATGAAGATTGAAGTATTGGAGAAATTGGCATGAATGCCAGGATTGAAGCTGCCACATACAAAAATAAAAGGATATATGTCCATATGATGGCCAGTAATTCACCTCAACCTTGGGGAGAGCCAGGAGAGTGCCCAGTGGTGCTTTGTTGTAGTGTAGGAGATATTTTAACCTACAGTAAATAAAAATGAGGTTCATAAACAAGTTATTTCACTGCCCCCTAAGTTATACTGGGGAATTCGAAAAATATCTTAAACTAATAGGAAAAGGTTGAGTAGGAAAGAGGGAAAGAGACAGCAAGAGAGAGAAAAAGAGAAATTGTTTAGAAAGATAGAGGGTACCCACGCATGTTAACCTTTGGTACACAGCATACAAAATCATTCACACTGGACTGCCACAGAGGAAACAGACTGCAACATTCATCCTAATGGTGGTTATGTAAGAAAAGGATAACTTGGAAAGGTAATTTATGCAAAATAAGCATAGAAGTGTTGAATATAGTTTATACAATATAAGAATCCCAAATAATATATAAAGAAAAGATGAAACAAATGTTATTTAGTATGCTAAAATAGATGTCTGGAGTGGTAGAAAGATACAAAAATGGTTTTTAGAGAAGAATGTAATAAAAATATTATATATATATGTATATCATATTACATTATTCTCAGTGGTTTGGTCTGTATTATGAATAATTTTGAGAGGAAATTGAGAGAAAAGATTCCTATGCAGATTAGAAACTCATTTAATTATCTTTTTACTGTTCAAATATTGTCACAATCATGATATGAAACAAGTCAGCTTCTCTTGGCTTGGCAAAATGACTGACAGGGAAAACTCTTCATTTAAAAAGCAGGAATATAAAGCCATGTGCCAGTAGTTCATATCTGTAATTCTACCCATGCAGGAGGCTGAAATTTGAAGGATTATTTTACAACGCTATGATTGGCAGAAAAGTCCATGAGATTCCATTTCCAAAATAATTAGCAGAACGCTTGTTTGGAGGCTTGGCTCATGAGGTAGAATACCAGCCGAGGGAGCAAGATAAGTGAGCATAAATCCTGATTTAAAACCCTAGTAAACCCCCCTAAAGGAGAAATTCACGTATTGGTTATTTTTCAATAGCAATTATTAATTTCTGGAGGTCAAATATCATCCAATGTAGTTGTAGAGTACATCTTTGGATCAGGTAATTATATATTTTCAAGGAGTAGTTCCTCAGTCCGTATCTCCCCAGAATTTTGGCTTTACCCTATGAAGAGCTCTTCTTTTACACAATTTCCCCTGGTTCTATATGAAAAGTCTTAGACGAAAATATGCTTGGTCATTAAGAAGCTTCTTAAGTCTATATTTTAATTGCATGTAATTAAAGTTTTACAGATATATTTAGGTTTTTTATAAGTTTTCTGATTGTGAAAATACTGTACAGAGGGGTTACAGTTACATGAGCAAGGTAATGAGTACATTTCCTATCAAGCATTTTTGCCTCCTCCTTTGTTTTTCCCCTACCATCCCTCCCCTCTGACCGCCACAAGTATACTCCCCACCACCCCACCACCCCAGGCCTAAATTGTAACGTTTGTTTTTCAACATAGTGTCTTGTAGAACTCATTGTTGCAATGGGTCAACCTGTATCCCTAATTAAGCATTTTGTTTTTTCCCTTCCCTTCCTCAAATTATACCCACATCAAATATAGTCTCCTTGAGAATAGAATTCTCTCATGTTACAACTTTTCTATTTTTGATTCAAGTAAGCTCCCTAAGCCACAAAATACTGCTTTCTCTAGACATTGGCTGTGTTGCATTCTTATAAATCATGCATATACAATATTTTTTTTTCCAACTCAGCAAATGCAAGAGGTACACCTTGAATCCTGTTGGAGGCCTAACAATGGCTGTTACAAAAGAGTATGTCTCGAAGGCCTTGTCCTCATGGATGTGATTTTTGTTCTGAGGTTGTTATTTAATGTCACTATTTTTGGTTTCCAAAGAAAACAGCTACCAACTGCTTATTCTTAGTAGATTTTAAAACTTACTGTCTCCAATCTCTTGCTATTATAGAAAAACAATTTTATATAAAGATTGTCTTTGTGTGATGGATTCCCAACCTAGGATATCTATGCTTTTTTTGTTTTTTTCATTTTCCATGTGTAAAGCAAGCCTGTGGCCTAAATATTAATTGTTAATGGATGTGTCTTCTTCAACTATCAATTGTATTACATGTTAAATTAGGACTAGCTGAAAAAATTGCTGAAATCTCGGTTGCTTACAATCAAGGTAGCTTTCTTGCTTATATAAGTGTCATGAACAGATGTTTCTGGCTGCCAGGCATGCTTTCTGTCTGAGGAAGGTTTTATAATGTCACAAAAACTGGAAACACAAAGTAATTTAGCACCAGGGGGAAACATGAGACATGAGACTACAGTCACCTGGTCATCCTGACCTAGCATAGCAAGAGTCTACAAAATCTCTGGTGCCATAAAGATCATAAATAATGAGAAATAGTCCTTACCCACTTAAATAATTTGGGTTTTGCTTGCGTGTTTGACAGGATTGGGGTTTGAATTCTATGACTTGTGCTTGCCAAGTAGGCACTCTACCCCTTGACACAATCCTCGAACTTTTTGCTTTAGTTAGTTTTTGAATAGTTTCACTTCTAGCCTGAGTCTGACTGGAACTTGATCCTAATATTTGTGTTTTGTTCATAATTGAAATGACAGATGATACTCCCTACTATGTCCAGATTTTGTTGATTGAAATAGGGGTCTCTTGAAGTTGTTACTCAGGCTACCCTTAAACTTCAATCCTCCCATTATCAGCCTCAGGAATAACAGACAAGTTGCTGTCCCTAGCTCTGCTTATGCATTTCTTACCTACAATATTCAATGTAAGCAAATACTCACTAGTCAGTGCCCTATACTATTTTTGTAAACCAATGTGATTTTTATCACCATTTTTCTATAACTTCCTTTGTCTTTTTTTAAAATCTACAAATACAAACTACACAGATGTTTTCAGAAATATACATTCTGGACAACTAGAATTGTTCTTTTTCTTTTTCATTTTTTTCTGTTTCAGATGGCTAGCTTCATTTTGAACCAAGTAAACTTATTTTCTCTCTCCCTGGTATGCCTCAACTTGCCTTTTTGGCTGACATATTTAGTAGATTGGATCTGTCTCTTCTGTTATTTTTTTTTTTTGGCTAAGAAATCTGAGAGCTCTGCTGTCAGAGGACCAACAAAATAATATAAATGGAAAAGGAATATCCCTTTTTCTTGACCCAGAAATAAAATCTAGCTTCCCCTCAGATCTCATTGACAAGTACTAGCTATGTGGCTGCCCTTTCTAGCCCCCTCTACCACAGGCCAATCTACTGCAGCATTAAGCAATTACATGCAAAAGACTGGTATTACCTTAGAAGATCATGAATAAACAAATGATTTAAAATGAAGAAAACTATATTAAGGTTATAATGACATTAATTGAAAAAAATGTATTTTTAAAATATTTGAAATAATCTATAAGTACATAATTGAGCATCATTCTATGAAAGAGCCTGTTCCCCAACCTCCTACTTAAGCTTCTACATTGCATAGAGTTCCTCTTCTAAGTTACCTCATTCAATTTTCTTTTCTCTAATAATATCAGGACAAAAAAATCTTCACAGATTTATATATTGGGGAGAGGATTTCAATATATTACTATCTTCAGGAAATCACTGATTCTGATATTATCTTATTTAAATGTATGAGCTTAAGAGTCAAAAATCTATCAGTAGAATTGATAAGGCATGTATAAAATCATACCAGGTTAGAAGATTAATTAGAGTGCTTTGAGTAGATACCTAATAGAAGTAATTATTTCTGTTGCTAGGATTACCTGACTAACAATGTAATATTAAAAAGAGAGACAGAGAGAAAAACTTCTGTACAAATGCAGGTAGTTCCTTTTCTTAGAATAATAGGGTCTACAAAACTGAAAATATTTGAGTATGACCTTTACCAGACACTGTTCTATGCACAAGAATCACAAAGATGGAAAAGTCATAAAATGTGATTTTTTAAGTGTTCGTCATACTAGAAGGCTCATGAATACATGTGTTGCTAAGATACCATGTGCCAAATACAACAACAGAATAAAAATATAAGTCAATGAAAGAATAGATGAAGGAGAAAAGAAAAGCTTGCAACTTCTGTGTTACATAGTACTAACCCTGAATTTATGTCTACATATTCCAATGGTGTAGATTTATCCTGAAATTCATATGTATATAAACCACTTGACATAAAATCAACCTGTATTTGGATGAGCTTTGAATCCAATGACTGATATTTTATAAGTGAAAATAGAGGAACATATAGAATATCAGAAAAGGCAGAAAAATGAGTGGCCCAGCTACAGGATGAAGAATAACCATGGAATTGGGGAGGGAACATCTACCTGTTAGGACAAGCAGATATATACAACCAAAAGGCCTCTAAAAGGAACATTCTCCAACCCAACACTTGTTTTGTTTTCTTTCTTTCTTTTTTCTTAATTTTCTTGTCAAGGTGATGTACAGAGATGCTATGGTTACAGAGGTAAGGTAGTGAGTACATATCTTGTGGAACTTGCTACACCCTCCCTCATTTTTCTCCCACTTTTCTTCCTCCACCCCCACAAGTTCTGCAGTTCATTTCCAATGTATTGTATTGTGAGTATCACTGTTGCATTGGTTCACCCTTTGTCCTTTTTCTTCCCTTCCCTAATTGAAATAAACATATATACAATACACAGGATACCAAAATCAAATACAGTGATAGCAGGGAATAAACCATATGAGGAAGAACACACAAAAGAAACAAGAAATCACATAGTACATTAAAAACAAAAACACAAAAACAAAAAACACAAAGAAAATCCTCTTGTGTCCATGTCTTGGAGTTCATTTCACTTAGCATCATTTTATATGGTCCTATATACATAGCTATTGAGCTATTCTGTTCATCTGTTAGTATTATCCTAGACATATACTAATTATTACAAATGAGGGAAAACATGGAGCCTATTTTTGGGGGTCTGGCGCACTTCACTTAATACGATTATTTCTTTTGTTTGTTTGTTTTTGTTTGTCATGGGGTTTGAACTTTGGGCTTGGACACTGTCCCTGCACTCTTCAGCTCAAGGCAAGGGCTCTACCGCTTAAGGCAATGTGCCACTTCCAGTTTTCTAGTGGTTTTTATTGGCGATAAGAGTCTCATGGACTTTCCTGCCCAGGCTGGCTTTGAAGCGCAATTGTCAGAACTCAGCCTCCTAAGTAGCTAGGATCACAGGCGTGAGCCACTGGCATCTGGCTTATTTCTTTACAAATGTGGTGATGTCATTCTTTCTGATGGAAGCATAGAATTCCAATATATAGATATATAGATACATTTTCTTAATCCATTCATTTACTGAGGGCCATGCGTGTTGGTTCCGTATCTTAGCTATGATAAATAATGCTACAATGAACATGGCTGTGCTGGTAGCTATAGTATGATCTTGTTTGTCCAACCCTTAATTTTAGGTTTCTAGCCCTTAGAGGAAGATTTTGGACCTCAGTCTTCAGAGCTTTGTGAAAATCATTTATTCTCAAGTGTATAAATGCATGATAAATTATTCCTGTGGCCATATAAAGTTAATAGAGGATTTGAAATATTTCTTAGAATTCATTAGAAATAATTTTATAACTCAAGGACTAGGAACTTGCTGTACTGTCCTTCAGTTCTACAGCTATTACTATCTTGACATACCCTAATTTTAGATATGATAACTTGAGTTCAAAATTCAAGAAAGCAAATAAAAAGTGACTGTTAAAAACAAAATTAAATCTGCCAATAAAAAAATCCCCCAAGTAACAACCACCCCATTGATTGGTGAACTAAAGACTTAAAGAGAGACTTCTCTGAAGAGGAAATAAGAATAGTCAATGGACACATGAAGAAATGCTCAACTCTCTGGTCACAACTCAAATCTCTGGTCATAAAATAATTGCAAATCAAAACATTGAGATTCCACCTCACTCTAGTTAGAATGGTTATAATCCAGACATCTAATAACAACAGATGCTGTGAGGGGATATGGCCAAAAGGGAATGCTGCTACACTGTTGGTGGGAGTATAAACTTGTTCAAAACTCTGGAAAAGCAGTGTGGAGCTTCCTCAAAAGACTACATGTAGAATTCCCCTATGATTCAGCAATCCCACTTCTGGGCATTTACCCAAATGATCCCAAACAAGTCAATACTAAAGTTACCAGCACAACCATGTTCATTGTAGTATTATTTACCATAGCTAAGATATGGAATCAACCCAGATGCCCATCAGTAAATGAATGGATCAGGAAAATGTGGCATATAAACACAATGGAATTCTGTGCTTCCATTCGAAAGAATAGTATTGCCCCATTTGTAAGGAAATGGAAAGACTTGGGGAAAAAAATCATATGAAGTGAAGTAAGCCAGACCGAAAGAAACATAGGCTCCATGGTTTCCCTCCTTTCTAATAACTAGTATATATTTAAGATAGTCCTGGCACAGGATCACCATAGCTCACTAGAAGATGCTAAGTGAAATGAACTCCAAGATATGGAAAAAAGAAGTTTTTCTCTGTTGTTGTTTTTAATGTACGATGTGAAGTTATTTTTTCTTGCATTTTTTCTTTTTATTTTTCCCTATGGTTTATCCCTATTGTCTCTGCATTTGATTTTGGTACCCTGTTTATTGTATATATGTCTAGCTGAATTAGGGGAAGGAGAGGAACATCAAAATGGTGAGACAAAGGACAAAGGGTGAATGAATGCAACAGTGATACTGACAAGACAACATGTTGGAAATGAACTTTACAACTTGTGGGGGATTGGGGAAGGAAAGTGGGAGAAAATTTGGGAGGGTGTAACAATGTTTGACAAGAAATGTACTCACTTTCTTATGTATGTAACTGTAACACCTGTGTACATTACCCTGACAATAAAATTACATTAAAAATTATATCTTGATATGTGTGACATGCATGGCATCTAAAGACACTACACAGAATTGCTATAGTTAGGATTTTAAAGCGACAGAGCCATGAGACAGAGTGAATATATATTTGGAAAAATATGAAAAAAAGGTTACTAAAGGAAATTGGCTCATTTATTACACAGGATGAGTGGTCTCTTGATGTAACTGACTGAAATCTGGAGAACCAGAAAAGCCTAAAGACTGAAGAGGAGACTGCTGTAATAGCTGTAGAATTACAGAAGATAATAGTGTAATTTTCATTCAAGGAAAGAAGCCTAAGAATGCCATTGTCTGTGTGAATCCCAGAGCCCAAAGAACATGGAGTTCTGCTATCTCAGAACAGATGAGGAGCATGGTCATTGCTGAGGACAGAGCAAATTTATATATCCTCTTCCTTCCTTTTTCTGGGCCTCTAGAAGATTCGATGTTGCCTGCTACACTGATTTGAATCTTCCCCAAATGTTCATAGATTTTCACAGTAATTACCTCTAGAAACACCCTTATGAGCACCCACAGTCATTGTTTGTGTTGGTGGTGGTGTTGATAGTGATTATGGGCTCAAATTCAGAGCCTGGGCACTGTCCCTGAGCTCTTTTGCTCAAGACTAGGACTTTACTACTTTGAGCCACACCTTCACTTCTAGTATTCTGATGGTTAATTGGAGATAAGAATCTCACAGATTTTCCTGCCCAGGCTGGTTTGGACTGCAACCCTCAGATCTCAGCTTCCTAAATCACTAGGATTATAGGCATGAGCCACCAGGGCCCAGGTGTACACAGTCATTCTTATCCATAGAAAATCCTTTTGTGTTTTCCTGTCATCATCTACTAAAGCACTGAGATACAAACAAGATTTTACTAACTATTGGGAAGATTCTCTCTTGCTAACAAGGCAAGCTCAAACCAGACAGAAGCAGAACAGTCCAGGAGAGTTCTAGTCAAAAATTTATTCAGGGAAACTTTCCTAAAAGATAATATGGACTAAAGCAAGACAAGCTAGATTGTCACACTAACAACACACAAGGATCTAGTCTTTCATGGCATAAAAATAAAAGAAAATACCACCGATGGAATTTTAAGCAATTTGGTTGCTTTCTTAAAGTGGAAGGTCTGGGCAGCAGAAGTTGCTACTGTGTTTTCTCTAGTTATACTGTCCTGAAGTTATCTTTGTGGTTAGCAGAATAAATTTGAAAAAGGTCAGTTGAGTTTCTTTAATTGCATCCAATTGTTATCTTTATTCAATTATCATAGATTGATTTTAGGTTAAAGCCTTAAACATAATAGTTGGTCATCAATGTTTGCAAGAGAATTACAAACAACAAACAAAAATGAAAAAAAAAACACGTTTACCCATGGATGAATTGACAAAGAAAATGAGGCAGATTGAGCTAAAGAGCTCAGGGACAGTGCCCAGACCCAGAGTTCAAGCCCTATGACTGATGAAAAATGAGGTAGATACATATATACCTTGAAATATTAAATATTGAAAAGGATGACACTTGGATGTATCTAATAGCATAGAAAGGGCTTAAGACATTACACCTGAACTGAGTGACATAAGCCATACTTCTGTGAGGTATCTTCAGTACTCAAATTCATAAAGTCAGAAAATAAAATAGTACTTTTTCAAAAGGCTGTTGATTGGAGGAAATGTGTAATGGGTATAGAGTTTCAGTGTGACAAAAAGAAAACATCCTGAAAATGGGTGGTAGTGAAGATGGTGCCTCATATCAAACTTAATGCCACTGACGTGTAAGTATATTCATAAAATAGGTAACTGCTCAATTTTGTGCTATTTATATTTTCCCACAAGGAAACGTACTTGCATAGATAGTTGCATAGATATGCAGATATTCAAGTATATTTCTAGATATTCTAATGACAAGCTTATATGTCCAAAAATGTTGACCGGCATATATAAACTATGATACTGCATAATTTCCTGAGGTGAGAAAGTAGAAAAGTAGATATAATAAGGTTTAGGAGAAGAAATATGAATTCTTGAACAGTGTGCCACTAGTGTGATTATTGAATTCAACTCCTATGGACCTCTGATCTTCACAGAGAAAAAGAAAACACTGAAAATATATTCTATTCTTTGGAATCCCTCATAGCTTATTCTTGGTAGTGCTGTTAGACTCCTGTCTAATAGCAAATGCTTAGCATACATGGGAGATAGTAAAGAGACCTACATTTCTCACATTTATATAGTCAAGGTTGAACATTTTTGCATTTTTATTTTTGACACTATTGTGTCCTTAGTTGAGTATAGTCTGAGGAAAATCTAGCTCTAGAAGCTGTTCAGATTCCAGCTAGTACAGCAATTGTCATCCATAGTGTAATACCTTCAAATTTCAAATGCAAGAGTAAACAAGCCTTCTTGGAAAGTGCTGATAACTGCAAAATTGCTAGTTCTGTTCTCTTTGTGACACCAGTAATTTCCAGCAGGAGCTCCTCAGGAGAGGTTCTCCTCTCCATCCATAAATCTGGCAGAAACTAATAACCTTAACGTTTTAACAGAGACAACATAAAATGTTCCTCTCTGAATTACAAGTGCTTTTAAACCAATTGCTTCAGGCAAACCTACTCCTTTCATCAAAAAGTCAGTGAAAGTTGATTGAAAGAGAAGAGCTGGGAGATTTTCACAGTGATTGATAACTGCAAACACCTGTATTTCAGGGCCAGCCACCACGAAGGATGAGGAGTAATGAAGCAGCCACAAATTGTATGTTCACTGATGATTCCTTGACAAGATAATTGTGTCTTCCTTGCAGATATTTTAATCATAGTACTAGAGAACATCCAGTTAAACTAAAAAGAAAGATTCCCGAAGACAGATGGATCCACATCTTTCCACCTATTGTAGCATGTATGCATGTATATTTCATTTTTTTTAGAAAAAGAGATGATAGTCATTGAGAATACACAGTAGCTAGTTGAATATTTCAAATCTAGCTCAATTTCAAGCTATATATGTTGCTCTGCTTTTCATTAATACCATAATAAAAATAAGATTTAAGTTGCCAACAATATATGACAAAATATATAATAGAAATCACAGTATTCTTTTAATACATTTGAGCCAAATGTAGCTTACCCTTCACAACAAAGCTTATGGGTCATTTTGAATGTAGAAACTTCAACAATATCCTTTTAAAATTCTTTCTTTCTTAAAATTTAATTTTATTGTCAAGATGATGTACAGAGGGGTTACAGTTACCTACTTAAGATAATGAGTACATTTCTTGTCAAATATTATTACCTCCTCCTTCGTTTGTCTCCCTTTCCCTCTCCCTGACTCCCACCTCCCCAAGTTGTAAAATACATTTATCTGGATTAAGGAAGGGAAGGGAAACAACAAAATCGTGAGACAAAGTGCAAAGAGTGAACCAATGTAACAGTGATACTTACCAGACAATATGTTGGAAATGAACAGAGCTTTAACAATTATTTCTTTTTTTTGTATGTTTTTATTGTAAAGCAGTTTTACAGAGGGATTACAGTCACATGAGCAAGGCAATGAGTACATTTCCTATTGAGCATTGTTGTCTCCTCCTTTGTTATCCCCCTACCATCCCTTCCCTCCCACCTCCACAACTACAACCCCCACCCCCACCCCAGCCGAAGTTGTAAAGTTTTCAACATAATGTTCCGTACATCTCATTGTTACAATGGGTCAATCTGTATTCTTATTTAAGCACTTTGTTTTTTCCTTCCCCCGCTAAAATTAGAGAAGTGTATATACAAGATGCAGGGCACTGCCATCAAATACAGTGAAAACAGGGGCTATACCATGGGGGAGGAACATACAAAAGAAACAAAAAAAATCACATAGTACAATATAAATATGTTAGAAGCAACAGCAAGAAAGAAAAAGAACAGATATTTGTGTCCCTATCTTGGGGTTCATTTCACTTAACATCATCTAATATGGTCATATGTACAAGGCTTTTGGCCTTTTTTGCTTGTCCTACACATGTACTAGTTATTAAGCTTAATTTGTGGCAAGGTGGATAGGTTATAAAACAGCATTATCTATCCAAAATAGTAATTTTTTCATTAAACAAATACTGAGATGTTATAGCCATATTAAAAATTTACTGAGAATCCATGACATCTAAAATAACTATTTTGCTTCTAACAGCAAAATTTACTGTAGCATATTATGTAAAGAAATTGTATCTCCAGGAAAATAATATGAAAGAGAGAAAGAAACAGGGAGAAGAAGCAAGCATCTATAACCTAGAAATGGGAAGGCTAAGGAAAAATTATGAGCCCAACGCCAAAATGTGTTATATACCAAAATTCTCTCAAAAAAAAGAAAGAAAAGATAAAAGAAGAGGAAAGGAAAGAAGGAAGGAAGGAAGGAAGGAAAAAAGGAAGGAAGGAAGGAAAGGAGCAAGGAAAGAGGAAAAGAGAGAGAAAGAAAAAAAAGGAGGAAGGCAGGCAAGGCAGGCAGGAAACAGAAAGAAAGAACAAGACAGAGAGAGAGAGGAATGCCAATTCCTAACTTGGAATTTTCAAATGAAGGTAATATCAATTTATTCTTCAAAATAGTACAAAATTTTTATAATTAGAATCAAACATGTCTTCTTTTTTCTGATTTATAAGCTTCATGACCACCAAATAATACTCCCTCAGAGATGGCCTGTTAAGATCTCAAGGAATGAACCTACTTATAGTCGCAATGAAAACTGCCATTCTTTTCTATATTTTCCTTGTCCCTAATGAATCCCTAATGCCTTTTTTAAAACCTCTCACAAGATTGCCAGAAGACTAACAGGCTCCCTGGACTACATTTTACCCAACAATAATACAACACCAAGCTTAGTTATGTGTCTAATGGTTCTTTGAGTAAAAACCAACTCTATATCATAGTATGATTTAAGTATTAACTATTTCTATATACTGTATTCAGGATCATTATTTATATGGTAAGTACTACATTTT
Organism: Dipodomys spectabilis; assembly: GCF_019054845.1. Taxonomy (NCBI): domain Eukaryota; kingdom Metazoa; phylum Chordata; class Mammalia; order Rodentia; family Heteromyidae; genus Dipodomys; species Dipodomys spectabilis. The sequence continues at coordinate 9,098,309 of NW_024870766.1, read as the reverse complement.
GCTTATTACTCTTTCTAAGTCAGTAATTTACCAAATCACAAGCAATAATCGATCTTAGTTTTGACTTTATTTCTCATTTGATAGACATGCAGAACTTTTCTACTTAAAGGTGCAATTCTGTTACCACCAGTGATTTTCATCTGATCTAGATTTATTAACTACAAATGTTTTTTCTTTATTTTTTAAACACATTGGCTGAGATAGGATATTTAAGGGAGAAACATAAAAACATACTTAAAGTGATAGCATGTCTAACATGTATAATTTAACCAACTTCTTTATGTAGGTCTCTGAGCTAAAAGGGACACAAAGTCATTTTTAAATACATCAATATTAACGTTTCATTTTAAAATCTTGAGATTATTGTATAGAACATTTAATTATATTCTATTGTATAGAATATTGTATAGAATATTTAATACAAATAAACTTTATACTTTGGTTGGTTCCAGTAGATTTTTAAAAAGCAATTATTGATTAACATAATATTTTTCAACTCTTTCCAGATCCAAAGAAACAGGTTGCATGTTTTCCCTCACTTGTGGTAGCTAAAATGTGGCTATAAATCTACAAGTAAACACTGAATGATTCACATGCGTGCATGCATGCACATGTGCGCGTGCACACACACATACTGGAGCATGAAAAATTATATAGGTCTCGACATTCACACATTGAGGCTGATCACAAAGGCTTAATAGCTACATGCATGTGATCATATAAAATAATGTTTTATGAAGGCATAATAGATACATGCATGTGATCATATAAAATAACATTTTATGAAATGAACTCCAAGAAAAGGAAAGAAGAGACTTTTTAAAGTTGCTGTGGTTGCTATTTTTGTTTTCTTTTCTTTTTATCTTATTTGTTAGTTTGTCTTTGGGAAGGTAAGGAAGCACAGAAAAGGTAGAAAAATGATGAACAAATGTAACAATGGTACTCACTAGACACTATGTAAAAAATGAATTGTACATCTGGTGGATGGGGATGGGAGCAAAAAAACTGGGAGACAGCGAGGGAAGGGGAGACTTGGTTCAAAATGAATGTACTCATCACCTGACTCATATAAATGTAACTTCTCTGTACATCACCTCTACAACAACAATAAAATATATAAAAAATAGGGCTGGGAAGGTGGCTCAGTGGTAGAGTGCTTGCCTTGCATGCATGAGGCCCTGGGTTAGATTCCTCAGCACCACATAAGCAAACAGAAAAAAGCTGGAAGTGGCGCTGTGGCTCAAGTGGTAGAGCGCTAGCCTTGAGCTGAAGAGCTGAGGGATAGCACCCAGGCCCCAGAGTTCAGGCCCCATCACCGGACCCCCCCAAAAAAATAAAAATAAAAATAAAATAAAAGGAATTATCATAGTGATTGTTCATGGGGATATTATACCCTTCTGTGATTAAATGATGCAAGATACCTTCAATGTAAGGTGCTTGGCCTAACTCAAACCTAGACCCAGCCAGCCAACCTTTCATTTGTGTAAGTTGCTAAAAGGGTGCTGCTGCTGATGGTACATAAAAAATATGTTTATTCTAAAACCTAAGTAGGCACTGTTTATACATTCTAGGTATTTTTACTAGTAGTCTTTGAAATGTTTAGGCAGGTGGCTAGGTATAATTTTGGTCTGTTGAGCAGATGTGTATCTATGCCTAACAGGTCATAAAAACCTAAAGGTTAATAAAGGGATAAGAGGTGTGAGCATGAATAAAGCTTGGTATGAGTCCATAACAGAATTTAACTGTGAGACTGATGCAGTACATAGACAAGCACATTAAAGATCCCATTTCCTTCCCTCCAAAGAGATACTTAATTGTTTCCATCTCTCTTGGACTTGGTGAGCTACAACCCTCTGCAAGATTATTTTCAGGTGGTACGGAGTTGTATTGAAATGAGAGGTGTCAGAGTAAAATTTAGAACTCAATTGTTCTCTTGCCTTAAAAAACATAAAAATAAAACCCTGCATCTTGTATATACATTTTTCGAATTTGGGGAGGGGAAGAGAAATAACAAAATGTTGAAATAAGGACACAGGTTGACCTATTGTAACAATGAGATGTACAAGACACTATGTTGAAAAAAAATTACAGATTTGGGGTTGGGGAGGGAGGAGGTGGGGAGGTGGGGAGGGAAGGGATGGCAGAGGAAAAACAAAGGAGGGGTAACAATTTTCCATAGGAAATGTACTCATTATCTTACTAACTGTAACCCTTTGTACAGTATCTTTTCAACTAAAGTATATATTTAGAAAGTGTAAGAATCCAGAGGACTTTTAAAATATATTTGTATTATAATATCATAGAAAATACTGGTTCAAATAAAATTCAAAATTTGAGATAGTTGAATATGATATGAAAACTGTAATTTCTTTTTCTTTTCTTTTTTTTTTGTCAGTCATGGGGCTTGAACTCTGGGTCTGTGTGCTGTCCCTCAGCTCTTCAACTCAAGGGTAGCACTCTACCACTTGAGCTACAGTACCACTTCCGGTTTGCTGGTGGTTTATTGGAGATAAGAGTTTCATGGACTTTCCTACCTGGGCTGGCTTGGAACTGTGATCCTAAGATCTCAGCTTCCTGAGGAACTAGAATTACAGGCATGAGCCACTGGCTCCTGACTCTGTAATTTCTTTTTAAAGTAAAATTGCAGGAGATGAAACCCAGCATATGAATGCTAGAGTGATCATACTGACCATACTGAAATGTAAAAATCAAATAGTTCTGAATTTGACTAGGTTTAGAATCTTACAAACACCAAGTTAATTTATAATATGAAATTTAATAAACATACTAACAGACAAGAATTTATATTAGTGTGAAGAAACTTGTTGGAAACTCTACCGCTAGAACTCATTAAAAAAAAAAAAAAGAATAAGCATCTATTGAAGCAAACCATAATACAAATACAAAAAATATATTAAAAGGATGAAGTAGATGACGTTTTATTTCACTGTATAGTAACAGTTCACAGAGAACCAGGGCATCTATATAAGTTGAGGTTTTCTACAGGAATAGAGCCAATAGAATGTATACATCATTCTAAGAGATTCATTTGTTTGGTTAAAGATCACTTGCTGAATAGTCTCACATGGCCTTCTTCAATCTGGAGAACCAGGAAAACCAGTAGCAGCTCAGTGCAAGAAATCAAAAGCCTCAGAAAATAAGAGTCAAGACCCAGTCCAATGCATAAGGTGTGAAGGCTCCTTTGGGACTCACTGTGTGAGTCCCTATTCAAAGGCTTAAGAGTGTGGAATCCAATGTCAAATCACAATAGCAATACCTTAAAGACAGAGCAGCACAACAAGAATCAAGCTCACACACAGGAGTCTCCTAGTCACTTTCCCTTCTCCCTTTGACTTCCTAGTCCCCAACCCACTGGAGGTGTTGCCTACATTCAGAGCTAGTCTTCTCTCAGTTTGTCAATGTACTTATTGTTATGGAAATGTCTTCATAGGCACTCCCAAAGTGTTCATCACTAATTCTCTATCCATCCATCTTTCAATTCAGTTGAAAAAAGCCCAGAAATTAAAATGAAAAAAAGTAAAAAAAGAGAAAAAGGAAAATGACAAAAGCAATACTTATTTACACAAAAGCTTATCATTCCAAATTCATGTGGTGTAACTGAAATAAATGCATTAATAGCCAATTCAAATACACAAAGTTCCCAGAGATTCAAAAACATAAATGTACATACCTTGAAGAAATAAATATTACATGCAGACTTTGAAGAACAGTGCTTTATTGTGCTCCTTTTCAAATATTTAACCAAATCCTAAGGCAGTATTCTAGATGATAAAATTAGCTCAACATAGCTGTTATCTCTCACATAGTTGCTCTGCTTCTATTATAGGATAAGATATTTAAATTATATACAGAATTTCAAATTATATTTGAACGCTTTGTTCAAATGGTGATGTTGGAAAATTCACTAAACAGTAGAAGGATTTTCTAATGGTGAAGTTAGGATCATTTTCAATCTTAATAGTGTGGAAAATGATTTCCATATAATTCTAGCAAATCTACATCTAGTTCTGTTCTTTGAGGACCATTGCTAATGTCAGAAAGAAGAAAGTAAGGGCAGCCCAACTATAGCTCTACCTCCACCCATTGCTTTATGGCACTCTTAAGAAAGTAATTTTAGGGCTCGGAAGGTGGCTCAGTGGTAGAGCGCTTGCCTTGCATGCCCGAGGCCCTGGGTTCGATTCCTCAGCACCACATAAGCAAAAAGAAAAAAGCCAGAAATGGTGCTGTGGCTCAAGTGGTAGAGTGCTAGCCTTGAGCTGAAGAGCTGAGGGACAGCCCCCAGGCCCAGAGTTCAGGCCCCATGACTGGACCCAAAAAAAAAAAAAAGAAAGTAATTTTAACTCTGTAATAGAAGTCAGCAGCAAAATTCTAGATGTGTAGCCCCACATTTATAAAGCCTGAGATAATATACAGTATTTTTAAAGGCATTTTGGTTAATTTCTATAACATTTACTTATCTAGCCTTACTACTTAAAATTAATCACCTGAGGAGATTGTAATACTAATTGATAGCAATCTGGGTACGTAATTTTCACGGAAAATATCAAAAAGTAATATTACCAAGCATCAGCTTCATAAAATCTGAGAAATGATTTTGATAAAGGGATTAAATTTAAAAATGCATGTAAAATTCCTGGAATATGCCTGTGCTAAAACTGTAAGATATACTTACACATCATTTATTTCTATCATTATTTTTTATTGGGAGCTGTACTTTTACATCATAATACTCAATTTTTGACAAAACTTTTACATAGTTCAAAATCACAGAGTGACAAAAAGTACATATTAGACATTATTGTCTCTCTTTTCCTAATACCTATATCCTCATTTGCAGATAACACCTCTCAAATGCACTGTTTTGTATTTACAACTATTTCCTACTACTTAACAATGTAAAGTAATTCTCAGCTCATAACTATTCAAAAGCAGGTGTTAGATAAAATTGTGTCTATTGCCTGTATTTTGTGCACTTCCCTTCTATTGTATTTGTTAACATACTTATCCCCTAATTAACTCCACCAAAAACGTTTGTACTTTCCTTTATTTTAAAATATTTTGTAGTAGAACTCTACTAACAACAGATGCTGGAGGGGATGTGGACAGAAGGCAACCCTAGTGCATTGTTGGTGGGAGTGTAAACTTGTTCAACCACTTTGGAAAGTAGTATGGAGCTTCCTCAAAAGACTCCACATAGAGCTCCCCTATGACCCAGCAATCCCACGTTTGGGCATTTACCCAAATGATCACAAATAAGACCATACTAAAGCTACCAGCACGACCATGTTTATTGCAGCATTATTTACCATAGCTAAGATATGGAACCAACCCAGATGCCCCTCAGTAGATGAATGGATCAAGAAAATGTGGTATATATATATATACACACAATGGAATTCTATGCCTCCATCAGGAAGAATGACAGTGCCCCTTTGTTAGGAAATGGAAAGACTTGGAAAAAATTTTATTAAGTGAAGTAAGCCAAGCCCAAAGAAAAATAGGTCCCATGGTTTCCCTTTTTTGCAATAACTTGTATATGTCTGAGTCAAGCAGAAAAGGTCAGATAAGTTGATGTTAGGGGAATGAACCCCAAGATAAGTATTCAAATGTTTTTTTTTTCTTTCATGAAATTGTTTCTAACATATTTATAAGATTATTTCTTTGTTGCTTTGTATGTACCTCCCCCACGGTATAACCCATGCTTTCGTGGTATTTGAGGTTGGTATAATTTGTGGAAAGGAAGGGAAAAAACAAATCGTTTAACTAGGGATACAGGTGGACCCATTGCAACAATGAGATGTACAAGTCCTTATGTCGAAAAATGAACTTTACAACTTTGGTGTAGGGTGGGGGTAGGATCGGGTGTTGGCGGGAGTATGGGAAGGGATGAGAAGGGGAAACAAAGAGGAGGCAACAATGCTTGATAAGAAATGTACTCGTTATCTTGCCCATGTAATTGTAACTCCTCTGTATGGTATTCTCACAATAAAAATAAATAGTCAATTTCTCTACTTATAATTGAGTTAAAGCTCCTGACCTAACAATATTCCATATTAAAAATTATAGTTTTATGATTAGTTTCAATGAAAAGTTTACTAACTGAATAGTTCATTCTAAATATTTGGTGTTGAAGTAGTTGGTTAATTTGATTTGTTTTGTTTTTATCATGATAACAAGGATTGATCCCAAGGCCTTACACTTGTTAGGCTGGCACTCTATACCAAGAGGACCTCCAACAGACCTCAAATGTATTTTCAAGTTTTGCCTTTAAGAAAGTTCTATCAGTCAAACTTGTCACCCATGCCTATCCCCCATATCTCCAAATGTCACAAAAAGAAGGGAAATTTCTGTTGTTAGGTATTCATAACAATCTCTTTATCCAATCAAGACTTCTTTCTCTCGCATACCTCTGGTAGCTCTAAGAAATATGATCATCATGTAATGCAAACATCCTTTTTTTAATAGTACATTAAGATTTTTGTTCCAGAGTCTCAAACTTATTACCATAAAGATTTGAGAAGTATTCCCTTATATTGTTCTAAATCTTGGTTGTTTCTGTGTTGATGTTCCATTCTCACCTCTAAGTCTGTTTATTTCGGTGTGTACTCTTCTTTTTCTGATAAGATTTGCTAAGTCTGTCGATTTTGTTAATTTTTTTGAAGAACCCACTCTTTGTTTTGTTGATTCTTTCTGTGTCTTTTTTTTTGGATTCTAATACATTCAATTCTGATTTAATTTTAATTATTTGTTTCCATCTATTGGATTGGGGTTCAGTTTGCTGCTCTTTTTCAAGGAGGTTCAGATGTCTCATTAAATTGTTGGCTTCAGATCTCTCCAATTTGTTGCTGTAGGAACAAAGAGCTATAAACTTGCCTCTGAGTACTGCCTTTGCTGTATCCCAGAGGAACTGGTAATTTGTGTGTTCATTTTTAGGAAATGGAAAGACTTGAAAAAAATTATATTAAGTGAAGAAAACCAGGCCCAAAGAAACATAGGTCCCATGCTTTCCCTTAGTTGCAATAACTAGTACATGTGTAGAATAAGTAGAAAAGGTCAAAACCTACGTACATATGTCCATATAAGATGATGTTAAGTGAAATAAACCCCGAGATAAGGATACAAATATATTTTTTTCTTTCTTGCTATTCTATTTAATGTATTTATAATGTAACGTGATTTTTTTCTTTCTTTGTATATTCCTCCCCCATAGTATAACCCCAGTTTTCGCTGTATTTGATGTCGCTGTCCTGCATCATGTATATGCACTTTTCTAATTCGGGGAGGGGAAGGGAAAAACAAAATGCTTAAATAAGGATACAGGTTGACCCATTGTAACAATGAGATACACAAAACGCTATGTTGAAAATGAACTTTACAACTTTGGCCAGGGGTGAGGTGAGGTGGGGGGAGGGTGGTGAAGGGTACTTGTGGAGCTGAAAAGGAAGGGATGGTAGGGGAAAAACAAAGGAGGAGGCAACAATACTCAATAGGAAATGTACCTTGTTCATGTAACTGTAACCCCTTTGTACAGTATTTTTACAATAAAAAATGTACAAAAAAATCTCAAGCCCACCCAAAAAAAAGATTTTTGACTTATATCACTTTTAGTGCATCTTACTCAGAAGGAGAATTTTTCATTTGGCTAAGCCACTAAGATCTCCATTGAGCTCTATATATTTAAATGGAACTCCCTGATTGGTGATGTTTTATACTTGGTTAGACAGATGGTTGTTTTTTTGAATCATGACACTTCAGAATAAAGGCTTCTTTATGCTGTTACTTTCTATCTGTCTCTTAGCTAAATTTTCCTGTTGTTCATAGAACAGTATTCTTTCTGAGAGGGAACCTGGTTCTATAGGGTACGGGTGCTTCCTCTGGGTTCTATGCCAGGCTGTAGCCTCCACATCCATCAACAGGTAGCTTGTTTTGTCTTTAGAAACCTATTAAAATATTTTGTCCACTGATGCTCAGTTGTCATTTATCACTGCCAGAGGTTTATTTTAATGATTGTATTTGGAAAATACATAATGCGTAGGACCAGAATGTTATTGTGCCTATATATGTCCTCACAGATTCCATGAAATGATTTATATTATTTTAAAACTAAAATACATTGTATCAATCCTGATTAAGATTTTAATTGAATGATTGTGAGAACAAACACAGGCTATTATTCTGAGCTTATTGTTACAATGGAATCAAATACCATTACTTGAAATATGTGAAGACATCTTCATTATAGCAAGAAACTCTACAGTGAAGATGGATAGATAAATAGAGAGGTAAACAGAGATGCAAAAGGACCAAATCATGTTATTTTTGAGTGTTCAATTTCTAAAAGAGATTGAACTTATTAGAGTTTAATATGCAAATGTAACATTATAAAGTCTCAAAAGTAATATATATTTTTAAAAAGTAATATATATATTTAATATCTAATGGAAGAAAAACTATCCAAGGGAATATTTTGGGGTAAGAATAAGGAAATAACATTAGAGTATTTAATTCAGCTATTTTCTTTTTTTTGAAAAGTTTTTTTTTGTGAAAATAATGTACAGTGTGATTACAGTTACATGAACAAGGTAATGAGTACATTTCTTATCAAGCATTTTTGCCTCCTGCTTTGTTTTTCCCCTACTATTCCTTACCTCCCACCTCCACAACTACATCTCATTGTTACAATGGATCAACCTGCATCCCTATTTAAACATTTTATTTTTTTCCTTTCCCCTCCTCAAATTATACCGACATCAAATACAGTGAAAACAGGGGTTATATCATGAGGGTAACAAAAAAATCACATGGTACCTCATAAATACATTAGAAACAATAGCAAGCAAGCAAGCAAGAAAAAAACACTTGTGTTCTATCTTGGGATTCATTTTGCTTAACTTCATCCTATCTGGTCATATGTATATAACTTTTGACCTTTTCGACTTGTCCCAGACATATAATATTATTGCAAATAAGGGAAACCATGAGACCTATGTTTCTTTGGGCCTGGCTTACATCACTTAAGATAATTTTTTCCAAGTCTTTCCATTTCCTAACAAATGAGGCAATGTCATTCTTTCTGACAGAGGCATAGAATTCCATTGTGTGTGTGTGTGTGTATGTGTGTACATATATATATATATATGTATATATATGTGTGTATATATATATACATGTGTATATATATACACACATATGTGTATATATATATACACCACATCTTCTTGATCTATTAATCTACTGAATGGCATCTGGGTCGGTTCCATATCTTAGCTATGGTAAATAATGCTGCAATAAAATAGTTGTGCTGGTAGCTTTAGTGTGGTCTTGTTTGTGATCATTTGGGTAAATGCCCCAAAGTGGGATTGCTGGATCATAGGGGAGCTCTATGTGGAGTCTTTTGAGGAACCTCCATACTGCTTTCCAAAGTGGTTGAACAAGTTTACACTCCCATCAACAATGCAGTAGGGTTCCCTTCTGGTCATATTCCCTCCAGCATCTGTTGTTATTAGAGCTCTTGATTATAGCCATTCTAACTGGGGTGAGGTGGAATCTCAATGTTATTTTGATTTGCATTTCTTTTATGGCTAGAGAGGTTGAGCATTTCTTCATGTGTCTATTGGCCATTCTTAGTTCCTCTTCAGAGAAGTTTCTCTTTAAGCCTTTACCCACTTATTTATAGGGCAGTTGTTTCTTTGAGGATTAGAGCTTCTGCATGGCAAATGACATAGCTAACAAGATCAATAGAAAGATTGGGAGATCTTCAATAGCCATACAATGGACAAGGGTCTCATATCTAAAATATACTTGGAACTCAAAATTAAATCCCCCAACAACAAATCCTCAAAGAAACAACCTTTCTTGACATTTCAGTTAATATTGCTCTCCACATCAGAATGTGTCTGAGACTTCAATATCACTCCTGACTCCTGACATGAAATTGAATCCCTGCATTGTTGAAATTACTGGGATGACAATCTAAAGTCATGCCAGCCATACTGTAAACATGATAACCCTCAACAAAAGATCACAAATGAGTGTTTTTACTTCTAAGTGAGAGTATTAATGTCAAGATTTACCACCCAGAAAGCTGCAATCATATTACTGACTCATGACTCATTTTGAATTATGAAAATAGAACTCTATTCAATCGTGTCTGAAATTCCATTCAAACCTGGTATAAAAGCTATTACAATATACAGAAATGCTATGAAGGGTCAAACTAAACCCACACAAATAGGACTGGGGCCAGATTTATGGAAGGATATTTGAGCTTAATTCATGTCACTGTTGTGCAAACATAAATTAAAGAAGGGAAAGTGCCAATATCCTGACTGCACATCGTTCAACATGAACATAGATAGCCCAAGGCTTAATGTCTAAGCTACCCATTAGTAATATTTTTGGTCTTATTTTTCCTGGGCATGATCCTTGGAATAATTCAGAAGATTTTGGTGCTTGATGCCTTACTAGCCCACATATGTGAATTAGTGTCATTCTCTCATGGTAAGGGGACAGAGGTAATTTACTAAATGTCACACTCCTGTCCAGAAAGAACTTATTACCTCACACAGAGGTTTCCATTTAGAGCAAATTATATCTAATACTCTTTAGTATGAGACTGAGATATTCATGCTGATTTAAGGTATATTAAAATATTCTTCTTTCCTATGATTCTATTTTTGAAATAGTAAGGCTCATGTTTAGTTTTAGATGCAAGGTGCTGACAATGTTTCAGAATAGGAAATCAAATTCTAAAGCATATTGGGCTGTATTGTCATCCTTGCTGAGTCAGAGTGATAACTACTATAGATTTCTAAAAGAAAAGACTATTCATAAAACCTGAATTACAGAGATTATTTTACATATTAAACATGTTATTTATTATATCAAATTCTAAGATCTTCTACACTCAGTATCCTATGGAAAACTGTATTTAGATGTGGTATATTGGGGGATTTCTACTTCATAGTTTAGGGTCAAAATAAAATTAGACTGTCTCACAAAAGGAAAAGAAAAGATCTTGGATGAGAATTCACTTACACCGATTTGGTGAGCAATGGGTTAGCACCTTATAGTGAATTGTGCACCATAATTTCTGTTTAGAGGAATAATATTGAGAACACTCAAAAAATTCAACTATAATAAAAAAACAAATTGCTTGTCAAGACCACAAAATAGAAAACCCAATTGGCTTGGGGGACTTCGAGGGAGAAATAATTATTGAAACATAATTCCAAAAGCTCTAAAAACTGTGTATTATATTTTGTCTGGTGGGTCTCTAAAGGACTCAACTGACAATAATGCTGTTGCTAACCCCTATGATACTCCCGCAGCATCGTTTAGAGTTCTCTCATCATTAAATAACAGACATTTGGTGGGATTGATAAATATAGTCTTCAACATTAACTAAATAATCCTCCCAATAGTCTGGTAAAACAGATGGAGAGAGTAAAACAGAGAAGTTGTTAAGGGGCTTAAGTCAGTCCATAGAGACAGCCTTGTGACTTGGTTAGCATTGGACCTCCATAGTTTAAGTTTATGATACTTCTCCTCCCCCTGGCCCCCACCATTTTTCACTTACAAATAACAACCAAATCTTTAAGCCACAGACACCCCACCCCCTCTCCTGTGGGACTGCTTTTAATTCTGTCCATTTAATGAAGAACAGGACACAGTACTTGTGCAAAGGAAACTTACTTTTTTATGTATTCATTTTCTAATGTTCCTGTTCATGAACATTCACATGACCTTTTAATAGAAAACTATTTCAAGTGGGTAAGATCTTATTCTCCTTTCTTTGAAGGACAAATTTAGTTTAAAGCACATTCTTTCTATCAGCTTCTAAATTAATTCCACTTCATGATTTTTGCTTCAGTCAAGTCCTCGTTAATTATCTTGAATAAGCTCATTTATTGTGTTTCTTCTTGTTGACAAGTACTTCATTAGGTACCAGAAGAGCATAGACAAATGTGATAGTGCTGCCATCCTAAAGAAAACCATGGTGGAGAAGAAACACTAATGCTAAACAAAGAACTATGGTCATAACAGTCTCTAAAACTGTTAAGTTCCAGATCCCATGCCAAGCACGTCTCCCTATCTGAACCTTTGATGTAGTAATTCTTTCTATGTTCATTTTTTTGAAGTTGAATGCACCTGAAGTTTTCCAGTTTAATGCCTTTACACACTGAACCAATATGTAGACAGTGTGTAACTGATCCCTCATTCTTCCTTTGAAGGCTAACCATGCAATCTATTAATTCTTTAGTTTTCCACTTATTTTTTTTACACATAAAGCTTGTCTGACAGTTTTACTTCCCAGCATAATTAATACTTTTCATTATAGTTTATGTTTTTATGATTTTTCTTGGCTTGGTTTCTATCCCCAAGACTAATCAACTCTGGGTCAGTGACAAATAGGATTTCAGAACCTGTGGAGTTGAGAGCAATTTGGACAATTATTATTCAGTCACACTACCATGTCAGTTTGGTAGGTAGTGGTTTTTCCCTCACATTCCAGCTGGCTCTTGGAAATTTTCCTGAATTTAGATGAATGTGAATGCTATTTTTATATAACCACTAAAATAGCCCTCCATTGTTGTATTTATTTTAGCCTTCCTCTGTAATAATAAACATCTTAAAACAGAAACTCAGTCATCCTAAATTTAGATCCTTCAGGTTCAAGTTGAGTGTCTAATATATAGTAAGTCAATAAACACTAACTGGAATTGAATTCTGCATTCCTAAGAAGAAGACCTTATCTCCAAGGTTTATGACCTTCTCTGACTCTGTTCATCTCTGTGCTTTTTTATTTTTCTCTGTTCTTTTTTTCCCTTCTTATTTCAGAGGAGTAGAGTTCTCTCCTGCTTTATACAACTCCACCATTTTTTGCACTGTAGTCATATTGTTATTCTTTGACTAGTTTTTTGTTTGTAGTTCTCCAGCAGCTCTTATAGCCATCCTGTCTTTTTTTTTTTCTTATTCTGTCTCATTCAACTTGACAAAATTCCTTTGGAAGAGTAAAATATGCAGAGGAAAAAAAGGTGGGGTGGAAAAGTATCACGGACCCAAGTGATCAAGGTCAACTTCAACAGTGAAAAACACTTTTGAGGATTATAAATTTGATAAAGTAGAAAAATGGTACATTTCTTTCTGTAGTACTGCTCTTAGAATGAAAAAAATCTCAGGTAAATTAAAACAGGGGATTAAAACAAAAATGGCAGACCAGTATTATCAAAGCAGTGGAGGACATTGGTTTTCTGTGGCTACCATAACAAATTACCATAAACTTGAGGACTTTAAAGTAACATCTTATTGTCTCAGTGTTTTGTAGGACTGTAATGCCTCCAGACCCTCAAAAGAAATTCCACTTAGTGACTCTTCTAGTCTAGTAGTTGGCAACATTTCTGGGCTCATATCTTCATCAGACTCATCTCTGATTCTGCCACCGTGCTTCTTGTAGTTCTTTATGTCTGTTATGAGGACACTTGTCATTGGATTTAGGACTTACACACATTAAGCACAGCAGTCTCCTCTCGAGACCATAATTACATCTAAGGAAACCTTTAGATGAAATGCAAATTAAATGAAATGAAAATTAAAACCATTTATTTTGTCTCTAAATATCTAAAGTTGATTTTCTGTAATCATTTGGGGGTGGGGGAGTCTTGCTTCAATCTGTGGTGTACAAAATCTCCCGGACTGGAATGTCCCTAGTCTGGCTACTTAGAAAGGAGAGCTGTGTGGCTGAGCTGGCTTAGAAATCTGGGATTCCTCAGCTCCCCTCTCCTGTAGTCATAAAGCCATTCTTCATCTACAACTTCTCGCCATGTGGTCTGTCTAGCAGGGTAGCCAGATATATTGCATAGCAAGTGGTTCAGAGCTCTCAAAAACTTGAAAATGAAAACTGTGAAGTATTAGGGCTGAAGTATGTGACTTACACAGTATCAGTGTTGTGACCTGCTGTTGTGAGTCACAGAGCCAACACTGACTCAAGGTTACAGATAAATGCTCAATAGCAATAGTGTCAGTACCAGAAAGCATGGTTAACGGTGGACTATCTTGGAGATTAGAACTCTTGGTTATGGATTAAGGTTTCCACAGACATTTATTTCTATCTTTTTTAACACTTGAATTTCCCGAGATAATGCCTTATGACTATTTCATACTTTTAGGAACATCGTTTTAATGTATAGCAACGATAATAACACTTATAGTTAGATGACTAAATTTGTGAAAATTTATTTTGGGCTCAAAACAATTCTCACTACTTCACAGAGATTATCATAGTTAGTTCTCTTAATTGTGTGTTGTTACCTAAAAAAAAACAGAAATAAAAGGAGATTAAGTAACAGATTCAAGTAGGGGTCCCCCAGTCAGTGGGGAATCTGCAAGACAAACTTCCAGTCTTTTGCTTTCTATTTAATTATTTAACTAGAAGTTTGTTGACCCAAGCAACTTCTAAAGAAGTCAAGAGAAAAATATAAAGACAGAAATGGGCCTACTGAGCAAAATTGTAAACCCCTGATGATATGCTTGTTTTGCTTACAGAAGTTCTAATTAACTCAAAGTTCCTACAGTCTGTGTTCATTACATTTGCTATGAACCCATCTCCCTTCTGTGTTTCTCACTGTTTATTTCTTCCTCATCTCTTTTCTTCCTAGATCTAAAGCCCTTTGGATACTCATTTTTTTTTGCTAGCTTCCCATAGCCTTTTTTACGTAGAAGCCCAAGTGACATGTTTTTATCTAATCAGCCAGGCATTCAGGGCTTTCTGCTGACCTTAAACTTGTCCTCCTTTGTAATCAAGGAGAATGACCAGTGACATTAGTAGTTCCATGTAATCCAATATGTTTGCTTTCCATATTTTTCTTAGGCAAAGAAATCAATTCTGACAAAGTAATGACCTCAACATAATTGTCCTTAACAAGAAGGTTACAATGTTCTCACCAGAATAATAGAGCTGGGAATCATTCTCTTTGGTGACTCTCCATCTTACATTTCTCTGAACTCTTCAAAACATAACAGATAATCATGCTTTATTAAGCAGCTGCTCAATGAAGTTGGGAAATCAGACTATGGAGGTATAAATCCTGACCTTTGTCTTTTTCTGTCAGATGGCAGAATGATTATTTCAACTAGATCTTGGTTTGACATTAGGGAGCAATTTGCTAACCCTTATATTCTTCAAACTTGCTCTCTGGTCTCTTGCTGGTGTCCATCTTGTTCTGTATCTCAGATTTATTATGATTTATTTACCATGTGAGGTAATAATATCTCCTTTTATCTTTAAAAGACACAGAATTTATGTGATTATTTTTGAGAACTGACCCTCAAGGGAACTAAAAGGGAATGTTTAAAAATTTAGACATAAGTATTCATCTTTTCCTTTTGTTTTCCCTCCTAAAATCATTTTTGGAAATATAGATTTGTGAAGAGATGTGAGAAGAAAAATGTGTAGGTCTAATTAATTGGACTTGATGCTTAAGGAGAACATGAGAATAATCCCATATTCAGGACAAGAAGTATGGAGTTCAATGGCTTTCCCATGAGTAAGCTTAATATATTGATGTTGAAATATAATAATTGTGCATTAGCATCTTAAAAACAATTAGAGTTACTATTTCCTTAAGTTACAAATTTGATGAACCTAGAATTGCAAATGATGGCAGTATAGATTACGTTCACAATGAAATGTGACAAAATACATTTTGGTAGGCCAGATAAAAGAAAAGAAGCTTAATGAGATTATGTACTCCAACAGAAAATATAAGAAAAATCAGAATTTACATTAATGTAACATTAGCTATGTGTGATAACATTATCTGACTTATCATCATAGGAAATGGAAAAATTCCAGAAGCAGCCATTGAAGAGGAGATTGAATAGAGCAGAAATGAGAGAGCAACATTGTAATTAATAAATTTAATTAATAAGTTTATATTAATAAGTTTATAAGTTGGATTTGCAACTAACTACTATTTCAGAAAGCTCTAACCTAAGGTACTGTAGTGTTTCATATCCAACTGTAGGAATTTAAATGGAAGATACAGCTTTCTATTTCCAGGCAATTTGCTAAGTTTTAGCCATTCAATGAAGCCACTAAGACTTTTGCGATTAATTTATTTCCTTTGTACTTTCTCTGTCTTTTGCCACTATGAACTGAAATTGATTAACTATTACAAATCTTTTTTTTCTCAAATATTCCTTTCCCTAACTGACAACTCAATTTTGGGAGTTTATTGAATTCTCTTGAATCTACCTAAAAAGAAAAGAAAATAGACCTCACTTTATTTCCCCTCTCGCTTATCATATTTTGTGTTGTTGATTTGATTTGGATTTGTTCTCTATTTCATAATGAGCCACATTTCTGATCACTTAAGATGAGGTGAAAGGTCACCCACCCTCATTTTCAGGAGTTCACCTTTTATATTCACTTTCTTTGCTGTACACATGTGGGGCACCTGGAGAAGAAAACTTGAAAAAGAGATTATTAGAGTATTCAGATATAGAATATGCTAGTCTATGTAGGGATTAAGGAAGTGGGGTTTGTTTGCAATTGTCAGAAAAGGGTAGCTCAATAGCTGAACTTGCTTAGTAATTTATATCTAGTAGGTAAGAGGATTAATGAAACTTGATTTATCATAGATTAAAGAAAAAAAAAGTTGCTGAAACTGGTTTCCCTAGCAATTTCCATGAGAACTAGTGGATAGGAAAGACAATTACTAGGATGATAGTCATTTCACATATGTTTGTAGAGAAATACATGTGGTTTCTAAAGATTGGAACACAAAGGGTTAAGTGTAAATCCATAGTAATTATTCTTTAGGTTTAGTTATAATTTTTACAATATTTTATTAGCCACGGTCTGCCTTATTCTTTTCAAGCAAAAAGGAAATCATTGTTAGTCAATACTTACGGTGATCTCAGTATGCTTTGGTAAGAATAGCTTCAGGTGTCTGCTACATAGCCTAACACCAAACATAGAAATATCCAGCAGCCACATGGCTAACTTACAAACCTGCTGGCTGATGCTCAAAGAACAATTTGACAGAGTCAACAGAGAGCAACTTAATCTTGCACTTCAAACTATCTTTCTATTATTACCCAGGAAATTTCAACTATTGACTCCTGACCTCACAAACTATTTAGTAAAGGAATGCAGAGATTTTAGTGATATTGTCAGAAAAATACAATGTAGAAGTAACATTGGAATGTCATACTGTCTATAACCATGAGATCCTGGTAAAACAAAATAAATCATTTCTATTTCTGTCATTGCTCACTGACTTGGCTAAGGAGGATAAAGACTGTTTTCTTTTCAGTGAGTATTATTTAGATGCTTTAAGAAATATATACGATAAACTCTGAAAGTGGGAAAGACCTTATAAGCCATATACATATTGAATATTTGTAAAATATTCGTATATAACCATGTTTCTTGTTAAACTAATTTTGTGAAACCCAGTACCTCTAGAATAAATTGAAGTTTTAATTTATTAGACTTATTTGTAAACTTATACTGTGCATTTAAAAGTGCTATGATAGAAAACTTCCCAAATTCCCAATTTATCTGATTGATCTTTTAATAGTTTATGCTCATTAAAATTGTCTAGACTATTTCAGAAATCACTGTGTAGGAACCTCACATCTATAAACAGCTGTTCTTGTTTTCATGAATGAGACTTTGCAGGGATAAAAGATGTGTCCATAGTCTGTCACTGTCAGGACCTTGGCAATGTCCTCAGGACCCTGGTTGCCAGGCAAATTGTTCTAGTACATTGCCTGCTTCCAAAATGTATGCACTTCAGTATGAGATGATCATTCCTACATGTACTTACCTGTGTAAGTATATGTAATTATTTATTACTTTTGCACGCATAAAAGAATTATTTGGGGCTGGGAAGATGACTCAGTGGTAGAGTGCTTGCCTTGCATGCATGAGGTCCCTGGGTTCGTTTCCTCAGCACCACATAAGCAGAAAAAAGGCAGAAGTGGTGCTGTGGCTCAAGTGGTAGAGCACTAGCCTTGGGCTGAAGAGCTGAGGGACAGAGCCCAGGCCCAGAGTTCAGACCCTATGACTGACAAAAAAAAGAAAAAGATAGAAAGAAAGAAAGAAAGAAAGAAAGAAAGAAAGAAAGAAGAGAGAGGAGAGAAAGAAAGAAAGAAAGAAAGAAAGAAAGAAAGAAAGAAAGAAAGAAAGAAAGAAAGAAAGAAAGAAAGAAGGAAGGAAGGAAGGAAGGAAGGAAGGAAGGAAGGAAGGAAGGAAGGAAGGAAGGAAGAAAGAAAGAAAGGAAGAAAGAGAAAAAAAGAAAAAGAAAAAATAATTAAATGATTAATAATCCAATAAATAACTGGAAAATTCAAAATTGCTTTTTATTTTTCTTTGCCTATAAAACAAAACAACATAAGGCTCGTAAGAATACCTAAGCTGAGTTATTGTGTTTAAGCTTTTATATTATTTCGTGTTGTGGCAGTCCTGAGGCTTGAACTCAGGGCATGGGAGTTGTCCCTGAGATATTCTTGCTCAAAGCTAGAACTCTAGCACTTGAGCCACATGCTACTTTCAGTTTTTTATGTGGTTAATTAGTGATAAGAGTCTCATGGACTTTACTTCCTGGGTTGACTTTGAACAGAGATTCTCAGAATTTCAGCCTCCTGAGTAGTTAGGATGACAAGCATGAGCCATCCGCATCTAGCTGTTTCGGTTTTTTGTTTGTTTGGTTTTTTCACTTTTTAATAGAGTTACCCAAATGTGATAAAGTTAATTTTTGATAAAGATAATTTTAACCAGGGCTACCAAAATACAATAAAGTAGCCTTACTTGTCCTATTATATGATCCTCTTCATGATCCCAAATGCAAATTTAATGTATGTCTAATAATTTGTAACTACTACATACTTAGATTAAAGAAATATATTTAGAAAATAAGTAGCTTCACTAGTAATCAAGCTCAATAATATACAAAATATATTTGCTCTCCTTTTTAGGAGAATATCAGCTGTAAAAGTAGGAGGGTAGCACTTTTACAGTAAGGAAAAGTAGGTTGGAATTATACTTGTTAAAGTTTGAGTCAGGGGAGAAAGTCAGTGCATGTGTAAGTAGATAAGTAGATGTAGTCTGGAAGTAGATGTCTCCTGAGGTATTTTTAATTGTACAATAAATTGAATAGTAAGTAAAATTTTACCAATCTAGGGACAATTTAGAAAATCAAATATGGCATAAACATGATTACCGCCACTATGTATCTTTATACATAATGTTATCTTTAAACACAGATAAAAATTGAATTAATGTTATAATGCTTTCAAAGGGAATATATTTATTAATTATAATTATTACTATATTATATAGTATATTATATTTACCTATTATAATTTTTTGTCTTGTACAGTCTGATTTCCAATTTCCCAGTGGAAAATTTATTTTCTACTTCTACACACTTAATGGTGAGGATAAAACCACTGAGACCATCTACTTCCTCCAGAACAATTTTTGAAGTTTCAGATTAGTTACTTGATCATAAATTCATTAATCATGTAATAACTGCTTTATATATTCTAATATAATGAAGAGATAATTTCACACAGATAAATGTGTTTAAGAGTTTGGGGGAGGCACATGTTTTAATCAAAGATATCTTGTGTCTAAGACAAAATTATGAAAACGCTTATGCATTTGGGGTTGGGAATCATACTTAGATGAAGCATAGTGTTATATTTTTTTTATTGTGAGAATACCGTACAGAGAAGTTACAATTACATGGACAAGATAACGAGTACATTTCTTATCAAGCATTGTTGCCTCCTCTATGTTTCCCCTTCCCATCCCTTCCCATACTCGCCCATTTCCCCACCCAATCCTCCCTCCCACATAGTGTTATTTTTTAAGAGTTCTATTATCAAGAATTAGTCTGATTAGTAAGTGATATCCAGAGACTAATAGAAACTATTTGTAAGGTTTTTTTTCTCCTAAGAAAACATTATGAAGCCTTTGCAGTATGTAGTTTATGGATGTAGACCACAGGAACATCATTAAATCTACAACACAGTGATTATTGTGTTTCATCTTAGTTGAAAACTTCTTCAATATTAAGAATAAATTTTAGATAATATAATAAGGTGGTCGAGTCATTCCTGGATATCACTCAGACTATGACCCAGTTTTTTGAGGAATTTAAAAGAACTCTCCAATCTAGAAGCCACAAAGGAGAGGAAAATGAATCTGTAACTGACCACGTGCTGTAGCATCTTCTTTCTTCCCTTCCTTGTTATGACACAATTACTTAGCTCTCATGTAAATGAATTTAGAAATCAATCATTTAACTTTTGCATTGCTTTTCATCTTAATTTTCTCATAGGTTCTTTTACGCAAACACCATTTCGCCCCCTCTGGAGTAAAAATACCTTTATTCACAACAACTCTGTCATAATTCATATAATTCCTCCCTACCACATGCCTGAGATACCAGACTCTTATGTTTATATCATGTCATCTCATCTTCAGATCTTAAGTACCAAATTTCAAGCCACTCATTTGTTTTTCTTTCTGGCCTTCAAGTTGGCTTCTCATCAGGAATTTATTTTCTGACTAATTTTTAGTGATCCTTGTTTAACTCATTCAACTTCTTTCCTTATCTTAGCCCCTTGGAGCATTAATATTGATATAATAAAATCTCATAACACCTATTTGGTGTAGACATGTTCTTTGTATATATATATGCATATAATGCATAACTACACATGTAACTGATATTTTTGAGTGGATATATTAATAAGTACCCAGGAGGGTATGGGGTATAGAGATTGAATGCTCCTGTCCCCTCCAATTCATATACTGAAATATGATCTGTAACATTTTATATATATATATATATATATTTGGAAATGGAGGTTTGGGGAAGGGATTAAGGTCATGGGGAAAAGTTATCTTAAATGACAATAGTGTATTTTCTAAAAAGTCCAGAGTGCACTCTTGCCAGTGTTCAGTTCAGTCACAATGAGGAGAGAGCTGTCCATGATCCAGGACATGTGCTCCCATCAGATACTAGACCTTCTGGCACCTTTGTTCTAGACTACTCACTTCCAAACTCTGAAGAATAAATTTGTGTTAAATTATTAGTTACACATTCTACAGCCTTCATTGTAGATTTCCAAATGAACTAAGACAACATGTGTCCATCCAACAAATAATGTGTTGAACATTGGTGCCTTGATGTATAATTTTTGGAGGGAAGGGAGAAAACAAATTGTTTAAATAGGGATAGAGGTGGACCCATTGCAACAATGAGATGTACAAGATATTATGTTGAAGATGAACTTTACAAATTTGGCATGCAAGTGGCGGGAGAAAGCAGAGTGAGAGGAGGGATGGGGCTGGGGGAAGTGAAGGGATGGGAAGGGGAAACAAAGGAGGAGGCAACAATGCTTGAGAAGAAATGTACTCATGGGCTGGGAAGGTGGCTCAGTGGTAGAGCGCTTGCCTTGCATGCCTGAGGCCCTGGGTTCGATTCCTCAGCACCACATAAGCAAAAAGAAAAAAGCCGGAAGTGGCGCTGTGGCTCAAGTGGTAGAGTGCTAGCCTTGAGCTGAAGAGCTGAGGGACAGTGCTCAGGCCCCATGACCGGACCCCCCAAAAAAAATAAAAAAAGAAATGTACTCATTATCTTGCCCATGTAATTGTAACCCCTCTGTACAGTATTTTCACAATAAAAAAAAAGAAAGAAAGAAAAAAGAACTTTTAGGTATTGCTTAAGAGGTATTTTTATTGTTGTTACTTGTCCATCATTGTTACGCCTTCCCTTCCTTGTTGTTGTCCCACTATCCCTTCCCTCCCCCACCTCACACACTCCTCCCCACACTCCCAACCCCCCCCCCCACTGTCTGAAGTTTTAAATGTACTATGTGATTTTATATTTTGTTGTTGTTGTTGTTTCCTTTGCGTGTTCTTTCCCCTATGGCATACCCCTGTTGTCATTGTACTTGAATTTGGTACTCTGCATTCGTATATACATTTATGTAATTTGGGGAGAGAAAGGAGAATAACAAAATGCTGAAACAAGGATACAGGATAACCCATTGCAACAATGGTACTCATAAGACACTATGTTGGAAATTATCTTTACAACTTTGGTAGGGGTGGGTGGGTAATAGGGTGGGTAATAGGGCAGGAAATGGAGGAGTTAGGGAGGTGGGGAAGGAAGGGAAGGATAGTTGGAAAAAAAACAAAGGAGAGAGTAATAATGTTGGACAAGAAATGTACTGTTACCTTACCCATGTAACTGTAACTCTCTGTACAGCATCTTTACAATACAATAAAATTTTAAAAAAGAAAGAAAGAAGATTAAATTTTACTAATGGCTAGGAATGTCTTGATACATAATCTTAAGTCCAAATGAAAGCCAAATTCCCCTTATCAGTTTTTCTCTTAGTAGTTCTATGTTGAAGACAAAATATCACTATTCTTTTACTATGTAGGAGGTAAAATGTATAACTTCACTTACACATTTTAGACAGTATAATCACAATGGAAAATGGATGAAGAAACCTTATATTTTTAGTTGTCTCTTATTTGCCACTGAAACTTAAAGGACTAGGAGAATGTTTTTCCAGAATATTCAATTTAAGTCATGTACACTTCATTGTAAACCAAACAGAAAAATACCGAGACAAAAAAACAGAGAAATCTGTCTAAATTTGATTGTCACATGAATTTAAACATTTTAAGGCTTTTTTCAAAGACATCTTCAAAATGCCTATGCTTATCACAAAAAAGAAGAGCATCCATTACAAATTATATGGACCTTCAGCCCATCAGTTCAAAGTGTTTTATGGCATTGATTCTACCTGAAGTACTGGGGTGATGGGGGAGATAATGCCAACAGTACTCATTTGTAATTACATTTGGTAGAATTTCTTTTTCTTACTAATTTCTTAAATAATGAATTATAATGGTTTGGAGGTAACCCTGTGTTGTTTTTGCAGTATAATATTTACTATCATTGTTAGTTGCTATTGACTGAAGTAGATACAAAGAATAGCGATTTTAACTTCAAGAAATTCTGATTCTGCTATAGGAAACTGGAAGACTGATAAATTTTCAGTACTTTAGCACCTTAAAAGATATTTCATTAGGAGTCAGAGAAAGGAAGATAACATATCCAAATACATTCAAATTTAGATCCATGTTGTCCTCCCTATTTTGCTTATATTGATTGTAGCTTCTACTACATTATTCCGTCATCTCTAATCAGTGACCACACAAACCAAAACTAAACTAAACTAAACTCAACTAAAAATAATCCTAATCCTTGGTTTTCTTGAGCAACAGCACTATTGTTTGAACTGCTATCATATACTCTTCAAATCATCTCAAACTCAAAACTCTCTCTGGTTTCCCATGGTGACCTGTCTCCTCAACTGTGTTTCTAAGTAACAATGATATCCTCTCAGTTGTATAATATATATATATATGTGTGTGTGTGTGTGTGTGTGTGTGTGTCAATGAATTTTTCAGTTCTTGCGTATTTTTCATTTGCAAAAGTTTAAATCTCATCATCATTTCTTTGCTTAAAAATACTGACATGTCTACCCCATCTGAAATACTATATATAAAATCTAGTCTGAATCAGAAAGTTCTTAATTATCAGATCCTGGCTTTTGATATCTAGTTTTCTCTAATTTTCACACATGGGTCAAGTGCAATAATTCTCACTCCTCACTTGCATGTAGTTTTTAAAGCAATAACACTTCCAAATACCTTTAAAGACTAACTACAACAACATGACTTACCACAGGATATTCACAACTTTTTATTTGTTTTGCAATAGTAAAATATAACCTTAAAGCAAGGGCTATAATCATGATTAAATAATTGGAGATAATTGCCCAGCAGGAATGTTTTAATATATTAAAGAGCTATGGCCCATGAAATAACCCTTTTCCTGATTCTAAATGACTACATCCTATATGTGAAATTGCTTTCATTGTCTCCTTCTCTAGCTTTATTTATTTTAAATCAATATTTCCTCAATATACTAATATATATTTCTAAAATACATAGTTAAAAATACTAGCTTATCACTTGCAGGACTCATTTGATCTGAGAATTTGCAGAAGTCAATCATGTTGGGCTATGATCTGGCCTAGCTCTTCAAATAAATTTTCTACAGTGAATTCAAAATGGGAATTAATATAGAATGTTCTGAAGAAAACAATGATTTGTGAGACAATTTGAAAAAAAATATATATATATGTATTTCTCTTTGCTTTTCAGGTTACATAAAGAGCATAGATTATTATCAAATATGGAGCCAAATAGAAGAAACTTTATATTAATCTTGAAATTGTTTCATTCCCCAGAAAGGCCAACTCAGCTGTTTAAACTCTTCTAGCGTATTAAACATTCAGTTAGATATCCAGACATTTCCATAACAATATGTTGGTGCATAGAAGATTAGATATTATTCCTACATCTTGATCCGTGAGGCCTCAGGAATTAACAAAGAATTTAAAATAATCAGTGTGTTCAAAGAAAGTTCATGCTGTAAGTGTTATAAGACGTAGAGGATGTGAACTCAACATTATCTATGTATTCTATCTTTCCTTCTTTCTCGCCTCTTTGTAGGATTTGCTTAGAAGGAATTCTTTATTATTACGGCTCTTTAATCTACTTTTGAATTATGAAATGTTTCACGCACACAGACTGTGAAGAGTAACACATTAAAATTGTAATGTCATGTGCTACTTTGCCAAGTATTGACACTTCATGATCCTGAGCTTAGTTTTGTTTTAAAGAAATAAAAGTGAGTAACTGAGACCTTCACTTTTTTATGATATCAACCTCTCATCTTGAATTGAGGGCTTGCCTTCCCCCAAATGTCTTTGTTATTTTCGGTCTTACCTATGAATTCATATATCCACAAGCAGTATCATAATCTTATTTAAACTAGAGATCGCCTGTAAAATTTTGTTTACTTTCCTATACTCCTTGACTTTTTTTCTTTCAATGTTACTGTTGCTACATGCAGTCCTTTTTTAAATTTTATTTTCTTATGAAGATGCTGGACAGAGAGGTTACAGTTACACAAATAATGTAATGAGTATATTTCTTGTTGAGCAGTGTTACCCCCTCCCTTTAACCTTGTTTCCTATTTTAATTTTGTCTCAGTTTTGGGGGTACCAGGGAGCTGAACTTGGGCCCTTGAGATGGTTAAACAAGAGCTCTACACCAGAGTCAGGCCAGCCAATTCTTTCTTTTGTGCCATATTGCAGTTATATATTTTTTCTTTATTTCTTTCTTTTGTTCCTTTAGTTTTTAATTTTTATACACATTGAATCTACTATTGTATGTGAAGAAAAGTGTCTCCAGATTATGTACTACTTGTGAATAGCTTCTTGGCCTATATATATTTTAAATTTCTTTGTGTATGAAAATCCCTCTCTCCAGCATAGGAGTTAATACCAATCACTTGTATGCAAGTAAAAGTGTATCAATTGACAAGGTCACTGCATTTGCAAGTTAATCTTCCTGAGGAAGAGTTTTCTTGATAAATAAGGCTATGGAATGCAATGATTATGAATACTTTCCATTCTCAATTTAAGTGTTACATTTTCTTCACTATCTTGAAAATTATTCATGTGTCTGTATTCAAACAATTACATGTAGATGTTTTTAATGATGAATTTCTTATTATATTTACAGTGACCCATACATCATTTCTGAGATTTAAGACTTCTTCTATTGTCTGAAAGGATAGCCTTATTCCCTCATTCTAATATTGAAACCTTATTCCTCAAAGTCATAGTGTTGGGAAATTGGGACTTTGGTGGGGTGATTAGGTCATGAAGGTAGAACTCTGACTAAAAGAAGCAACGACTTTATGAAGTAGGGGCAAAGGAGATGGTTTTATCTTTCTATCCTGTAGGAACACAGAAAGAAAGTACCTGATGAACTAGAAAGTTGCCCTTACTAATACTACAGACACGGAATCTACCAGTAGCTTAAACTTGAGCTTTCATGACTCCATTATCTGTAAGGAATAAAGTCTATTGCTTACAAGGTACCACTTTATGGCTGTGTGTTAAAGGTGGTTGGGGGGAGAGTGAGCATGGTTAGGGCCTAGGCACCATCTCTAAGCATTTGCTCAAGCTAGTGCTCTACCATTTGAACCACAGCTTTATTCCCGGCATTTTTTGGTGATTAGGTGGAAATAAAAGTCTCACTGACTTTTCTGCTTAGACTGGCTTTGAACCATGATCCTCAGATCTCAGCCTCCTGAGTAGCTAGGATTATAGGTATGAGTCACAGGTGTTGGACTTCACCTTACAGTTACATGAGCAAGGTAATGAATACATTTCCTATCAAGCATTGTTACCTCCTCCTTTGTTTTTCCTCTATCATCCCTTCCCTCTTAACCTCCCTAACTCCCCTCTCCCCCTCCAAGCTCTCAAGTTCGTTTTCAACATAGTGTCTTATACATCTAATTGTTACAATGGGTCAACCTGTATCCTTGTTTCAGCATTTTTTTAGTTCCCTTCCCTTCCCCAAATTAGAAAAATGTATAACAAGATGCAGCACTGACATCAAATACAGTGAAAACAGGGGTGATACTGTGGGGGAAAGAACATAAAAGAGAAACCAAAAAATCACATAGTACATTTTAGATACAGTAAAAACAATAGCAAGAAATTAAAAACATGTGTCCCTATATCGGGGTTCACTTCACTTGACATCATCTTATATGATCATATGTACATAGCTTTTGACCTTTTCTGCTTGTCTCAGACATATACTAGTTATTGCAAATAAGAGAAACCATGGGAGCTATGTTTCTTTGGGCCTGGTTTACTTCACTTAATATAATTTTTTCCAAGTATAATTTGGGGAGGGGTGGGGAAATAATAAAATGCTGAAATAAGGATCCCGGTTGACCCATTGTAACAATGAGATGTACAAGACACTATATTAAAAACAAACTTTACAACTTTGGGTGGGGGGAGGGAAATGATGGTAAGGGAAAAACAAAGGAGGGGGGTAACAATGCTCCATAGGAAGTGTACTCATTACCTTACTCATGTAACTGTAACCCCTTTGTACAGTATCTTTACAATAAACAATATATATTAAAAATAAGAATAAGAAAGAAGCCGGGCGCCGGTGGCTCACGCCTGTAATCCTAGCTACTCAGGAGGCTGAGATCTGAGGATCGCGGTTCAAAGCCAGCCTGGGCAGGAAAGTCCGTGAAACTCTTATCTCCAATAAACCACTAGAAAACCGGAAGTGGCGCTGTAGCTCAAGTGGTAGAGGGCTCGCCTTGAGCTGAAGAGCTGAGGGACAGCGCCCAGGCCCAGAGTTCAAGCCCCACGACCGACAAAAAAAAAAAAAAAAGAATAAGAAAGAATATAATGAGAATATCAAATGTGAAGAGATTTGTTTTTTCCTTTCACAAATGAGTTTTCAGGAAATATTTTCATATGTAAATATTGCTTTTGGCAAGGTTTCTTTACTCCATCTAGGAATAGAGACTAGCTGAAGCTAGTCTTGAACTCTGGGTCTTCTTGCTTTAGCCTTTTAAAATATTTTGTTCAATTCAATTATATGCATAAAATTTCCTTAGAATATTTAGACTGTAAAAAAAAATCACAAATCAATACTGTTTATAATTATACAAAACTGTTTATGTTTTATTATAATACAACCAAATATACAATTAACAATTCGTGTTATTTTATACTACAAGACTACATGTCTTTAAAAATACCAAGTTGTAATTTCAAAATTGAATCCTACCTACTTCCAATGCTAGGATTAAATTACAAAGTTAGTTATACGTTCTTTTCAGGTTCCGGTCTTTTTTCCCTCAATTTAAAAAATGGGGAATGTTTTGATTTTGTATAATTTTAGCCTCATGTGTAAACTGAATTATTTATATATTGTGAACATTTGTTATGAAAAGTAAGTATCTTTTTACAAAACTTTCAAATACATTACTATCTTAAACTATTCCCAAATAAGGCTAACCAATTAAATCATGTTTTCTTAGAGAGATGTAACAGAGATGGTATTTTCAGTTTTGATTTTCATTTGTCTTAGATATATATATATGTATATATATATATATATACATATATATATGGAGTACATCACATATGAGGTTTAAGATAACCAGTGTTTAATGAAAGTTATCACTTAACTTTGTTATTTTGTAGATAACAGAATACCAAGGTCTCCTTAAACATTGAATCATCATTATCTTTTAGAAAGAGGCATTGAAAATTACATTTTATTTAAGTCCATACAACTAAAAAAGAATAAAATATAACAGCACATGAAGAATCAAAATACAGATGAAGGAAAATTCAAAATTAGACCACTCTGTAGCCAGTATATTAAGTGAGCATTATTTCAGACAATTCAATGATAACATTATGCATTCTACCACTGTTGTGGCTTCTGCCAATTGCTAACTTTTTTATGACTATTTTGAATTTCTTAAATAATTTGAATGTTTTTCTAAAATGTTTACTCAATCAAGAGAATGCAGTGTTTTGAGTGTTTTGGGAAAGCAAAAAAGGGTGTACATAAATTATTAGACTTCATTTCTAAACATACTTAAAATTCCCAATAAATTAAATGTAAATGAATGCAGTCAAGCCGTATTTCACTTAGCAGCATAAATAGCTGGAATGAAATGCAGAAAGAAACAGGGAAGGAAGTCAAAGACATAGGTATCAAACGCACAGAGAAAGATCAGAAAATATTAATTAAATAGACTTTTGCCATAGTGTTCATTTCTTTGCATACTTGAAACTGAACTCTAATTTACTTTTCTCATTATCTCAAGAAAAACTTCATAAAGTCTTTTTTGATGTGGAAGCTTATATTGTGTTTGTAAACAATATATTCACCCTATTCCTCTAAGTATCCTGGACTACTGAAAGGTTAAAATAACTAAATGAGCTTTAAGTATCCTCTATGTTTAAAATGTATGTTTTTATTATTTTCATATGGGATTTAATTTTAATAAAATACCTCTCTTTTCTTTTAGTTCTGATGAATTCAACATTTTGTATCCAAAGCAACAAGAATTTTATATGTAAGCCATGAAATTGGGTTCCCAATTGTTGTTTGAAGTAAATATTTTAAAAAGAAACAGGGAAGTAGTTTGGACATTCAGACTTGGGTGAAAATTATTTTTTACAAGTCAGTCTTAATATTTCAGCTTTTTGTAATTTTCCAAAAACCATCCATATTTGAATGTTAATAACATTACAAATGTAATGTCCGGTATATTACAAATAGTTTTAAATCCTTTAAAAATAATGCATGGCTCCAGTTCCACCTTGCTCTGAGTTCACTATAAATTAATAGCAAATCAATAATTACAAACATTCTAAAACCCTTCAGATGTGGGAGGGGTGTTGTATCTTCCTCATTTATTTTGAATGTGCATCAGTTAAATGTACAAGGTGTACAAGGTGTCACATCTATTAATTGTATGCAGTTCTTTCTAAAAGAGTGATTTATTATAGTTTGCTTTTACTAAATTAGTTCCTTAAATTTTCTTTACCAGTAAGATATCTCCAAATATTCATGAGTACAGTATGAAAGAGGGTACTTAACCTCATATGTATGTGTGACTTCTTTGAAAATAGGAAGCAATGCACATAAAATAAAGGTAAGATAACGTTCTGAACACAGAGACTGTCACAGACTCAGTAATAAGTTGCCTTCTAAGCACTTTGGTTTCTCACAGACTTTCTTTTCAGAGTATTCAGAATGCATGAGAAATGAGCAAAGTCTGTTATTTAGTTTTCTGAAAAGCCGCCTTCCGTATGAGGAAGTGACTAATTTTTCATTTCACACTTTAAAGGGCGTGAAAAAGGCAAAACAGAAAAAGGCTAAGGGTTGTGTGCTCTAAGAAGGAAAGGTGAGTCCTACTCATACAGAAGGAAATATGCTATGTAGATTCAAAGAAATTGAATTGGAAACATTCAAACAGGCAAATATAATATGGAGGTGTTTATGCTAAAGCTTGGAGTTGTGGTGGGTATTGTTAAGTTACTAAAACATTGCTACTTGAATCACAACATATCTCAGAAAATCAAAAAGGTTGACTGAAGTAAAATATGTCAAAGAGTTAATTTAACCCTTTCCGTTGTCAAATTTTTACATTTAATTGTTTATTCAACAAATAGCTCCAATGCTTGTAATCTACTTAATTATCTCTGTATTATATATCATTTTCAAAGATAATCCAATAATGCAATATGCAAGAGAGAATAAGGACGTAAATAGAAACTATGTAAAGTATGTCAATTATTTAGGAAGACAACTAGAAGCAATACATATTGAAATACCATTGGTTATAAATAAACTATGTTCATCTTTCCCATGGTCCTTTAGAAATTTTACTTTTCCTCAGACTTTTGCTGGCAGTTTATAATAATTTTGACTTTAAAAAATAGATGAGTTACACATTGGCAGCTACTTATTCTCCAGTGAAAAGGGCTCCATTACATTTTGTCCACTTTATTTGTGATTCTTCTTCCTTTTCATGGGGATCTGAGTTATTCCCAAAGCCAGAATTTATGGCTGTCTCTCCTTCAGTTCCCTAACAAATCCCATCTGCATGTTACCATTCGAATGCAGTACACATCATGATGTTTCTTTTACGTTATTAAAACATTTTCTCATATCTCATTAGAATAGGTATCAAGCATCCTCTCCCTGTGGAGCTTAGCATGTATTCTAGAAATATATAACCAAGCACCAATTTCTGTCTGTGAACTTGTTCCTCCTTACAAATCATAAGGAATCCTGTGAGGGGAATTAATGCCCTTCAGTAAATCAATGTTGCAGTACACTGAATGTAACCCTTGTGGGCTGAAAGAAATAATGTACCTCTACAAATCTCCACACCTATTTCCAAAAGAAAATGACTCATTGAGAGAGTTCCTGTTAATACTCAGAGCTGTTTGAATGTGTGTCTTCTCTCTATTTCCTACCATAAGACAACCAGTTCTGATATGGAATGATTTATCAATTCCTAAGAATACAGCACAAGAGCATGGTGAGCCCATGCTTAATGCCATATAAAAATTTGAGGCTTGCTTAGCTTAAATATTTACATGATAAAATAAATTCAAAACATAAACCATTTACCCATGTAAAGCTGCTATTTTGCAGATAATTCTTAGAGTTTCCATTCTTGGAATAACTGGTTCAGGTGGAATTTCTTGCCCCTACTATCCCGTATTTGCCATATAGAGTGCTATTCAGTCCTATTCAGGTTATTGTTTTTGTTCCTTAGAAAAACTCCATGGAAAATATTTATGAGTTAGTAAGAGAAATGTACAAAAGAGAAGACTGTAATATGTTTGCAGGTAAATGATTCTTTGAAAAAAATTAAATAGAAAACTATGTAGATGCAGCTCAGAGATGCTCATCCAGGTCTCTGTGATGTCTTCTATTTCGTTTCTTCTTCATTTCCTGCATGTGCTTCCACTTTGGGCCGCCCTTGTTTCTCTGTCTCCGCTTTTCTCTGTGCCACATCTGTTCACAGTACTGGTCCAGGCTGAAGTTTGGGCTGCTAAGGATTTGGATATAGTCTTTGTATCTCAACCGTGACTCAGCCAATAGATCCTTGACCTGCCCCTCCTCATGCTCTACCCTCTGGGTATTTTCCATCTGCTCATTCTCTATGACATTCAAAGTCAGCTTCACTACGGTGTGGATGAAAGTGTGCTCCTGTGCTTTGCAGTAATACATCCCAGAGTCCTTCTTCTGCAGACTTCGAATCAGTAGCCCATATTCGGTTTTGATGATCCTTTCATCGGGTTTCAACTGCAGGATTGGAAAAAATGTAGGTAATAAATTGGAAACAGAGAGGGCTATGAGCAAATGAAAACAGGCTACACAGCTTCACGTAGATGAACCCAAAAGATATATTCCTCATCTTTCTGTCATCAAGCCATATCATGAGCCATAGTTGAAGAGAATTCAAGTAGCAGGCATTAAATTATATCTTGAAATTTTAACTTTTAAGTCTAACTGAATTCATTTCTTTCTCCAGTGCTCATCGAGGAAATAAGAACAATAGACAAATAAATGCTTGTGAGAAAAAATAATAAATTAAAACTGGATACTATCAGCTGATATTTACAGAAATTTGAGATAGGGATTAGTGTACTAAGATCACAAATTGGCATCTCCTAATGTAGGATTAATAGTCACTAGACAGAAAAGGCAGTTGAGCAAATTCTACTAGAGTAATGTAGGTGAGAACAATGATTCCAAATGGAAATTACTCTGTTTTCTAGCTATCACCAAAGAAATGATCTGAATAGCATATGGAATCAGTAAGTGACTTGTTCAAGTCAAGTGGAAAGGCATGACTACAGATTTTGGACGTCAGAACTGTAACTGAGCAGGGCCCTTGTCAGAAGGTTAGCAACATTTAAAGCTAAATTTCCCCTAGAACCATGGACTGCCTTTCAATCCCATGTGTATATGTGATACTTCTGACTGTGTCATTTGTGAAGATTTTTGTCATGCCTTGGTATACTCTCACATGGTAATATGATTTCAAGTGTGAGAAAGCAGAATGAACAAAAAGATCCTCCTCTGAAATGTGATGCTCATTACCCTTTGAAGCAATGTTACTGAAAGACAATTCAAATGTTGAGCCTGCTTGGCCTACAGTCTGGTGTGAATAGGGAACTATCTTTTTATACTAGAGGCATGTTTACCAACACAAGAGCCCTGTTTAATGTGGAGTATTGTTGGATGGCTAGGCATGAAATGAAATAACAACAACAACAGCAAGAAAGAAATCTGGAAGATTTCCCAGTTTACGCATCTGCCCCTGTACTGTAGACTTTAGCTGATGGAAATCAAGGAGGCATAAAGACGACTAAATTAAATTTATTCACAGTGGGTGGACTGTGCTCTGCATCTTTATGTGAAAAATATGTAGGAAAAAAAAACTCTGGCTAATTCTGGAAATATGAGAAAAGGAAAAGAAACAGCTCTGGCAACCAGCCCAGCTAACTAACAAGTATATGGTGAACCACCCTCTGTGGCAGAGTAGAGCAGCTGGTAGGGTACCATCTGAGGCCAAAGGCAGGTCACAGCTCAGATCTCTGGTTAATGAGGCTGAATGGCGTCCAGGCCTGCCTTTGCTCTGCACTGAGCCCACACCATCAGGGCTTCATTTGTTTGTTTATTTCTCTTATTTTGCCCAAGAGTTGGGCATTTGTAAACGCTATTGTCATACAAACTAACCTGAAGTTCATTTGCATTCCCATATACCATAGGAATCTCCTGTCCAAAATAAATATAGGCATGCATCAGTAGAGTTCTTAATGGACAATGTTAAACAGAAGTAACAATCTCAAATTTAACACAGTATGTGTATTCACTTCTTTAAAAAAAAAAAAAAACTTCATTGTGAGAGTTATTTTAAAAAAGACTAACTCCTTATTATATCAAAATTATTGGCTCCATAGCATGAGTTTGTGTCTCTATCTGGGTTTCCTTGACAACTCATTTATCTTCCCTATTGGTTTCTCATCTATCACGTTGGGAGTTAGCATATGGTCTATTTGGGGGGTTAAAAGCAAAACTTGTTGAAGGTTAAAGTGTGAAGTATTATCAATATTGTAAGCATTATCATGTTCTCAAGAGATAATGCTCTGAAGCTTTTGTCTCTGCAAATTTTTTACTAGAAAATATGTAGTGGTTATGAGCATGACAGGTTGGTCTCCGTCAGCTCTAACTCATCTCTATATTTTCTTTATACAATCTGTATTCTCACTAATATTTAAACCACACTTAATTTGGAGATCAACAGAGCTATGACTCTGAATTTATTGTTTCCTTTCATTTTTGGACAGGAAAAAATAATTTTTTATACATACTAGACAGCAGCTCCCATTATTATTTTTGCTGTTTCCTTTTTATATCCTGTTTTTGTTGCTTTACCCTGAGATCTAGTTCCCTTCCCTCCTTTCTACTCATTCTCCATCCCGACAGGAGTCAAATTTCATAAAACCTGGCATTTCATGATTTGCTTAAGATCTTTTACCGTTTCCTTACTCCATGGAATGCTTAATTTGTTCATCAGTTTTTGACCTAAAACTTACTCTAACAAATTCTGGGCTTTATGTGTTTATGTAAGATAAATACCTAAGATTAGATCACTTAGCCAATTTCTTGTTTCCTGTCTAAAATTTCAGAAATATGGCTTTAATTAAATGGCATCACTAATAAAATGCATTTTTGACTTGGCATATTTTGTAGGATTCTGACAATTTAGAGATTAAAATCTGTGACCCAGAAATTAAGTAGTTGATTAACATTCGCCTACTTTACATTCCCATTCTCTGTAATGCTTTCATTCTGAGCCAGAACAGGATAGATTATGCAGACTGCATCTAAATGGTGAAATGCTCACAGCCAACTTAAAATATTCAGTTCTTCCACAAAGAGATAACATAATCTCTAGCCACCGATTTAAACTCATGGAGTTTTCTTCACTCTAAAATGATAAACAAATACTACTGTGTTTTATAAATCAAAACCTGGCTGCAACTGGGGTCGACTACCCATTTGCCTCAGGTGAACAAAAATAATTATTTGACATTATATGTAGATCTTCAGTGAAGCGTTATTCATTTAGAATGAGAAGAGAAGCAGGAAAGGGACAAAGGCCATTTAAGTACTTGGCAGCAGGTAAAGGTCAAAACTTTATCTCTGATAATAGGATCTTAATGGCAATTCCTTTACAGATAATTCACCTGTCAGTTCTTCAGAGATAAGTCATTGCTCATGTCTTGAAGAAATTAGAGCTTCAAAAATCACCTTTCCTAAAACTAGAAAATAGTGTTAAAGATAAATAGTTTTAAATTTTGAAGAAAACTTTGGGTGTGAAAAGGGAAATATACAATTGTTGCCAAAAGTGTGTTTATATTTAAAATAAAGCATTGTCAAGTCTTCTAATTTAATATGGAAGAAAAGAAAAACAACTGGAATAAGATGACTTGCATATATATGAGCTTATATGATGAATCTGTTCATATAATACATGAACAAGAATTGATACTTCTGGGCAAACAGGAAAAGACAAACACTCTAGAGTGTTAGACCAACTGGATAATAATTTTTTAAAATATGAAAAGTATGTATATATAGTACTAGAATTATTTAATATATTTGAGTAAATACAAATGTAAATTATATAGGATAGCATAAAAAGAAAATCATAAAATACTATATACACATATATGCTGCCTTATTTAGGAAAAAAGTTTCTAAGTGTGATACTTGATATAAATCAGTGGATTTGCCTACTACACATAGGAAAGTTCACAGTAAAATTAGGAAGTGTTATCACACGAAAAATACATCACAAAATAAAATAACTTGTAATGTGAACAACAGAAAATCGTTAGTGTCTCTAATAGAGTAAAGTATTGAGGAGAATATGTTTAAATGAGAAGAATATGTTTAAATGAATCTCTCCATGAACATTAAACAGATAAAAGCACAAACAAACAGCTAAGAGGTAAAAATGGATGTTTACATACACCAATATTCAAAAAATATGAAAAGTATATATTTTCAAACTGGTGTTTTCTTAAATTATACTGATTTAATTAATTGCTTCAGTTTAGAAGATGAGTTAATACAAAGATTTTATGGGGAAATTACCATTATGTTATTGTCCAGTAAAAATTGATAAAGATAACTAGCATCTTTAAATTCATTTTCTTTTCTTTTTGAAATTTCTTCTAAGAAAATAGAAGTGTAGGGAAAATGTTAAATATTATGAAACATCACTTTTTTCTTAAAAAATAAACACTCATTTAAATAAATTACAAGGTGCTCTCAAATGACTATCAGGCCAAGGAGAGTTAATAGAATTATGGTATTAACAGCCAACTGACTCCAACAAATGCTGCCATTACAATAGTGAGCAAAGGAACACGAAAAAAACACCAAAATATTACTTCTGCTTATCTGGAACTAGTGTTGTAATAATCTTTCCTGTGTTATTACAATTGAAAAATACCCCTATTCCTTTCATAAAAAAATAAGTAAATTAATGACATGCAAGTATGTGTGTGTGTGTTGCATGAACTTGAACCTAGGAATTATATATGTAAAGCAAGTGCTCCATCATTGAGCTCCATCCCCAGACTTTTGAAGGTATTTTAAAATTATTAAAATCTACAAAATGAAAATAATACGGTAAATAGTGTAAGGTACTGCTTCCTATTCATTCACATCCCAAAAATTCAACAGAAGTTTGAGGATGGCCTATTAACTTGCTAGTTACAGTATAACCATCATCATTTCAAGAACAGCTTTATAAGAAAGTCAGCAAATAACTGACTCATTTGACCTCCGACAGCACCCAACTGAGAGAGTGCTCAGTAAGGAAATGTTCTCCTCCTGGCAGAGAATAACCTGGTGACAGCCACAGTGCCACGGGAGATCATGGTACTTCCCTGGGGCTCTTTTGAGAAGAGGAAAGATTCCAAACTGTGACCTTGTGGGTAAGGAGCAGAAGGCATCCTGCTGGGGAAAAGCCTCCAATGCAGTCTGAACATTGCCCTTTCCTCAGCTCAGGAAGCAGTGTTGCATATCCTGGACAGAGGGAAACTGCCCATTTGCAATAACAAATGAAAGTGTCAGTTGAAATATTTGAGCTAAGATACTTTTAAGTAAAATTCAATAAATACACTATTTCGGCTCCATTGAAATTCATAGAGCATGGTACCATTGTGATTGTTAGAGGCTATTT
This sequence comes from Dipodomys spectabilis, assembly GCF_019054845.1. Lineage (NCBI taxonomy): Eukaryota > Metazoa > Chordata > Mammalia > Rodentia > Heteromyidae > Dipodomys > Dipodomys spectabilis. The sequence continues at coordinate 9,061,485 of NW_024870766.1, read as the reverse complement.
AATAAAATGCACAGAAATATTTTGGAAAAATGAAAGATGTGAATGCAAAGAAACCTAGATGAACATAGTATCCACAGCTGGAAGATTACCTCAAGTGGTGGTAATCCACATTTAATTTGCTATGGAGGAAAAAAAATACTTTCGAAAAGATTTTTTTAACTAGGAATAAATTATGAAACTTGTAAAACTAAAAATATTGCTTTATTAAACTCTCTAGTATAGGCAATAGTGAGAGTTTGGGAGGCAAGGAATGAACAGAAAACGTGAAGGAAGCTCAGTATGGTCAAAATACCTCATGAACACTTGGGCTAATGGAACAATGGATTTGCTCAGATTAGCTATTGAAAAGGAGAGAAGGGGATGAGAAGGAGTTCAAGAGGGCCTGAGACTGATAAAGGGACATTGTATGCAAATATGGACAGGCCAAAGTGAAATTCTCTTGTACAACTATTTGATGCTAATAAAACTGGGGAATGCCAGGCACCGGTGGCTCATGCCTGGAATCCTAGCTACTCAGGAGGCTCAGATCTGAGGATCACAGTTCAGAGCCAACTCAGACAGGAAAGTTCATGAGACTCTTATCTCCAATTAACCACCAGATAACTGGAAGTGACACTATGACTCAAGTGGTAGAGCGCTTGCCTTGAGCTGAAGAGTTGGACAGTGCCCAGGCCCACAGTTCAAGTCCCATGACCGACAAAACAAAACAAACAACAACAACAAACGGTGGAATAAAGTATCACAATGTATGTAAAATAAATCCGTATGATAAAAATTAAGAAAACATCTACCCAATATTTCTTTATTCAAAAGGGGCTTTAAGTTTTGAAATTAAATGATTTTTATTCCAAAAGTAATCCTTTATTTTGAATAACAAAATGTCTACCATTTACATCACCATGTCAGAAGTTGAGATAACTTATCGATCCTCATAATCCCTGTTTATAAACTTAAAATACCCCTATATTCCCATTCCTGAGTTTTTTTATTATTATCATGGTGATATACAGGGGGGTAACAGTTACATAAATAAGGTAATAGGCACATTCCTTTTTGAACAGTGTTTCCCTCTCCCGAGTTTTCCCTCACTTTCCCTCCCCCCAACCTTCCTCTTTCCAAACTATAAAGTTCATTATCAATGTGGTTTCTTGTGAGTATCACTGTTGCATTGAAATTATGTATTTTATAACAGGTGACCTGACCAAATGTCCGCACTCAGAGAAGAATTGCCTAAGTTAGAGATCTACTGTTTTCTACCAATGTTTGATCAGTTTCACTTACGGTTTTATTTATTTTTTTATTATTTTTTATTATTGTGGAAATACCATACAGAGGGGATACAATTACATGGACAAGATAGTGAGTACATCTCTTATCAAGCATTGTGGTTTTAAAATGTATATGGATTTATCAAGGAGGTTGATAAACTGATAACCTGCTCATGATTCTCCTACAGACAAAGCAAACACAGGACTTGTGTTTTCTAATCCTACCCTCAGTGTTATTGTCTGTCCCACACATCCTCATTAATTGAGTATCTGTAATTTTAAATGCAATTTTTATGGAGGGAGAGGCTCTCCTTTGAAACTGTATTTTCTCCTGTGTTCTCTCATTTGCTTTTTATGTAGTAATTTCTGCCACAATCTTTACTAATTGTAGAATGTGAAGGGCAGGATGGTAATTTAATAATTTATATAATATATTTTAATTACACTCAAATTGTCCAAGGAACAGTGAATTTTTTTTTTTTTTTTTGGTCTGTCATGGGGCTTGAACTCTGGGCCTGGGCGCTGTCCCTCAGCTTTTCAGCTCAAGTCGAGCACTCTACCACTTGAGCTACAGCGCCATTTCCGGTTTTCTGGTGGTTTATTGGAGATAAGAGTTTCATGGACTTTCCTGCCTGGGCTGGCTTTGAACCTCGATCCTCAGATCTCAGCCTCCTGAGTAGCTAGGATTACAGGTGTGAGCCACCGGCGCCTGGCAGGAACAGTCATTTTTAAACTTACTTGGTTTATGTCAAAAGTTTGGGCATCTGTGGCTCAATGATATTACTAAAGTTCTCAGGAACATATTTCAATGCAAGGCATCTATTCTGAATCCTGCATTCATTAAATTGCTCACTTAATTTAATCTGAGCACTAATCAAGTTTTCATTGATGCCACAGTAACCATAACTATAATTCTTCCAATAAATTCTTTATTTTTTTTTGTAATATTAGGGGTTAAGGCCAGGGTTTCCTGCATGCTAAGCAAGTTCTTTACCATTTAACAATACTTCCAGTCTGTCACCTAACATACTTCCATATATTGAAATGATATTAATCTAGGATTATTCTTAGATGACTCATAGAGATCTCATAAAATTCTTATAACTGATCTGTGTCATAGAATGTCCATAGTATGTTTTATTCACATGTATATAGCAGGAAAAGTAACAGAATAAAGTGAAAAGAACAGGAAAAATGTACATGCATATGTCCAAATACATCCAATTCATTCACATGATCTGATAAAAATATAAATGCCTCTTGTCATACAAACTCAGCAGGTTTCATTTGTAATCTAAATTGAGCACAATATGAGTTAAAATATTACCGTGATGTATTTAGAGAGTTTTCCAGAAATACAGGAAATCATTAAGTAACTAAAACTTGGGAAAACAAATCATAAAATTTTTGTTCTAAAATTCAGCATGTTTTTAGATACATTTAGAAATAATCTTACCTATTATCAAATTAACCTATTATCTCAAAGTCATCATTAGCTTTGATGGTAGTGAATATAAACTTTCTTTTAATCAAGTAATGATGAGAATAACATATGGCACTAAAAGTTGAATCACTTTTATAACAAACACCTTGATTTAAATTTTATACTATTTCCCTCAAAGAACATTTTTCTGGTTATGATAACTTACCTCCTCTCGATGCTCATCTCCCAACCTCTGGATATACCACTTAATTGATGCTTGCTGGGATTTGGGTATACATTCCAGAAAGGTTGAATTAAATTCAATGCCAAAAATCACCTTTTCATCAGCAGTTTCATGACTAATGCCTAGAAAGCAAACATGGAATAAGAGATTAACCTTGACCCGATTTTAAAAGCAATGGGAAAATAGACTGATTTAGAACAGATGCCATTGAGAAAGAATTGTGCACATTATTAAAGGAAAAGGAAGTTCACTGCTAGAATATTGTTGCCTAATAGTGATAATATACAATAGTAGGACTCCTCAAATTCTATACTCATATTGTAATGTTTTCCTCTTATATCACCCCATTAATAATTTACAAATCTCCTTTGAAAAGTAATTCACAAGATCTAACTCCTAAACACTTGTTTTCTGAGTTCAATAAACCTTTGGTATCCTTAAATGGTTTAACATCTTTCTTTTCGCATAAAATGAAACTACTTTTGATGTTAGTTCTTGAAGAACACTTTGCTTTACTTTGCAGAAAGAATTCCATCTGAATTGGTGTGCAGAAGAGAAAACCTTAAGAAACTTGAATGGCTCAAAAGTAGGTACAGGTCTAAACTTGATGAAAGTCTGTGATGAGAATGAACCAAGATAGAAGACTCAGAATCTACTTTATCCTCTACCTTCTCTTTTTGGGAGATTCCTCAACTCCGCATGCATTGTCTGTGAGACAGTTAATGAGATGTAAGGAACAATATCTCGGACACCTTATTCTCATAAATCAGCCAACATCTGAAATGCATTCCTCTCAGAGTAGCCAAAGGCTGTGTCCCATGTGGGATCTAAGATCTGTAGCTCAAATTTGATCAAATAAAAAATGACAGCTGCTCTGCCTGGCCCATACATGCACTTTTTCATCAGACATTCAAATATCTCAATTCTACAGATGGGCCCACTTAACATTTAGGTATCAACCAAGGACTAAAGCCTCAGGGACCTATGGGATTCTTAAACCAAAGCACACAAAATTATCAGCAAATGGCATGAATGCACATACATGCAAAAGTTAAATTGATTGCAAAGAAAATTCTTTTGAACTTGCATCTTATCTCCATGCTGATATCATTATGGATTAACTTCTTCTAACTTTACATTGTGTGGATAGACTTAAAACTTGTAATCTACTAAATATATCCAGAAATTCTACAATTTTCATAGTTAATTTGTCCCTAATGCACAGATTACAGAAAAGAAAGAGATAGATAATCTCAGACAGAAAGTCTCTTCCAGAAAAAAAGGGAGTTTGTCAAGAGGGTTTGTCAATTGTCATGTTAAGAGGTAAGAGAATGAGGTAATTCAGTTAGACTGATTCATCCAAAAAATGTTATTTTATTAAAATATAACAGTGAAATTAATGAGGAAATTAAATAGTGGCTTCATTATTATGAAATCCTGCCACAAAATTCATTCTCAGGCATTACAAGAAATATTAATTAGGCATTCAAATGGAGTCCTTGAGCAGTAATTGAAGCTTCTCATTTGGAATATAGGGGAGAGTCCAGATTTGACTATGAAACGCAGAGCCAAATAGGCTTTGCTTTTTGGTGAAAGGATATTAGAGAAAGAACAGACAATAGAAGAGTAGCTTTCAGTGCCCAATGCAGCAGTACTTAGAAGGCGAGATGACAAGGAAAACTGAGAACATATGAAAAGTAGAATCTGCAAGTTAAGAGCTAGCGGATCAAAGGAGGGTGAAGATAGTGAAGGGATGACACAGGTCAATATTCATTGTACCCATGAACTGCTTCGTTAAATGGTAAAAGAGGTCCAAGAAAAAGCCCTAAAAACTAAGAAAACTGAAGGAAGGAGTGTGTTCAGAAGGTAGGGTGAAATGTTCAAAGGAGATATTGATCATGAGGCACAGTATTCAAGCTGCTTTCTTGAATGGCAAATCCTCTGTAAGACTACTTAAAGATAATTAAAAAAATACTCAACATAAAATAAGAGGTAAGCCAGAGGAAGCTGACTTTATAAAAGCCAAATGTGCTGGTCTATCATCTCCATGTGACAAAAAAGATTTCTTGGTAATGGTTGCTGCTTTTCCTGTTGTAAAGACTCCCAAGATAGCTGCTTCCATATACGAATGGATTAGAACCATCTCAAAATCTCTTAATAACAAGCACTAGTGTTTGCGAAGCTACATGAACTAACTGGCAGCACATCATCATGAACCAAGTGTTTCAAGAAAGAGATTTGGAAATTAAATAAGAATGAGAACTGAAAATTGGCCATTGGATTTGGCAGAGAAGAAATGGTTGTAGCTTTTATGATAGTAAATGATGATAGACTAGACTGTACAATTGATTATTGTCAGAATGGGGTATGGTGAGGTAGAGACAATAGTTATATATTAGGGAGCAATTGTGCTTCTTATGACATTCTATTATTACTTTTTATTAGTTCTGGGACTTGAATTTAGGGCCTGGGCACTGTCCTTAAGCTTCTATGCTCAAGGCTAGTGCTATACCACTTGAGGCACTCCACTGCTGACTTTTTGGTGTTAATTGAAGACAAGAATCTCACTGTCTTTCTGCCCAAACTGGCTTTGAACTGCCATCCTTAGATCTCAGCCTCCTTAGTAGACAGGAATTCAGGCTTGAGCCACCATCACCTGGCTATATAACATTTCTATATAACATTTCTCATCATTTGCTAGAACATTTTCTTGTTTTGATGTTTGTTTTTGCTCCCTCCTGAAACATTCCCATGAATATATAAAGTTTTTGTGATTGTACATTACCTGTAACAATCCCTCATCAATCTTAGATGAATGTGTAAAATACTGCATACAAAGGACACAGAGAAAATTACAAAATAAACATGGATGTGGCAGTGAGTTTCCTATGCATTGCAATGACAAAGAAGATAGTATTTTTAAAGTAAAGCTTGTTTTTCAGAAGAAGTAAATTCAGTTAAAAATAACCATTTTTAAGCTGGGCACTGGTATCTCACACCTGTAAATTCCTAGCTATTCAGGAGGCTTAGATCTGTGAATCGCAGTTCAAAGCCAGCCTGGGCAGGAAAGTCCATGAGACTTTTATCTCCAATAAATCACCAGAAAACCAGAAGTGGATATGTGGCTCAAGTAGTAGAGCACTCATCTTGAGCTGAAGAGCTGAGGGACAGTGTCCAAGCCCTACAACCCACAAAAAAACCAAAAAGCACTTTGAGAGTATCTTAAGAAATTGTCAACATTTGAGGATCTCTGCTTACTAGAAAAGATCTCTACTTACAATGCAATTTTCTTAAATGTAGACATGACAAAAGGAAAAATGTCCCAAAAAAATGAATACTGGGGAACTGGTACTTCAAAGGTATGGGAGGAGGTCAAGAGTAGGAGGAAGACAAATGAAAGGAGAAAGGAAAATAATGAAGTTATACTATTCAAAAAATAGTCTATGAAACTAAGAAATTTGAGGGGAGATTGGAGGGATGGGGGGAATAAAAATTTAAAAATAACTTTTTAAAAAAGAAACACTGCTGAGGTACCACTAATAAACTGGTAATTTGGGGTTATTTGTATCACTCATGGGTTGGTTACTTACAATTTGGCAAAAGAGTATACTTATGTTCTTCCTGAAATTCTGTGTTACTATTGGTGGTGGTGGTGGTGGTGGTAGTGGCAGTGGTAATGGTGTGTGTGTGTGTGTGTGTGCCGTTGTGTATGTTTTCTGTCTGGAAGCAGAGTTTGAAAGTAGAGAGCAAATAAAGTTCTCTGTGTATCTTAGAATGTTTCCCCTGTTTGCAGATTCACTGAGCAGACTTCCTTTTATTTCCCTGTCCTCTCCCTTTGCCATTCGTCCTTTCAAGATCTTCCATTCTACCATTCTTTGTTTATAATTCTGAACAATACTGCTTCTGGTGACCTCCCCTTTATTAACCTGAAATGTTACTAAGTGTATCATATGATGAAAAACCCCAAAACCTTTAAAAGGGTTTATTTGTCCCATAGTGTACACAGGGCAATTCTATATACAAGGAAGTCACTTAATAAATATTTACTAATAGAAGAATGCATGAATAACAATAAAGTATAGCCTACAGTATAGCCTACCTAAACTTTCTTCTAATAAATATCTACAGTTTTATCATACTTTTCTGGGTGGTCTCTTTTAGTTTATTCTAAATGTCCAAATGTTTTTGGTCATATCCTGATTTATTTCTAATGGGTATTTTCAAACTTTACAAGGAAGGATTAGACAGTATTTTTAAAAAGCCACAGTATAGGAATTCTTAAAGACAATTAAAACAAATATGATAGGTCAATGGATTATTCACTTAGGTACAGAAATGAATTAACTCATTAAATTTCCCATTATTTTTCCAGAACATAAATACTGCACCAAATGACATTTTCCTACATAATATATGCTTAGAGTCATTATTTAAAAAAAAGACTTGAAGACTAATCTCATCACTTTACATGGGAGAGCAAGCATCTCAAACCTATACTTACTGTCTTCTATATCCCAGCACTGGGTGATTGGGTCCCCATACTTTACATCTTGGCGTCTAGCTCGCCTATGGAGAAGGAATTAAACCAATTAGAACATCAAGGATAATCACTGTGATGTGGAAAGACTGCATCTAAAGCCAAAAGTAGTAGATGGAAAAGGATGCTGGTGTTACTCAATCTAAATGCATCATGGAGTAAAATATACATGCTTATTTCAATCAATATACATTCATTTAAATGCTAGTGGAAATAATGCCCTAACAGGACAAAATTGTTTTACATTATTGTGAACTCAATTTTATTTAACTACCACTCTTTTTTTTATGACTGTACATTGTTTTTTTCAACAGAACAGGTTGAGTATAAACTGAATCCATGATTTACACAGAGACATAAATATTCTTCTTTATTTTTCATTAGCCATGGGAAATAACAATACATAAAATAGTTCCAGTGGGTAAGAAACTACTCAAAATTCTAGAGCACCTTTAACCTGTATAAGTCTACTGTAACAAGATTTGATTAAGAAAAAAAATCTAAAATGGAAGTGTGAGTTTTGATATGCTATGAATGGTTACAAAATATTTGTATTGTAGATATGAAACTCAGTTTTATTCTGATAGTAATTAGTAATAATAATTAGTAATAAAAATTAGTAATAACATGATGGCTTTTCTATTTTTCATTTTTTCCATGAGAAAACAGTAAATAACAAATGGAAAAGAAATTTTACAATTCTGCTATATCTAAGTATGTCTTTTACTTTCACAAAATATTTTTATTTGTTTTGCCTGATTTGAATAACCAAAATTAGTCAAATGTATTTATTAAATTTATATACTATATGTATTTTAACCGATATATAGTAACAATGACCATGTATCACCATGTGGTATCCCTACACACACACACACACACACACACACATATATATATAGTGTAATTTAATGATCAGATTAAGCATATCTATCTCCTTAAAAATTTAACATTTTTGTGGTAAAAATATTTTAAATAATCTTATCAAAATCTTCAAATTTTTGTCAAGCTTTTGTCAGGCAGTCATGGCTCATTACTATAATCCTAGCTACTCAGCTGGCTGAGATTCAAGTATCAAGGTTCAAAATCAGCCCAGGAAGGAAAAAGTCTGTGAGGCTCTTATTTCCAATAAACTACTTAGGCAAAGCTGAACATGGTGCTGTGTCTCAAGTAGTAGTATGCTAGCCTTGAGCAAAAGAAGTTCAAGGATAATACTCAGGCCTGGAGTTCAAGCTTCAGGACCGGCAATCAATCAATCAAAACAATCTTCAAGCTTTTAAAAATGAATAGTAAATTATTATCCTTAGTCATCATATTGTACAAGGGACACTGGAACATCTTAGTCCTAAAACTCAGTAGTAATTAACAACCTTTTCTGATCAATCTCTTTTGTCCTACTCTCTCTGGTTTATGTTGCCAGTTCAGAGAAAGAACAACATGGACCTGAGATACCAAAGGCAATGCTGACGAGATGATAGCATTGCAAAGGGTCGTCTATTCTGCACATCTTTACTTACAGGACATTGTGCTATGTAAAGGAACATCACAGTGGCAAGACTGTGAGCTCTTAGAGCAGTCTTGGGAAGCACCCAAAAAAATTATGCTAGCATGAGGTAAAGAAGGTCAGGAATGTTTTTAAATCATGGCTTCCTAAGGAACAGAGTCAATCAATCAAATGGAACATTTATTGCCTACTAATGAGTATTCTGGGTTTCTGGCTTCCAGAAAAGCATTCCCCAAAGACTTGCTAGGATGTGTATGTTCCTGGACAAAATATAGAACAAAATGTTAATATCTTTTTATGCTTAACTTCTAAAAATGGTTTTTACCTATTTATGCTAAATTAAGGGATTTGAACAATATAAAACTTGTCTAAATGTTAAGCAATGTCTGTTGTCCTAACATACAAATACTCTGTGATACTTAGAATTTAGAATTTGATGTATCAGTAAAATATTTTTTAAATGCATATGGTAGTGAGACAAGTATATATTCTCCTCTTTGTTTTTTTAAAGATACTGAAAGAAAAGGGAATAATGTCACACATACTTTCATAACATCTTACCTAGGGGGAATATAATTTTAAAATGTTGCTATAATCTATGTATAAACTCAAGGATCATACTGCATTTCAAGAGTGTCAGCTATATTGGTACTACAAAGTATCTGAACTCTATGTAAGTAAGTTTAGCCTTTCAGCACATCCATTTGAAAGTTAGTTTTCTATGAAACAAGTATTTTATTGTCGTATTTCTTCCACAGATAATGTTGTCTATTGGTTTCTCTTTCACTTAAACTACAACACAATGCATTGCTGTGAGTGAGCCATCTTGTAAGAGCTGAGGCTCCTGGTTACTCCTCGGGCACCTTACCGTTTGGAGGTGGGCGCGTACCGAGAGCATGCATTTCCATCCCAGGCACAGTAGGGATCTCTGGCCAGACAGCAGTCTGCACACGCTTTCCCATAAGTGTCACATCTGTGCAAGGAGAGCTGAGCCAATCCATCTCGGGAACCAATGTATAATTGTTGCTGCAAATCAGGCAAAGCAAATGAATTAGAAGCATCTTTCAGAAGAGTCTTAAGAACTTCCCTTTCTCAAATACCAAATAATATCTCTAAATCTGTTCTCTGGATGTCCAGAACATTGTAAACACATGTTCAGAGATATAAGGAAGAGTAAAATACGTCAAACAGGTCTTGTTCATCCAGTTAAGATTGTTTTGGTCTGAAGATGATGATACAGAAATGGACGGTATTTTAAAATCTGGAGTAAGCTTGCCAGTAATTTAAGAAGGTCAAAAACAAGCTGTTAGAGTGAGGGATTAAGATGTCAAATTCTTTCTCAATAGTAGAAAATATACTTTAGTAGATTATGTCAACCTCAGAGGCTGTAGGCAAAACAGATAGTCTTCCTGTCATAGCTCCTTACATGAGTGATGACTGAGATTTATGAAATTGTGTTTCCTTATAACAATTTATGAAATTGTTAATGATCTGATCACTGAAAACGTATGGGTTCTTTGTGTGAGGCTAAGTATTTGTTATTGGTATGAAGAAAGTACTAAGCAGACTTAACAGAAATCATAGTATAAATGGAAGTCTTCTGGACACTGAATACCTGCAAATAAAGTGATATTTTGAAAATTAATTCTGAAAGGAATCTACTGCTCTTCAAGTGCTCTCACTTGAGTGTCACTGCGAGTATTCCTGGAGGAGAGGCAGAATACAAGTAAATGAATCTTATTGTGTGCCTTCGAAGAATGCACAGCCAACACGATATTTCAGGTTTAAATAGAAGTAAAACATCTTAGAAATAGATGTTAGGATAAGGAGCCAATGACGAACTCTCTTATACCTTTACTGCAGTTACATTCTCCGTGATTCTTCCTGGTTCTTAAATGTGCACTGAACCCTGTTTATTTATTTGTGATTTTTACTTCTTATGACATTTGAGAGTAGTTACTATGCTTTGTTAAAACTCTCTACTATTTACAAATTTCCTATATCTCTACCTGATATATGTGTCACGTTCTTTTTAACCTTCTTTCTTTCAGTTAAATTCAAGATTTCTTCCTTTCCTAATCCTATTTACTAATGATAGTACATGCAGATGGTACATGGAGAACAAGTAATGAGCATGATTCTTCTAAATTTACCCCTTTCCTACCTTAGCAAGAGTCACCATCACATACCCTCGACAGTCAAGACAGAAGTCTTGGAGTTGTCTAAGAGACTTCATTCTCTCCCATTCAATCTGTCCATGCCATATAGAACCATTAAACTATTTATTCTCCCTTTCCAGTGTCACAGTCTCTGTTTCATCCTTATCATTCCTTTCTGAGACTGCTTGTAAGTGTCCTATTTCCATAGACTTTGGCCTTCTGTTCCAGCAATCCCCATGTCTAAAGAAGGACCCCATCAATCTTTCACATGGATAAACCAGACTGACCCCTCTAGAGAGAAAGTCTGGGGCTGAAGCTATAGCTTAGTGGTACATCTCTTGACTAGCATGTGCTAAGACCCTGGTTTCAATAACTAGACACCCTCTAGGTTAAATCTTAGTGGATTCCATTGTCCTTAAGATAAATTTTTAAACATCTTGGAAGGACATGGAAGGATGTGCCTAATCTTACTCTGTTTTACTTCTTCAGATTCATTTCTAACCTCCGTCCCTTTAGCACACATGTGGTCTTGCTCTAATTGTATGCAGACTTATAGCAAAGCTGTTGGATCCAATACTTTCCTTTGGCATATGCTCCTCCATCCCATTCCCCGACAGCATTCTTTGTGGCATAGCTTTTATATCTCTTCTTTTAGTTATCTTCGCCAGTTCCTTCTGGCTTCCTTTCAAGCTACTTTCCTTTCTATAGTCCTGTAAATTTTTAGTGTGCTTCCTTGTCTGTTAGCTCTAACATAAGTTGTTGCAGGTTATTCCTTATGCCATTCATTTATTTCTCCGCCCTCAAAGAAATGTAGCGAGTTTTAAAGGAAAGTATGTTCATGACCAAGGAAACATTCAAGAGCCTAGCAAGGGTGAAGCTCTGGGTTCAATGCTCCAAAAATAAATATAAATTAAGAAAAAAATATTGAATGAATGAATACATTAACATAAGCCTAAAGAAGACACTTGTTTAGTTTCCCTAATAATTGGTAATATAGACAGAATAGGTTAAAATAAGTTTACCAATGCCTTAATGTTGAACACATATTATAAATATGTCAGTTTCTTAAAATTTGAAAGGGCATATAGGAATAGAAAATATAAGTCTAAATCTTTTAATTAAGGTTCATAGTTCCACATCACATAAGTGAAATCAACCACTTATTATTATTATTATTATTGTATTACATTTACACACACATATATACAACAGAAACGGTTTTATGTCTACAATCCAAACACTCAGGAAGCTGAGGCAGGAAGATTTTTAGTTGGAATTCACCAGAGATATACAATGAGATGGAAAGTAACCAAATAAAAAAGCTTGATAAACTTGGGCTGCTTAGCAATGACTTGGGTCCAATCACTAGCACCACAAAAACAAATAAGATAATAAATAAGCAATTCTAAACTCACAATGAGCCTTGAAGTGCATGGATTTTCTAACTTTGCCTCTGACATATTGAGTAGTGAGTTTACTGTTGGCTGATTGCCAAGAGAGTCCATATTCCAACTCCCTACTCCCTAATTTAAAATCCCTTCTAATGGTTAGGACAGGAATTCTGTATGTAATTCTAATGACTTTGACAGAAAGATGTGCACATGAGACCAGAAACCAATTCAAATTATAAGAGCCAAAAAAAAATGAAAAACAGGGTACAATTAATGACTTCGAGTCTTCTTTTTCCCTAATAGCTGAGTGTCTTCTAATCAACAAGAAGAGCTATATATAATCTAAAAGCTTTCTACATTATTTATAACTTAAGTTCCCCCATTGTTTCTTCAAGTAAACTTTGATAGAAGCAATTTATTGCTTTCATTGTGAATATTTACCTAAAATTAGAAAGTTCCCATTTTTGTTTTATTTTTACACTAGGAATAATGTACTTTCTCAGTCTATTGAAAGTGTACTCCTTTCCTAATAAACTTTATTATCATTTTCTCAAGAAGGAAGGAAAGAAATAAAAAAGAACAATGGAAAGGAGAGAGGATAAAGAAAGACAGAGAGAGAGACAGAAAGAGAGAAAGAGAAAGAAACAAAGAAAGAGAATGAAAGGAAGGAAGGAAGGAAGGAAGTAATAAAGAAAAAAAGGAAGAAACAAAGAAAGAAAGGAAGAAAGAAAGAGCAAGCAAGCAGGCCGGTAGACAGGAAGGAAGGGAACAAGGAACAAAAAATAAACAAAGAAAGAAAGAAGAACATAAAAAGCCACAAACCAGAATGCATGTACCTGTTTTAGAGATAACTCCATGTTCAAGATGGTTGTTGGGTGCTGAAAATAGAAGGTGAATGTCAATAAAGAAAATCATTAACAGGTGTGTTTATTATATACCAAAAACCACTGAAGTGAATCTGCTGGCTATCTTATTGGTACCTGGGGGTTATCCTTCACTTTTTCCTCCCAAATGTGTATTGATTCTTCCAGCTTATAATAACAATGAAAATAATCAAAGTCTTTTATTAGATAAAAATCTACCTACCTATGAGGAATCATTTTGCATTGAAAATTGTTTCCAGTTACTCACAGTTTTCTACTTGTTTTAAATCTGCTTAGCTTAACCACTTCCAAATAATTTAAACTAGCCTTGACAAGAACATCTCAATAATTTTTTTTTACTTTTTTCTGTTCTTACTTAGATCAGTAAGTGATTAAACAAAACACTTGCAAAAAGAGCCCAGTTAGAGAAGCTACAGTGAATGCTCCTTGGGAAGTACCACCAAAAAAAAAAAAGGAAGAAAAGTGAGAAAAGAGAACAAAGAATGACCTTTTCTAATTTTCAGTGTGGCAAACAATTCCCCTTTTGCGTTGCCCAACATCTATTGAATAAGGCTTGTCTTAACATGCTTCTGTGGTATTATAGCAAATTCATGTAAGCCTCTTGGTTCACCCTTCTGTTTGACATCACTTTTCCCATAGGAGCTACCCAAGGTTTTGTTTTGGTAGGGCCAGATAGCTGGTCTTGTTCTTATTAACTTCTTGACCACTATTATCATCACAATGTAAACAGGATCCAAGGGAACCCAGCATTTTAATTAACTTGAGCCTCTCCCAGTGGTGGGCTCTACTTACTCTCTTTTAAGGCAATAGATGTTTACCGTTAAATAGATTCTTAAAAAAATAACTCATTAAAAATGTAAGACAGGCACAACATACTTTCAAAAAGCTTTTCTAAGAAGTATAATTTTATTTCTGATATTTTTTTAGGAAATATTTTGAAAATTAAACTACCTTGAGGATCTACAAAGAATGCCTGAATTTGAATCTATTATTAAGAGCCAAAGACATCCTCCAAACCAAGAGAAATCTTCTAGATAAGCTATTTGGGGAAGATAAAAAGAATTTAAAAGTACATGAGAACTTACTATTATGTAATTCCCTGCTTTTAAAAATTTCTCTACCGAAAAGCTAGGATACTCATGATTTATTATACTCTTCTAGTTTGTTCTGTTTCAATTGGGGAAAGCTTGCAAATAAAACTTATAAAGTAGAAAAGCATATGGATAGTATGGGACTCCAGGCTTTCATTTAATGTGGCACTTTGTGTGACTGTACACTTAGAGAATGTAGTAATGAGAGGCAATCCCACGAGTATGGGTTGTGTCTACAGTGGAAAGTGGGTCCCATTTTTAGTAACTTATAAAACCCTTTCCAATGCCTAGAGAAAATGAAAATAGGGAAGCTAATTTCAAAGATTTCTCCAGGAAAAGTGATGATGTGTTGGGACAAATGTGCCCCATAGCAATGACTGACTACTCAGCCCCACTTTTCCTTCTGGAACTCTGTCTAGACGGGGTCTCACCTTGAACTTAGCCTCACTCTCCCTTCTGTAACTCTCTCTAGACTGAGTCTCACCTTGAATACCTGCAACTCTTCTAGTACCACCTCTTCCATATTCCACTTCTCCTTTGAAATGCTAACAACTTTTAGGACTGTTCCAATATCTGAAAAGGATAAAGTAAAACCAGAACTCATTATACTGTTGTTTATATGCAATATCTAGTTTAAGTCTATTTATAGAAATCTTTAAATTGCTCCCCTCATTTTTTCTCTGAAGGCTTTTCAAAATATCTACCTAAATGAAGGATGTAAGAAATGTTTTGCCGTTTTTAAATGATATTGATTTTTACCTAGTAATGTAGATATTCATAAAATGAATATTAAAAAATAGAAATTTAGAACATATTTGTTACAAAAATATATGCCTAATTTAAATATTGGTTAAAATAATAGGGCATAATGTATTTTTGATCTTATATAAAATATATTAAAATATATTTTAATGTATTTGGATAATATAGTAAAATTAGTAATAATGCATTTATCTTTCTGGAATATATATGCAATTCATTATATATTTAATCTGTCATATAAATTGAGAAATATGTTGTTTTATTAACATTAAACATGAACACATAATAATTAAAGCAATGTACATGGAAATGTCTTTTGGTAGATTCTATTTCTAAATCATTACCAATAAGCCAAACAATACCATTTTTTAAAAACAATTGTAATTCATCTTAAAAGGCAGAATACAAGGAAATAATGTCAAAACGAAACTAATCCTTAGAAATTATGTCTTAGGAAAATTAACATAGATTTACAGATTTATCAGTAGCACATAGCAGGAAAATAACCAAAAGAACACTTTAAGAAAATAAAATTGATTTATTTGTATTTAATTTATGCAAAATTGTTATACTTAATATTCTGAGTAATATGGTTAGATTTATAGAGAGTAACAATGTGGTTGGATTTATATATTTATCCTTATAAGGATATATATAGGAATATTCCTAATATATAGTAATGTACAAAATACCCTGGATTATTTAAGTTTGATTTTTCAGTCACCTGAGATGTATATTTAAAATGCATATTTCAATGCCATAATTATCTTAACATCACCATAATGTTCTCAGTGAAAGTTAGGTACTGCCACCTAGTGGCTTAATTGTATTTGCAGTAGTGAACTGTTAATGACAAATGAACTTGGGCAAATTAAATGTCAAACTCATGAGAATTACTAAGACTAATTATTTAAAGTTGTGACCCTTAAATATCTATTTTATAAATCCTGGGAGATCCCTTATTTATCTTGGTCTTGAACTAGTTCTCTGCAATATAATCATATTTAACAACTGGTCTTTGAAATTTATCTAGCATATGCTTGATAATAAACCTAACTTCTGCAAAACAATAAAATTATTTAAAAATTAAATAAACCTAATTTTGTTTCACATTTCAAAAAACATTTCCAATAAAATGACTTTTTCTAGAGACATTAAAAGACATTTTTCATTAATGTCTACTTCAATCCATTAGGTAGTGTCAATTATCTATATAATACTGTACCTTTGTTTAACAGTATCTGCTTTCTTTACTGTTAATAGTTTTTAAATATTAGAAAAGAACTTTAAACTTTCTCACATCTGGGAAACTAACAAAATAAATAATTTCTGTATGCATAATATATATGTGTATACATATGTTTATGTGTGTGTCTAAAATTGCTTCCTGTGATTTTACATACTAGCTACATAGCATCAATTGTGATTTTTTTTTTAAATAAGTTGTTATCTAGGCCATGGTGGCCTTGAACTCATGGTCTTCATTTTTCAATCTCCTGAATGCTGGGATTGCAAGTACCACCACCAGGTAAAACGTTAAAAATATATTAATTGTTTCATGGTCACTAAGTTAGCAGACCAAAGATAAATAAAATGGGGTCCAATAATGAGAGTCCACAAAATTCATTGTATGCACAAAATTCAAGACAATTAAAAATGATCTCCAAGTTTATTTAAAAGTCTTTATAAAGTCATGGGTTAACGTTTTCGAAAACTTATTTGGTGCCCTTTAAATCAGTGATTCTCAAAACCAGTGAAAGATGAAGTTCAAAAATAAACACTGTTTAGCCTCAATTGCTAAATGCTTGCTTCTACTCACTCAACACAAACACACACATACACACACACACACACACACCACCACCACCACCTAATCTATAGTCATCACATAGCAACCTTAATACACAAATATATTTTGAAAGCTCACATGTGAGATAAATATGGTTATTAATAGGACATTATAGTTTTTTTTAAGAAACACTGACAAGTGGCAGATAATAATTATTCATTTTGATTTGGACCAAGAAATATTTTTGAAGATTAGCTTTTGTTTAATGTGGTAATAATAAATTGCTTTGAAAGAAAGCTTAGTCTAGTTCAAGGCTCACCAGTTCCAAGAAACATTACATCGTACTGGCCGTCTTCTGCGATGACATGATCCACCACTATCTGCGTTAGTCTGTAGTCTACATTTATGCGCTTGAATGTTGGTGCTCCTGCTACTGGGTAGACTGCCTTATACATCACCGGGTGCCGCTTTATGAAACTGATAACATCATCTGGAAAGTCTCGGGTAGACTTAATCAGGGGGTCATAAGTCTTGCTTGGACACTAAAGAGAATGTAGACAAGAATAAAGATACTATGTACCTAAGAAACTTATGCTGACTGCCAAAGAAGTTTTCAAGTCAGATCATGGATGAGATGAAGAAACAGACAACAATCATTGTGGAATCAATGTGCAAGTTTAACAAATGCACCGTACTTACACTATGTTTAAAAATGCTTTTGTCCCTCAGAAATAGTCTAGGTTACATATTTTAAAGGTAGTTAATCATATTTCCTTGTGGAAATGTTTTCTTAGGGAAAACATTTTGATGATTACAGTTTCTAGTGAAAATACTTGAAATATTAGTTGAAACGATTGTTAAAAACATAAACATGAAGATTGTGAAAATATGTAGGAAGACCTTATTTTTAATTTCCTTTAAACAAAATAGAATTGCAGTTCAGTTCAAACCATTCTTCTTTGAAATAAAAAGGAACAAGTTAACAGCTCACCAAAGTTACTTTCAGAAGACTTTCAATAGTTTGAAATTATACCCACCTACATTTATTATAACTAGTGTGAAAATTATGCTGTGAACAATTCAACAGCTCTTTCCCCTAAAGGAGCTGTGAAGAAAGCCTCAGGGAATTTTCCACTTCTGTCTAAAATTGCCTCCTGTGACTGTACACCAGATACATAAATAGTTAGCATCATGTGCCCTCTGGTGGTAAGAATAAAAATTCAAATAAGTACAGAGTAAATAAATTTGATGTGCCTTTGTCCAGAAAGGCATTACTTTAAAATTTACCTTTCCTTTTCCACAGTAAACATATCCTTTCTCACTTTTAAAATATAATTTCTGTTTCAAAATATTGTTAGACCTAGGAAGTATTTCTATATATAATAACATTGTTGTCATTGACACATTTGAATTCTTAATGAACTAATGAATTGTTTTGCTATTGAAAGCCATAGTTAATTGGTGTATGCATAGTAAGAAAAAGAGTGACTTTAGAGAAACTGTATGAATGCATATAAAATATTTCCTTTGTCTTTTAGTTTTTAGATGAATTGGAACCAAGCTATTTACACTAGGGGCTAATTAGATCACACCAGTTCTGCAAAAACAAATCATACTTCTAAATGTTCTCAAGAGGGTCATTCAAAGACCCTGGAATTAGTGACAATATATAACCCTGACCCTAAATTTTTTCTCAACAAATTCATAATGGCTCATTGTGAATCAGAAGAAAAATCAAAGTTGTACTTGAAAAAATAAAGTCAAAGTTTTTTTTTCTAGTTTTTGATAGTATCTGGCTTTCACACACACAAAAAAATCTTGTATTCCTGCCATTTAAGAAATAGATCTCTTTTTTTCTAGTTATTTGTCCCAGGACTATGCCTAAGAGATTAGACATGTCCTACATCATTAGCCATTTGGTACTTATTTAGCAAATCCTTAACTGGAGGCTGGTCTATACACTGAAGCCTGTGTGTTCAATCATTGTTTCGAGCGCTTAGCCTTCAGCCAAGTGGAATCTGTCAACTTGATAATGGAAGGAACCCTATATTAAGTAGATTAAGCTCGGAGCTCAGATAATACAAAGCTCTTACCCAATTACAGGCTGCATGTTTTAGGCTTAGTCAAACCCCATTCATAGTAGGCTTATAGCTTATAATGCCTGTGGTTCAGTCTGGTTGGTCTATCATCAAAATCAAAGCAAAAGCAAGATTTTGCCTGCACTACATTTTTGAAAAAGCTCTCCAACTTAAGAGAAAATGTCTTTGGACTTTGTAGTAGCTAGAGTTTCAAAAGAAGCAGATTGTGCCTCTGAAGCTACATTTTTTTTTACAAACAAATAAATAATTAATTACATAGCTTAACATAAGTCAGTGCATCCCCCAAAATATAAATATTAAGCAAAAAACTAAATCAGACAGTTTTTTCATTGTTTGCCTCTGACAAAAAAAAAAGGCTCAGGTATAGTCACACACACACACACACACACACACACACAAATACATAAATAAAAAAGAAGAAGAAAAGGAAAAGATGGTTTCTATTCACTACCAGAAAATGATCTTGGAGAATACATTTTTCTAATAGCTTTTCCTCCCTGCCTGAGGCCAGAGTAGGGAGAGGGCCCTTCCCCTCTCCTGGCATGAGGGACCTCTCTCCACATCACTGTGTGTGCACAAATGCAAGTGTTCAAGACAGAACAGTATGAGCCAAATACTGTTCTTTTAGTACACTCCATCTGGGAGGACTTTTGCTTTGACACCATATATCTAGGCAGCATACAGACTTACCAATAACTCCAGAGGTCAAGCAACATGTTAAGGTAAAAGAACAGTAGGAAAGAGGAAACCCAAAAAAAGTGTTCAGAAATTTCATCCACTATTTCTAGAAAAGTTCTCTGTCATACCTACCCATTCAGATATTAAAAATTCAAATGAGCATATATGTATATCCTTTTATTTTCTAGCTATAATGTATTCCCCTTGACTATCTCCTACAGAGCCTTTTATTTCTGCCCATATTTCTGGCATTTGCCTATTTCCTACCACTTGTACTCAGGTGAGTGGAGAAAAGAACTATGACTTTACCAACTGTTTTGAAGAAATACTAATGCAAATTAAGATTTGAGAGGAGAATAAGGGAGGGGGGGTAATAAACAGAATGAAAATGTTTTAGCCACACTTTCAAATGCCAGTATCTTGCTGGAAACATTAACACCATCTCCAGAGCTGAAGAGAAAAGAAGAAGCTGCCTGGATAGACTCTGAGATGAAAGGGTAAAGCCACAGCCACAAGCCCTGCTCAGCGCCTGTCTGCATGGCGGGCTGCACAGCTGGCTAGGTGTGAGCCTGTTATGCTTGGCAGATCCGAGTGTTTGTGTAGGGCCTTGAGGAGTGCAGAGGGAAGCAATGGATAAGAAGAGAAGAAAAATGGGTTTTATCCAGTGAGAGAACTTTGCCCCTTGGCAAGGCACCAGACAGCTGTTAAAAGTTTTCTCCCTCTGCTGCTGCGGGCTGTTCTCTACAGGTCGCAGTTCCCTTTTAAACAGATCAGAGGAATGACAGATGGGAGGGAAGCGAAGCCCAAGGAAAGACTGACCGAAGCTTTCACCTCCAACAATTGGGGAAAGTAATTAATGATACGTAAATTTAGCATGTGAAAATGCAAACTTAGAAAATGCTACTTTCGTTTTCTGATGAATCTAAGTCTCAGCCTTTAAGAAGAAAACCCTAAGCCGGGCGCCAGTGGCTGATGCCTGTAATCCTTGCTATTCAGGGGGCTGAGATCTAAGGATCGCGGTTCAAAGCCAGCCCGGGCAAAAAGTCCGTGAAACTCTTGTCTCGAAAAAACCTCCAGAAAACTGGAGGTAGCGCTGTAGCTCAAGTGGCAGAGCGCTCCCGTGAGCTGAACAGCTCTGGGACAGCGTCAAACCCAGAGTTCAAGCCCCACCACCAACAACAACAAAAGAAGAAAACATATTTTATATATCAGAGATAGAAAAATTAGACATGAAAGGAGAGTAGTCAATCTCTCTCTTTCTCTTTTTCTTTTTCTCTCTTCCTCTCTCTTCCTCCCTCTTCTTCTCTCTCCTTTCTTGTTCTTTTAATCTTCTACGGGAACAATTTTTCCTACTATTCTTTTCATTTTTTTGTATTCACATATATTAATTGTACAAGGAAATTTCATTATGACATTTCCATATGCATACAATGTACTCTAGCCAGATCCAGACCTCAATCTCTTTCTTTTTCCCTTCTTACTACAAGTCCAATGGTTTCTTATCGAAACTTATTTTCTTATATGCATATTCACCCTCATTCATCCTCTCTGTTCACCCTCACCTGACCATTGGTACCCAAACCTACCAGAACCGATTTTATTTTTCCTCCATTCATTTTAAAGGATATATTCTTTATACAAGGGAGTCCACTGTGGTATTGCACAGCTCACGTACTTTAAGTCAATTTCCGCTATTGCTTTTACTTTATCTTTTCTACACCCATATTGACCAACAATTTTCAGTGATTTCGGAATTCTCTTTTGTGCAACAAAATTATGAACCAATCTCATGTAAGGCTAGGTGATGTCCTGAGGTTATTATTATTATTATTATTTAATTTCTAGAGCATCAAGCAGGTGTGCCTGGACTCAGGGCTTGTCAGTGGTAGATGATCATGATAAGGCAGACTTGCTAGCAGACCTAGAATCAAAAGAATGGTACGATTTCTCAATGTCTCTTACAGCATTAGAAAGGGTAGTTGTTTGTAACAGCACATTCACAAGTAACGCTGGAAAGTCATGATTTCAAGGCCCATCAGGGACATACAGCAAGTTCCTGGCAAGTCTGGGTTGCATAGCAAGCATTTGTTTCTAGGGAGATTAAAAAGGTCTAAAAATTTGGTGGGAAATAAACATTAGCTACACATATACTAATAGTCTAAATTTTGTTGGTTTTCGATCTCATAGCAAAACAACCAAAAGAAGAAAAAAAAAGAAGAAGAAAAGGACATAGATGAAAAAAGAATAACAAGCCCCAGTATAAATGGAGGAAATTGTAATATTTATATTTTCAGATTTTCTCTACAGGAAAATCCCATGAGAGGAGTTGCAGATGACAAAGTGTCCTATTTAGAGAATGTCTTGAAATGCTTTAGAAAGGAGCATATTCCATGTTGAGAGTTAGATACTTGCTGAGTTTAGTATGGTGGCTCACACTTGTAATCCTATCTACTTGGCAGCGTGAAATAGCTGGGCTCTAAGTTCAAGGTAAATCTATGCACAACAAAGTTTTGGAGACCCCTTCTCAAGGAAGAGCTAGACAAGGCAGGAAGTTAGACCCTCATCTCAGCAATAACAAAAGGAGTAGAGCTGGAGGAGTTTAAGAATAAGAATGCCTACTTAGTAAACACAGGACTTTGAGTTAGAAACCTCTAGACTGGAAGCATGCATGAGGCCCTGGGTTCGATTCCTCAGCATCACATAAGCAGAAAAAGCTGGAAGTGGCGCTGTGGCTCAAGTGGTAGAGCACTAGCCTTGAGCTGAAGAGCTGAGGGACAGCGCCCAGGCCAAGAGCACTCAGGTCCCATGACCGACCCCAAAAAATAAAATAAATAAATAGATAAAAAAAAAAACCTCTAAGTCACCAAAAAAGAAAAAAAAATGCCTAAATGTTATTTATAGTACACTATTTATATAGTACACTATTAAATTATATGACTGACTCACTGTTATACTAATATGCCTTTTGGAATAAAAAAAAAGATCTGAACTCCTAAAATAGAATTAAGGAATAAAAGAAAGGAAATGTTTGTTTGAGGAATATTTCAGATATAATATGCTTTATAGAACATTTTGATGTTCTTAATAAATACGTATAAAACATATTTAAGTTTTGTTGAACCAGTTCTACATTACATTTTAATATATGTTTCTTCTTTTTTCTAACTAACATGACATATGATCGTCAGAATAAACCATAGAAGGGCAATGAAGAGAAAAAACAAGAGCTTGGCCCAATGATTTTTGTTATTTTTGTGTGACTTAAAGCTTCTTTGCACAGATAAAAAGAACATGTCACCAAAGAAAACTGTAAAGTAAGGAAACTATTTAGACAATAGGCATTAGTATATGGGTATTCACACATATGCACACACACACACACATATACATCAAGAAGAAAGGTGTACTCATATGGTAGGAAATACATAAGAGGCAGAGCTGGTGTGAGATGTGTTTTGGGCCTGTCATACTGCATTCCTTTTACTGGGTCATAGCATTCTAGCAGATTATTAACTCCGGCCTTACTTGAAGTTGTTGTCCACATCTGATTTATACCACTCTTTTTGGAATATTTCACCTCACTTGCAACTTCATATTCCAACCCCTCAAATATTCAGTTTGGACACCAGAGGGCAGACAAATCACTTAAGTGAAGGAATTCCAGATTACAAACTTGTGACTTTCCAGGATCATTCACATAGCAGTGTAGAGTGATTGTTGTTCAAAGAAAATATAGCATCCAGCATGCCAAACACAAAACAAAACAAAGGTAGAAATGCTATTTTATCTGTAGTGTTTAGCTGATGTCAGATTATATCCTACTGTGTAAAACATAAGAAATATGCAGCTTTGAGTGGTTTAAAACAAGTACAGATAAGAGAGGATGTCAGGAGAAAATGTAAAACCACATAAAGTTGCTTTAGGTAAAGTGCAGTCTACTACCCTGCATGTTAAGAAATGGAAAGACATTAGAGACCATGAAGAAGAGGGCAGGAAGACCCATCAGAATACTCTAAACCTCTTTTCCACTTTGCTATTTCTGGCAATATGATATTGGGAAAGTGATTCAATTGTTCTGGGCATCACATTCCTCCTGTGCAAAATAAGGGTGAATTATGTGGTTTCTATCATCCACCCCAGTTCTTACATTCTCAAATTTTACAAGGGCAGTCACTCGATATACTGTGAAAAATAAATCCAATGATTTTATGAGTGTAGTAATTTAAAATGGTGAAGTTCATTTAGGCAAAGCAAATTTAGTAACAGAGTTTTCATATCTGATATATAATGTTCCTAACTTTAACATTTATATTTCAAATAAATAGAGTAATTTAGAAACACAGAAAAATAGCATGACAAGCAAGTGAAAGGTTTTGTGATTGCTTCAGTTTTCTGCTTTTTGGTTTTGTGAGACACAGTCTTACTGTGTAGATCAGGCTGGCTTCAAACTGAGGCCTTCAGCCTCAGCCTTCTGCCTGCTTACATTAGAGATTTGTGGCACCATTCCTGCCTCTAAATTATTTCAAAAGGACTAAAAAATTGAGCACGTAAAGACTTTATATAATCTCTCTGTTCTTTTACATATTTTCAAATTTGGTTAAAGTGATTTTTGAATAGCTAATATCAGAATACTTGACATAAATTAGTTATTTTCTCTTTGAAAATAAAATCAGCTGGGCGCTGGTGGCCAACTCCTATAATTCTAGCTACTCAGCAGGCTGAGATCTGAGGATCGTAGTTGAAAGCCACCTGGGCAAGAAAAGCTTTGAAACTCTTTATCTCCAATAAACTACTAGAAAACCACAAGTGGCACTGTGGCTCAAGTGGTAGAGCACTAGCCTTGAGCTGAAGAGCTGAAGGACAGCGCCCAGGCCCAGAGTTCAAGCCCCACAACCAACAAAAAAAAAAAAAAGAAAAGAAACATCACCCACTGACATTTGTGTTTTCTGTTTGCTTTTCTCTTTCATTTTTCTTTCTTTTTTTCATCATTACTGCTATATCATACAGGTGGCTGGTACTCAGGAGTTTCATGTAAAATGTGTTTTCTTTGAGAATGCTGTAGTGCAAGATAGCTCCTTCAGGCAGGAACTGGGAAGGATAACAGCCAGTCCTCTCTGTAGCACTCCAGACCTACAGTGTCCCTAAAAACAATGTCATCTGAAAGCACTCATCTAAAATTATTTTCACAATCATTTTCAACTTTTAAGTATCAGAGTACTGAATTTCTGTCTGTGTACACAAAAGATTTGCTTTAATTAATTTAGATAGTCTTAACCCTGAATGATATATTTCTCCTATAAATACCCAGATGAGTAAGGCAATTAAAATTGTAAAGATATGAATTAAAATTAAGATCTCAAGTAGATATTATCATCCTTCGGTTTACTAAAGCATTGTTCTTAGCAGCAATGATAGAGAATAGCTAAATGTGCCAGGACAGATGAATGAATAAAATAGTGGGCAACAGACACACTCACATGCACACTCACACATACTTACATAAACATGCACAGAAAACAGGCAATTCTATTCAGTACAAGGGAATTAACCATGAGAACATTATGCTAAAAGAGGTAAACCTTTCATAGAAAGACAAAATCTGCATGATTCAACTTATATAAACTTAACTTATGAAATATCACTGTAATAGTCACAAGGTTAGAGGCAAAATGGAGAGTTACTATTCAACATGCAAAAAGTCTCAATTTAGGATGGTAAGGGGAAACAAAGGAGGAGGCAACAATGCTTGATAAGAAATGTACTCATTACCTTGCTGATGTAATTGTAACCCCTCTGTACAGTATTTTCACAATAAAAAACTTATTAATAAAAAATCTCAATTTACTAAGTTCTACAGATGTATCACATGGTACCTGTATAACATAGTACCTATATTAAGCAAAAATGTAGTATATACTTTATCATTTGAAATGACAGATTATTTTTAACTATATTTATCACCACAAGATCAGAGAACATACCCAGACCCTGAGTTCAGAACCCTAATAATCAGCAGAAAGAGAGAGAGAGAGAGAAAGAGAGAGGTATATTTAAATAGGAATTCCTTCATATTTGGGCCCAAAATATCACTGAAATAAATTTAGAATAAGGAATTATAAAAGAATATTTTCCAAGATAATACATTAATTTACATAAAAAAGAATGTGGAAAATCAGGAAAGTAGAGTACCAGCTATTTTCTCCATAAAAGGAATCTATGAAAAGGTAGAATTTATAGTACTTGAAAGATTTATTCAACATTTTTTTCTCAGAGATTTCAGAGAGTATTTTAGGTCTCTTAAAAGCAATATTCATGCCAGGCACCATTGGCTCAACCTATAATCCCAGCTACTCAGGAGGCTGAGATTTGAGGATTGTGTTTCAAAACCAGCCTGGGCAGGAAAGTCCGTGAGATTTTATCTTGAATAAACTACCAGAAAACCGGAAGTGGTGCTGTGACACAAGTGGTAGAGTACTAGCCTTGAACTGAAGAGCTCAAGGACACAGCCCAGGCCCAGAGTTCAAGCCCCACGACAAACAACATCAACACAAAGAAAATCAGAATAAATCCTAAAAGGAAAAAAAATAGATTTTTTTCTTTATAATATTAAATCAATTAACTAATCCTTCCTTATTTAAACAGCTTGAACTATTTTAATTATAACAACAATGAAAACTAGTCTTTCATTCATTATGCCTATAAAACAGGTTAAACAAATGGATAAACCTTAAAAAACCCAACATATTTCTGGTTCTTCCAGTACTTCAAATGTGATTTTACTACTGGAAAAGAGTTTGAACTCAGGGTTGGTTAAAATCCCTTCACATAGAACAAGTATATATTATTTCAAAGTGCAGGAAAATGAAAGAAAGATAATGAGTTAATATTGAATAGCTAAATTATGTTATTGTAGATTATAAAACCATGTTGGTGATTCTATGAACATAATGGTGATAAACTCAATATTTGCAGCACAATCCACTCATTAAAATATAGGTCAGTATTTCCGATTATACTCAAAACTGTGCTTCAAAACAAAAAATATTAATTTCAAATAATAGCTGATAAGTTCTAGTATATCCCTATAAATAAACGATAGTTTCTTGAACAATCAACAGCATAGGTTGCTATGGAGTTTAGTGTAGTTCGAAAGTACAGAATTGGGAATCAGATAGGAGATGTGGTTTTCAGGTTGGATACATACGGTGCCAGGCCGAGGATATGGAATCCTTCCGTCAAACTGCACCCAGCGATGTTCCACACTCTCTTTATGCGCATATGGACCATTAAAAACAGCTCTGATATCAGCCATGTTAAATACACACACGGCAGATCCTTTGAAGATAGAACTGAAAGAAAGTCAGGTGATCACTCAGAGAACATTGGTTAAAAACATACCATAGCCAAGAACTACTAGGAAGAAAAAATCATTTAGAACGCTCTGATTGGCAGGTGCTTCCAGAAAACAAAACAAAACTATATATATATATATATATATATATATATATGTATATATGCAATATATATGTATATATACATGTGTATATATACACACACACATGCACACGCATGCCTGAAGGAGCATCTGGTCAATCAATCCTATTAGGTGATGAGTGAAGACTATGTAACAGGTAATTAGCCAGTTGAGCACATGAAGGTACCCAGAACCAAGCTGCTGGGTAAATTTCAGGAACTAAATGAAGTCTCATAGGACACTTCATCAGTAAGTAAAAATTATCTAGCAAAACTTAACAATAGTAAAGAATATAGAGAAAAAGCTATAAATATCTATCCATATCTTTTAAAATTTCATTTGACATTGTTATAGCATAATACTAGAAAAAAAACTTACTGTATGAAAAGTGACATTGGTTGTGTTTAAGACTAATTGTTTGATCTGTGACTAATAGTTATTTATCTGTTGGTTTAAACATAATGAACATTATATAATTCAGGTGCAAATGTGTTTGCAATGAATAATAAATTCAGTGTTGGGACTCAGGGCCTGGATTCTGTACCTGAGCTTTTTCTTTTTTTTTTTTCCACTCTACCATTTTTGAGCCACAGTTCCACTTCTGGCTTTCTGATGATTAATTGGAGATAAAAGTCTCATGGACTTTTCTGCCTGTGTTGGCTTTGAAGTATGATCCTAAGATCTTAGCATCCTAAGTAGCTAATATTACAGTTGTGAGCCCCTGGGCCCAGAAGTGAATTTATGCTTAAGTTTTGAAATCTAGTTTGTTTCTTTTTGAATTGAGCTTATTATCAGTCATAACTTCTTACCTGAAATTTAAGGTACACATAATTATTTAAAAGTAGAAAAGCTTCACAGGAATTCTATAATAGTTAAACATTCTTAACATGTATCTTTGTGTGTATGTGTCAAAATTAAAAGGCATTTTATTTGGGTGAAAAACTTTCAGGGATTCACATCCTTTAAAACGAGTTTATCTTTTATGATCTAAGAGACTGACTATCTCAACATTACACAATCATGCTAACTATTCGCTAGCACAAGGAACTCAATTATTTTTATTCTTAAATGACAACATCAAAAGTTAATGATAAACATGCAGCTCAGACGAAAGTAGCTGCTAGCCACGAAGTCAGTCATTTCCATAAAAATCGCATATGTGTCTGTGATATTTGAGGGAACAATGCATCATGCTTAATAGCATTGTCATTATTGAAGATTAATTATGTCTTCTCACTTGACAAAGGATGTGACATGAACGCCAGCCTTACCTCAGGCTTCAGGACAGCATTAAAAATAACACAACAAAGTATACCAGGAACAAAGAGTTGACTTGAAACTTCACACTCTGGGTGGGCAGAAATTTGATAGGAAAAAAACAAGGAGGAGAAGAAGAAGAAAAAGAAAAGGAACTATCTTGGGGCTACATTTCCCTGGCACATATCTGCATCTAATGTGTGGAACACACATTGACTTCAAAGAAAGCTGTGGGGATGGAAAGGTGCCAAGAAAACCAGTTCTGAGATACTAGGGTGACTACAGGCAATTGTTCTTGCAACCCTTTATACTCAGATATAAATTAACATAAAAAAGAATTTTAAAGTCACAGCTGCTTATGTAGCAGTTTATTCAGATCCTATGACTTACAATTAACCAAATACTGTTTTGTTTTCTGAAATATTCTGAACCAATAATTTCATTTTATGTTCAATGTATTGTATTGCAAACAAAATTAGGATCATGCTATGGATATAAGTTATAATTCACATACAAAATAATTTATTAATTTATTCAGAAAAAGACACTAGGACCATCTCATTCATAGCTAAGGAAGAAAATCCTCCATTTTCCCCCAGTACCAGTAGTGTTAATATATATGCATAAATGTCAAGACCTTCAGAAACCTGGAAAGTATTTCCAAGTATGTACACAGAAATATGTACAGGAACAAAGACTCTCTATGAACATACTCAAATGTAAGCTACTGAGTGAAACAAAATGAAGTTGCACAGACCACATCATTCTTGAGACGATATCTTCAAAAAGCTTTGTAGATGCTAGTACATCTTTAAAGTAGTAGTGAAATCACATTAACACGTACAAGACAGCTTTATGAAAGCAAAAGAGAAGACTGTGATGATTAAAATATAATAATGTATGCACATCTGAAATACCATTGTGAAACTCGTTGGTACAATTAATACACATAAAAGTAAGAAAAGCATCAAAAACGTTCTGTTGTGGGCTGTACCTATGAGAAGGGGATAAAGGCTAACAGAGAGGGTGAATGAATATTAATAATGTCAAAGTAATTCATTTGTGTGTAAAAAAATAGAATCTGTTGAAACTGATTTAAGGAGTGGGTAGGAGGTTATGGAAGAGTAATAAGGCAGTGAAGTTGATAGGCATTTAGCATACATGGAAGGGCGTGTCATGATGAAATCCCACCTTATGAAACTAATGCACACTAATAAAAATGTTACAAAGTAGCCTTATGCAGAAAAGAGACAAAAATACAGGATTAAAAATAACAGAAACACCTTTAGTCTTATTGTTACTATTAACTAGTACTACCCTTGGAACAGATAAGGCAAACATTCTTGGCTAAAACAGTAAAGCACTGAAGTTGTCAAAACACTCCTATCTTTCAGAGTAATGAGGAAGTACAGATAAGGTAGATTTTTATGTGATGAGATTTAAAACATCCTCTGCACCCCATCTCACGTTTTATTTGATCTTGTCAATAAGATCAATCATTTTATTCATGTGTTTTTTAATACTGCCTCTCTGGCTAGGAACCTTAGATATATACTGTGAATACTATTGTCATATGTCTTTTGTAGTGAACAGTTTTATCTGGGGATGAATAACAGATAGTCTTTTTTGTATGTGGTATGTATGGGTTCAGTGTAGTCATGGAAGCAGCATGTATAGGAGCAAAGACTTGGATACTACAAGAATAGAGAAAGAATGGCTAACTGATAATCAGTGTAGGGGCGAGTGGGATAGAATAAAAAGAACAAAGGGAAGTTTCAAAATGATGTCATAAAGCAACAAATGACAAGTTAAATGAAAAACAAATGTATGTTGTGCTACTAAAATGGAAGACACAAGCTGGGCACCAGTGGCTCACGCCTGTAATCTAGCTACTCAGGAGGCTGAGATCTGAGGATTGCAGTTCAAAGCCAGCCCAGGCAAAAAAGTCCGTGAGACTCTTATCTCCAATTAACCACCAGAAAACTGGAAATGACCCTGTGGCTCAAGTGGTAGAGCACTCGCCTTGAGCTGAAGAGACAGTGCCCAGGCCCGGAGTTCAAGGCCCACAACCAACAAAAAAAAAGGAAGACACAAAAAGAATATAAATCTGTTGATTTATATATCTACATAAATATACAAGTGTTTATATATATATATATATATATATATATATATATATATTCTCCAGAAAGATAAATCTTTTTGATGAACCTACCTGGTAGTGGTAAAAACTCCATACACAACAGGATTTCTTTCATCTCGCGTGGGGAGTAAATAGATGTCTTCTGTTAATGGGAAAAAACATGACACTTTATTTTTACACATTATATGTTTGCATTAAATAATATACTTCTGGTAGTCTAAGCAGCATATAAATGCATTATATATAGTATACCTTAAGAAATTAAAAGTTTTCTTGCTAGTTATGTGACATTGAGTTGAAAATTTAACCTCTTGGATATTTATTTCAGTTATTCATGAATAAGAGGATATAATGGATAATAACCTCTATGACTGTTTCCAACTAAGTATAAGTGATTGTGGGAACAAGAAAATGCAAGAATATTTTATCCTCTAGCACAAAAACACGTTTCTTGTGATGATATCAACTTAGTAATTAACTTATCTTTTTGTCAACAATATGAAAATAATTACACATGTAAATTATACACAAATGATATTTTCAAGGATTATTCAATATGTGAATGTGATCATACAAAACAGGAGGATCATCATGAACAGCAAATATACACTTTAATATAATAAGACAAAATACTAATGAAATAATTCAATGATGTAGTGACTTACATACACACCAGAAGGATTAAAGAAGGGGGAATGAACCCCAAGATAAGTACTCAATTGTTTGTTTTTTCTTTCATGCAATTGTTTCTAACATATTGATAAGATGATTTCTTTGTTGCTTTTATGTCCCTCCCCCACGGTATAACCCCTGCTTCCACTGTGTTTGATGTTGGTATAATTTGTGGAGGGGAAGGGAAAAAACAAATCATTTAACTAGGGACACAGGTGGACCCATTGCCACAATGAGATGTACAAGACCTTATGCCGAAAAATGAATCTTACAACTTTGCTGGGGGTGGGGAGGATCAGGTGGAGGGGGAGGGGGAGTATGGGAAGGGATGGGAAGGGGAAACAAAGAGGAGGCAACATTGCTTGATAAGAAATGTACTCGTTATCTTGCCCATGTAACTGTAACTCCTCTGTACGTTATTCTCACAATAAAAATAAAAAAATAAGTTTATTAAATAAAGCTGTCAATTTTATCTACAACTTAAAAACTCCTTTTAGAATTAGTTTTGGGAGAAATGAAGAGGAAACATTAGAGAATAATGTATTTTTATTGCTGAAGGACCAAATTCATAGGTTTCTCATAGACTCCAGCAGAGGGCATCAGTGCAGTAAGGAAACCAAGGTTTTCATGCCTGTATATTTGGCTCACAAAGAAGTAAAAGAAAGCAGGAGAGATACTTGGACTTTGAGACCATTAGTTTATATCTTTCTTTCACTTGCTGTGATATTGTTTCCTTCACAAACCTTTAGGATTCCTACAAATGAACCTCTTCGTTATCATGCTGGAGCTAACTGGTAGTAAAACTTTTCCAGGAAAGATAGAGTATGTGACTTACGAAGCTCATCAAAATGAGTATCTGCCCCATCTCTTCCAGGAATTGAGCATACCAATCTAGCCTTCAGGAAAGTTGTCCATTTGTTTATCAGGCTGCGTTGTCCTCCTACATCATTCTGAAAAATGGAAAATAAATATAAAAATAAAAATGTACCAATGGGTTCTATCACCATCTATAACTTTTTTACTGTTAACTGTCACTATTAGAGACAACACTATAATGGTATCATTACTTACAAAGGAACATAATTTGTGGATCTTTCTAGATTTCCAAGTGGTTTTTGAGTAATACATGTTATTCTCATGATTAAATGAATTTAATGTAAGTGGTTTAACTTTCTAAATTAGTATATGACTGCAAGACTACAATAATGAAAACAGGCTTGGAATCAAATCCAGTGCCTGCCAGTATTTTTGTTTCATGCCTAATAAAAGATGAATTCCCCAGGTTTTTCTTTACTTACTGGTAAAATATGATTAATGTCTTGAGATGTCATTATTTTGATAGCAATATTACTATTAATTATTAAACATAGTTTTAGGCAACTTGTATTCAATAACTTACTTGTATTTATATTATTTAAGATTCCTTGGTACAATTAATAAACACTAAAAAAAAAAGAATGCCAGGAAAGAAATCAGCTGTGGAGGAAGGATACCATAGATGAAGGAAGGACTAGGTTGCATGAGAATGAATATGATCCAAGTATTTGATTTGCATATACAACAAGAGAACAATGAAACCTGCTAAAGGTGTTTTAACAAGCAGGGAAAGAAGGAGTTAGGGCCATTGGCTATATTGTATGCTTGTGTGTGTGTATGTGTGTGTGTGTGTGTGTGTGTGTGTGTGTGTGTGTGTACGTATGTGTGTTAGTGATTACTGAGAGATATAAGAATCTTGTGGATTTTCCTGCTGAGGTCGGTTTTGAACCGTATCCTCAGATCTGAACCTCATAAATACTTAGGATTACAGACATGAGCCACTGGTTCCTTGCTTACTCTAGTTTTTTAATTTTTGTTTTAGGAGTTTTACATAATCTTTAGATTAATGAAATAAGCATGATTATACTATTCGAGATAATTCAACTTAAAAAGCTATATTTCCTATTTAAATATAAAGGTGTTCTTTTACACACTAATATGATTTTTAATTTACTTGAGTCAATGAGTTCTCCTGTGCCTACAATAAATAAAATGCAAGTAATTCATTAAATGATTGATCATTATATTTTAATTTTAAAGAATTATACTTGGAGTCATAATTCCCATTAATCTGTTTACATTTAAATATACATCAAGTAAAACTTTGCATTTTCATCCTATGACTTATTACATTCTGAAAAGATAGCTGACAAGACTCATGTTTGAACTATCTTTGTGCTTCTTTATTGTGGCACCAAAAATAGAAGAAAATAACAAATTGCTAATGTAAGCAAAAGAATTCTAAGCACATTAAAGTCGTCCTTTCTAATTTTACAACAAATGGAAGCAAGACAAAGAATAAGAGAGAAAGAGACAGAGAGGGGCAGGGGAAACAACATTCTCTAGGTTCCTTTAGTTTTAGCATTTGAGATCAGGTGGGAAGTGATGATGGGCCACCCAGAGTGAATTATTTATTACATGCTTTTTTTACAGTAAAAGCTCAATAAAATTTAATAATAATGATAATGTTCTTGATATGTTCTTTAGATATGTAACAAAAACCAATTCAAAAAGAATTTTGAAATATAAAGGCAATAATATTCAGGATATTATTTCATATATGACTGAAAATCTTTGCAGCTAATGAATAAATGATAAGATCTCAATTTTTACTGCCTTACATTCTTTATTTTTTTGTCAATCATGAGGCCTGAACTCTGGGACTTGGTGCTCTCTCTGAGCTCTTCAGCTCAAGGCTAGCACTCTTACCACTAGAGCCACAATGCCACTTCTGGCCTTTTCTGCTTATGTAGTCCTGAGGAATTGAACCCAGGGCCTCATGCATGTGAGGCAAGCACTCTACCATCGAGACACCTTCTCAGCCTATCTTATACTCTTAATCATTAAAATGTTCCAAATTATTATGAGCTTTTACAAGAATAAGTCTGAAGCTTGGTTCATGTGCACTATATATGTGTATTTGTATATACATATATATGTATATATCTTTTCACATACATGTAATATACACATAAATGCATATGTATATATACACAATAGAAACACAAATTTAAACACATCAATTGCTTAATCATACAAGCTAAAGAATATTTTTAACAGTAAAATTCACCAGTACAGTTTAGAATTGTTGACTTGTGATAATAAGACAATACACTAATAGCTCACAAGAAAATACACTAATTCTGGATGTCATTAGCCTATTTCCCATCAAGCTATTAATGAAAATATGTTTAACAGTAAGTTCAACAAAGACAGAAGACAGTATTGGTAAGTTTTTAGAAAAGAAGACAGAAAAGAGAAACTTCTCTGAAGAGGAAATAAGAATAGCCAATAGACACATGAACAAATGCTCAACTTTTCTAGCCATAAAAGAAATGCAAATCAAAACAACATTGAGATTCCACCTCACTCCAGTTAGAATGACTATAATCAAGAAATTTAATAACAATAGATGCTGGAGGGGATATGGCCAAAATGGAACCCTACTGCATTGTTGGTGGGAGTGTAAACTTGTTCAACCACTCTGGAAAGAAGTATGGAAGTTCCTCAAAATATTACACAAAGAGCTCCCCTATAGCAGCATTATTCACCATAGTTAAGATATGGAACCAACCCAGATGTCCCTCAGTAGATGAATAGATCAACGAACTTTACAACTTTGGTGGGGGGAGGGGGGGAAACGGGAAGGGGAAATAAAGGAGGAGGCAACAATGCTTGATAAGAAATGTACTCATTACCTTGCTCATGTAATTGTAACCCCTCTGTACAGTATTTTCACAACAAAAAAAGAAAATGTGATATATATATATATATATGCATACATATATATCACATATATATATACCACATATATATCACATTTCCATTATATATACATACATGTTGTATGTATATATAATGGAAATCTATGCTTCCATAAGAAAGAATAGCACCGCCCCATTTGTTAGGAAATGGAAAGACTTGGAAAAATCATATTAAGTGAAGCAAGCCAGACTCTAAGAAACATAGGTCCCATGGTTTCCCTTACTTGCAATAACTAGTATACATTTAGGATAATCTTATCAGATGAGCCAAAAAGCTTAAAAGCTATGTATATAATACCATATTAGATGATGGTAAGCAAAATGGAGCCCAAGATATGAACAAAAGAGGTTTTTCTATGTTGTTGTTGTTTTTAAGGTACTATGTGATTTTTTTGTTTCTTTTGTTCTTTTCCCTATGGTGTATTCTCTATTGTCACTGTACGTAATTTTGGTACCCTGCATCTTGTATATACATTTACCTAATTTAGGGAGGGGAAGGGGAATAACAAAATACTGAAACAGGGACACAAGATAACTCATTGTAACAATGATACTAACAAGACACCATGATGGAAATGATCTTTACAACTTGGTGTGGGAGAGTGGGGGGGGGGGGGGTGAATGGAAGGGAGAGTAAGAGAAAAACAATGTACTCATTAACTTACTCATATAACTGTAACCCCTCTGTACAGCATCTTTACAATAAAATAAAATTTAAAAAAACATTTTTTTATAAAAGAAAAGTAGACAGAGTCAAAAAGATTGTCCTCTCCTGAAATTTCTTCATTTTCAGGAAAAAAAAAACTCTCAAGCAAGACTGGATTTAAAACTAAGTTTATTGAGTGATAAGTGAGGTTATACTCACCAATGTAAAGACAAGTTTAGGCACTAGTTTCTAACCATTATGGGGAAAGATGATGGATAGAGCAAAAGATGATAGATGGGAGAAGCAGGACAAATTTACTTTAGATGATGATTGGGATCAATAATGGATCAAATAAACTATTTAATATTACTAAAAAATAAAGTAGTGAATATAAGTACATTGGGATAAAATCACTGGAAGCTTCATTACAAGGTCAAAGTACCTATATTTAAATATGTAATGAATTACTCAATAATATAGTAATTATGAAAAAGTAAAATAATCTTTCTTTTAAGAAAACCATAGTGTTTTCCATTTAATGACTATTTGATAACAAGCATGTCTGGAATTGCTCTGAATTTCCTATTTTGTATATGGTACTTGCATTTTTTCAGTATCATGGCTCAAGTATTCCAGTCAGTAATGGATAACTTTGGATTTCTGCAGATGTGAAGGCAGACTTATTTTGAAAATGTCTTATTTTTAATACTACTCCAAGATTATTTTATAAATATAAATCTAGATGCCAGAATAAATTGTCAAAATACTGATGTTTATGTTTCGTTTTATGTGTGTATGTGGCAGTGGTATGACTTGAATGCAAGGCCTGGGCTTTATCTCTAAGCTTTATTACTCAAAACTAGCACTCTACCAATTGAACCAAAGCTACAACTTGAGCTTTTTGATGATAAATTGGAGATAAGAATCTCATGGTCTTTCTTGCGGTAATCCTCAGCCCCCCTAAGTAACTAGGACTAGAGGTACGATTCACTGACAACTGGCTTCACATTTCTTTTAACCCAATGATCATTTCTGTATTAATGAGCAATAGAATTCCAGTGATAATATGTGTATTTGAAATTCTCAGAAAGGAATTTTTTTCACAGAACTTAAAAACAAAGGAAAAGTCATTGCTTTGCCTTTTCATAATCCTTGATTTATGTATTTTTAAAGTCACAGATTTTACCTTTGTGTGCTGTTAACATATCCTTAGTTGTAATAAGCAAAGCCTTAATAGTTTTCTTTCAATGTATTACTTTATATATGAATAATACTACTAATAATAGTATAATGAATAATACTAATAATAATGAATAGAGTAATGAATAATGGTAACAATAATAAAATAATGAATACTACCAATAATAAAATACTATTCTTTCTTTCTTTCTTTTGATAGTCAGTAAATATCTAAAAATAGTGTTGATTCACTATAGATATAGAAATATAACAGTGATCATTAATCAAATGCCACAGACTGTGTTCGATCTACTACTTTGTCCTCAAAAGAGTTGGTAAAATTATTTTGCTAAATGAATAATCATGTATTTGGGGCATTTGTTCAAGGACATTTATTTAAAAGAAGTAAACCCACTACTTTTTAATAAAAATGAGCAATCATATTCTTTTGGAACTCTTTTACTTAAACATGACAGTAAGTGTACTTTTTTTTCAAACATTTCCCCATTTTTAGTTGCAATTATCACCACAATAATGATGATCACCAGAAAATTCTAACCTACTAGTTCCAGATTTATCAGATAAGAAAGGAATGTACACTGTACCTGTATTTTTTTAGCCTGACAAATGGAAATTTTAATCCTTTTAGCAACATTATCTTTAAATGCCCTTCCAACCCACTCAGCAGCCTTCTCAGTTCTTCAAGTAGTAAAACATAAAAAACAAACAAAAAAAAATCCAGGTCAAAGATGAAAGCCACCTGCTGTCAGCAGGGAAAAGAAAACTTGGTCTTTTGGATAATAGCACTCAGCAATGGATTATAAGCAGTTAATGACTGGATAGTAATTCTTACAGACATCCAGAAGCATGACCTGGGATGGCAAAGTTCAATTCATAAGGAGTTGTATTTCTCCTGCAGGGAAGTGTCAGTTGGGCTGACTTTGTTGACTAGCTCTCAGTCCTGGGATTTGTTTGCAAATCTACACAATCTCCTCTCCCCATGCCCGGCCCCCACCAACTTTAAGCCCTGAAGAGGGCTGAAAGGGAGATAACCACTTTTGTACTAAATTGCCACTTCCTTGCTTATTTTTTTGTAAAGTTCTAAAGAACACAACTGTCTGGGCAGCACAATAGATTTATTATTGGGATGTCAGAATCAGCAGCTCTTAGTCACCAGTCACTTCTGTTTGTCTCCACTCTATTTATCACAGCCTCTTTGTTGTTGGGTTGCCCAAAGTCTTGACATCTACTCAGAGATGCAGATGAAAGAAACAAGGAAATTAAAGGTAAACAAGCCTGAACCATGCACTCAACCTGGGTGGTGAGCATGGGAGATGCCTGCCTTCTTTCTCTGCGTAGCTTTAGATATGTTTGTAGTATTTCTCAGTTTTAAAGTAACAAATATAATGAGAAAATGTAGTGACACTCATTCCTTTTGCTGTTGGTGGTACATTATGAATTGCTGTGATTCTCTAAGAGTACCTACTAATAGGTAGATGAATGAAATGGAGGCTCAGCTTCTCCTGGAAGCTTTTACTATCCCAGAAAATTAAAATCCTTATAAATCTTACACAGACATGTAAAGTAGCTAGAAGCTGTCACATGTCAACATTTATTGAGTGTGCCATTTGACCTTTGGGGCACAATGCAGGGTTCATCTCCTAAACATGGTGTTATCTGTGTATACCATCCTTTCCAAAGATCTCTCAGCAGTTTATAAATATTGTCATTTTCACCTATATATGGAAACAGAAGCTCTTGGACAATGCAATAATTGGCTTTAACTTCCTATACTCTTAAATCCTGAAGATTTAGTACAACTAATGAAATCTCCAAGACATCTGGGTACTCCGTGAACATTTTACGTTGTTAGAGAATTGTCACAATATTAGCTGATTTAAACTGAAGACTAACAGACTTTTCAAGTCAATAGTAACTGGAGACATCAATATCTTAAAAACTTCAAAAAGAAAAAAAATGATGCTGAAGTTAGAAGTTATAGAGCCTCCTTTGCTTAATAAGATAGTTTTTGCCTAATATTGTTTATTCTGTATTGTTTGTGGTATTTTTGAGACAGGATCTCACTATGTATCCCAGTTGACCTTGAACTCAGTATGTGGTACAGGCTAGTCTTGAACTCAAGAGGCTTCTGCTCCAGGCTTCCCAGTGCTGGATCTTTATTTTATCAGGCTGCAGGCAAAAAGCTGAGTTCTGTGAAACATTTCAAATGACATAATCTATGCATGCTTTGCTTCGCATGCCTGTCATTACATCATGTACTTATAGCGCTGTTATATTTCTATTAATCATTCACAGTCTTCATCTGATTTTTCATTCATAGTAAAATCTGTACCTTGTAGGTTTTAAGTAGTCTTGTGTCAAAATATGCTATCTAATAAACTAAAGACTGTCACTGTATTAGGAAACATGGGAGCTACAATCACAGTAGATGACATAGAGTCCAACTGACTTTTCTTTGGGCTGGCCTTAATATAGAGTGAGTTGTTTTTAGGGACAGAGTTTAGAAAGGTTCTTTGAAAGCTTACTATAAATAGTCAACACAGGAATGTATCAGTAATAATAGGGATTTAAAAAATATCCAAACTTAGGTGGTGAACTTGCAAGCTTAAATATATGACCCACATGTGGTAGAAACAAAGTAGTGAAACCTGGAAAAGGACCTAAGGGGTTCACACAAAAGAATTCTACAGATATTCAAGTATATAATTATACAGCAAAGAAGAGCTTAAATGAGGATGTGCCTATATCTTAAAAGAACTAGTGAAAATACTGAAGTTGTTTCTACCCAAATCCAAATGAGAAAATGTTATATATCCCTCCTTAGCCAAAGAAACATTCTTTTGCAATTTGCTGTTACTACTGAAAATTGAAGCAGAAAAGAAATAATAGTAAGATAATAATAGTACTCATCAAGAAAATTGCCTGGGGTTGTATTCACATAACACCTGGCAATAATCTTTTGGGAAGATGAAGAAGAAATGTGGGAACAGCTAGGTAACAAATAGTGTGTAAAAATGAACATGTAATTGCTTATCATATTGAGAAAGTGAAGTTACAGTAGACATTGTGTTTAAAATCAAAGAGAATTTTATGGCATCTGTCTTCTCTTTACTAGAATAAGAGTGATTAGCACTTGCTCTTCACTTTTTAAAAAAGATTTTAGTACCTTTTCTGTAACTTAAGAAATGTATTTCAGACAGTATGGCAGCTATGAATTAGGGTCCTTTATTTCACCTGCTAATAATACTTTGCTAGTAGAAGAAACAAAAATATGTAAGTATAAATATTTGAGACAAAGGATGGAAGAAAAAATTAGTGAACAAGCCAACTTAATGGCAAGTATTGAACATAGCAGATTCTATTGAATTGAATTTGTAGACAATTCCAAGGGATTTTTTTTCTTAAAGTAATATTCTATTATTTAGAGACAACTGTTTGTAATTTGCCACTGGAGCCTGATGAAGCAAATAGAATGGAGCACATGTTTTCCTAGATACTTCAAAAACTCTGGAAGATTATTAGCAATGCATAACTCGTCTAAATACTATACTAACAATCTTGTTTTCTAAATTATAGTAGACTAAATTAGGTAAGTCCACGTGTGTTTAACAGTCTTCTTTCAGATAGGATCAACATTTATTTTCTTTTATTTTAGTTTTAAAGCTACAGCAAACAGAATACATCCCTTCCTAAGAATTTCTTAGACAGGAAAACAGATGGAAGTGAGGAAAAAGCACATCTGTAACTCGTGGCACTAAATCTCTCATTTAGGTTGTAAGTGACACGCTAAAAGAAGCAGAAAACCCACAGCTTGGAGATCAATAAATACAGAAAGTGTCAACGGCCTAAAAACACAACTCTTCAAAGGCAGTCATTATCCAATAGAACTGTATAACAAAATAGACAACCCAAGTGGAATTGAAGGGGAAAAAAAGCTATTAATGAGACCCCCCAGGCAAGTTATGTGAAAGGACTATCCAAATTGAATTCCTGGCATGGACAAAAGGAAATACTGAAGAAGAAAAAAAGAGAGAGAGAACTGGCATAACCTGCAGCTGGAATCTGGAGTGAGCTAGCCTAAGTAAGCTAATGGACAATGCTTCCAAAAATGAATAGAATCCCAAAGTAATGCAAAACAGCCTTTAGGTAGAACTTTGCAAGCAAGCCTTGCTGAAAGGACTGGTGTTTCCACACATTTATCTGAGGCAAACACACACACACACACACACACACACACACACACACACACACACGCATTAAAACATCACACAGATATAAACACTGGTAAATTCAAAGTAAAAGTACACAAAAGAATTTATTTCTTTCCATTAGTCTCTTCAGTCAGAATTTTAATACCTTAACACAAAGATCTGGGTAGTTTATCGTTGACAAGAGAATTTCTCCAATGTTTAAGTTGTACCATGTAGTGCTTAGGTACACTGATAACTCAACAGGATCATATGGCTTGGGGTTTTAATAAGGACTTCAAAATCAACCAAGGATAAGCTCCATATTTTAAGTATAAAAAGATGACTAGTGTGACTAGAAAGTTCTGACCCTAGCTGAAGGGTAATCTATGAAGAAGTTGTTCTAACTAAGTACAATGATAAATTATGGAGTTTCATCACAGGTGAATCTTCAGATGAAGACATGTATCCTCCACAAGATATCATTGACTAAAAATGCCATGTAGAATTAAGTTGTGAATTAATTTTTCATTTTATGATGTTTCTCCATATCTGTATCTCTTGAAAAATATTTTCATTGATCAAATTCTACACTAAATTAAAGGAAAAATAAAAAAAAATAGTAATTCCCACCTGATAGATGATTTTTCTTTACAATAACTTTTAGTAACTAATATGTCACTATTCCCTAAATATTACAATCACTGTCACCAGCACCATTATTTCCTGTTCCTAAGCAAAGTTAAATTGGCCTGGTTCCAAAGTAGATGTGTCAGAGAGGCATGTTTGTGATCTTTGACATTTAATCCACTATAGATTAACCAAGTATTTGCATTCTCTATACTTAAATCTCCTATAATAAATGTACCTGCATTAAAAAGAAATCTACCTAAATCAGTATTGTTTTCAGTGTTTTGTTGAGTATCTGTTATATCTGAATTCATAGACTTTACCAAGTCATATATCTACTTGGTAAAATAGTCATGCAAGAGAAGTTTATTCACATTTTCTAGCATAGGATACTAAGACAGCAAGAAATAAAGCAAGATTATAGCTCACATCTTAATTAAAATAGAATGCATCATGCAGGCAAATGACATTGATAGCCTTACTGCTAATATCTGTTTATTTGTTCATTTATTTATTTGGCATTACCAGAGTTTGAACTTAAGACCTCACACTCTTGCTTGATTTTTTGATCAAGATCATGTTCTATCATTTGAACCATGCACCCATTCCTGCTTTTTGCTAGACTCAGTAAGGTATAGACAGCTTTTCATTTTCTCTAACATGACATCTTCCTTGGTGAGTCTTTTGTCATTGTTGTTGTTAATTATCAAACTCAATTTTATTCCTATAAATATTTGTAAAAAATGAAAAGCAAACAATATTTTATGGTGACATACAGAGGATAATAAAAAAACTGAACTGATATGTTCCAAATAATTTCAATAGAATTTTTATATGTGAAAATAATCATGTAACAAAAGTTACATTGAATTTTAAAATGATTATTAAAGTTGTTATTGTTTTATAGGGCATAACTTTTTTAAGATTCCAAATAATTATTTTTACTATTTTCAGTGAAATTTACACCCGAGAATACTCAATTTTTTTTTTGGGGGGGGGCGGTCTGGTCGTGGGGCCTGAACTCTGGGCCTGGGCGCTGTCCCTCAGCTCTTCAGCTCAAGGCTAGCGCTCTACCACTTGAGCCACAAAGCCACTTCTGGCTTTTTTCTTTTTGCTTATGTGGTGCTGAGGAATCGAACCCAGGGCCTCAGGCATGCAAGGCAAGCGCTCTACCACTGAGCCAACTTCCCAGCCCGAATACTCAATTTTTGTCACAATTTAATTCTAAATTTCTAGGGAAAATTCAGAAACATGGGGAGAAATGATTTTGTAATTAAGTTGCAAAGACAGCATTTAGAACCAAGAATATGAAGCATTTGATCAATGGATCATTTGTACCAGGAGTAGTTCTCAAGATAATACTCAATGAAAATAATTAAATGAAGAGATCTATTAGTCAATGAAGAATGCCTTTTAATTTTACAATAAATTAATCCATCATGTCTTCACTTTATCTCATAATTTCTTAGCTGTTAATACAGATTAAGAGTATGACAAAATCTTGATGTGTGGTCTAGGAGTTTCTGAGATGGGAAGATTCATTTACTACTTTTTTTTTTTTTTTTTTTGCTATTTCTACTTTGTAGGAGTGTGTTCAAAAGATTCTATGCTGATATTTAGGGTCAACATTATACTTTTAATATGTACATTTAATAGGATAAAAGCATTTTAACATAATTCCTTACCTTTTACTATTACACAGAGATAAAAATATTACTTTGTTATAAATAAACTTTTATCAAATATTTTAGATCTATGAAAACATCAACACTGAAATGATTCATAGGCAATGCCCTTGTTAACTATCTTCATCAGAAAGTGAGTCATGAAATGCATTTAATTGAATGTCAATCTTTTTTTGACATATTTAACTTAGCTCATTCATACACACATGTAAATGCACGGGAATGCTTTTTTAGGGTCAAATAGTGTTGATGTAAGGCATACCTCAATACACTAACACATAAAGACTAATCCAAGCAAAGCCCATTCATCCCAAAGCAAGAGGCTTCAAGAGAAATTACTGTAGATGCTTAGAAAGAATGAGGATGCTTTTTAGGGAATCTGTTGTGGGGCAGGGATAGGTGGGAGACAGAATTATTGCCTTGGACACCAGATAAAGAATGATCTGGGCTCACGGTTGGCCTCTTTCAAAAGCCATGTTTTCATTAGCACTTTAACTGCAATAATGGTGCATATTTCTATCCCGGGAAGTGTTCAGAAGCCTGAGGGCACAGGCTGAAACAAAAAGTGACAGAAGATGGAAGAAAATGAAAAGTTTGTATAAGACCAAAGAAAGCTTCCAACAGAGAGTATTTATTAACTCAACAGTGCTTGTCTTTAACAGCTGAGTTTGTGCTGAAGATGTCTGTCTGTGTAAGAAATGTTAGTTCAATAGAGAAAAATCCAGGCCAAAAATAATATACTGAAATCTAAAGCATGTTCCAGTAGCATTATTATTCTGTAAAGTTGTAGCCAATCAAATGAAACTTGGGATGGCACAAAATGTATTTCATAAAGTTTGATGGTTTCATATATGATTTATAGTAAAGGGCAGTACTGAAGATTAATTGCAATCCCCTTCAAATAAGTGCTTTGTAGTTTTGTCTATTTGTTTCAACCTGTATTTTTTTTTCTCAGAACTTAATCATGGTCTTAATTGTCAAGAATTTAAATATACACTAAAATATAATGATTTTAATACATTGATCAGTATATAATGTTTAGATAGATGTATGACTTAAAATACAGAATAAATTTCTGTTAGTTTTTAACTCACTCCAATATTTATATTAAGTTGCATTCAATAATTGTTTTCAAGTTTTAGCAAGAATTGGTTTAAGTATAACAGGATGAAACAGGAAGACATAGAATACAAAGAGAGAAGTATTTCCTGGTCCACAGGCAGGAAATGAGAGTCACACTCAAAAACAGCAGTTTGAATCTGCTGTCTATCCTTTTGAGCTGGAGGAATGCATACAGTCATATACTCTACTAACCTTTAATCATTAGAACTGTTGTTCTGGGTGACTATGATGCATGTTCTAAAACA
This sequence comes from Dipodomys spectabilis, assembly GCF_019054845.1. NCBI lineage: Eukaryota > Metazoa > Chordata > Mammalia > Rodentia > Heteromyidae > Dipodomys > Dipodomys spectabilis. The sequence goes on along the minus strand of NW_024870766.1, from coordinate 9,016,595 downwards.
TGGAGATGAACCTGAGCTTTCCCCAAACCCCAGCGTAACAGGTGTTAGGAACGCCTTTTCGCGGACATGCTTCTCACTTTGCTGCCTCAACCCATTCACGAGAGTTTTCAGCTTCAGACCATTTCAAATGAGACAGAAGATGCAGACAGGCCTTCAAGTTATTCTTAATGCTAAGAAAAGATTATTTGTCATTGTATGAAAATATTCTAACCTCCACAGACAAGGACAACATGGTGATGATGATGAGAAGAAGTAATTACAGGCAAGAATGGACAGAAGACAACCCTCAAATGACAATATAGTCTCTGCCAACATGGGATAAGTCATTTCAGGGAAGCAGTTCAGGTGCTGTAAAACAAACTACAATATTTGAGAAATGCAAATCCCCCTCTTTTTTCAAGAAAAATAAATTTTCATTTCTCAGAGGTTACACCTATATGAGAGTATAAATCAATTCTATACTTTTAGGGTATAATGGGTATTAACTTTCATTTCAACATTGAATGGTTAATCAATTCCTGAATATATACATATACCTGAAGTAAAATAAATAAATGTATCTTGCCTTACAAACTCTTCCAACTCGAGAAAGGATCGTCTTATCAGAAGTACTGCCTTCTTGATATGATTCACGAAAGAAGAAATATATTTTGTCATCATCTGGATTATAGGTATCTGGTATAGGGAAAGTTCCAATAAATTTTGCTCCTGTTTGAAAAATAAAAGCTATAAATTAATTAAAAAAATCCAACTGCAATAGTACTAGTGAATTTAGGATGTGAAACTATTAAAAAATTAGAAACATAAACCTCCAGTCTAATATGGGAAGCAAGATGTGTAGACAAACTTGTGACCATGTAGAAAAACAGCACAGCAGAAAGAGGTTCAAAACAAGTTCTCAGGAATTCCAGAGAGCAGGTCAGAACAGGTCTGGCTAACACTCCCAATTGTTACAATTCCACTAAACCAGTCACAGGTCACATAACATAAAAGGATACTTTCTGAGAAATGCATTGATAGGTGATTTTATCATTATTGGAAAACATCACAGAACATAATTACATCAAGTAGGATGGCTATGACCATAAATAGTAGTATGGGAACCCACTATATGTTGTCCTTTGCTGGCAGAAATGCTAGGTGAACATTACGTTAAGGTCATCATATGAGTGTCAAATGCTATTTAAATATTATAGGAAGTCTTATCACATCTGGCAAGTCAATGATTTTCTATCTATTCACCTTACTTATGATGCAGTTACTGCTATATAACCATGATATCTTTTATAAAAGAACCTAGGAATAACTGTACATATATCTCAAAATATACTTATATTCAAAAGAGTTCCTCTATACTGTTCTTTGCTGTAATTTATTAGATTGCCCAATGGAATACAAATGAAAAACAGTAATAGTGCTTGGGCCATTTCCAATATGTGGTATGGAGTCACTCAATATGGTTTTATATCAATATTGGTCCAGAAATAATCATTTGACTAAGAGCAAAGAACCCAAATAAAAAGACTTAATAATTGAGGTAAGGACTTCAGTTAAGTAAAATGTATGGCATATTTTGAAGGAAGCACAGAAAAATAACTGTTTAAGAAAGAGAAATAAAAACAAAAAAGACAAAAATCAAAACTTAGAAAGGTAAATAAAAAAGATGAACAATGCCTTCTAAGGTTTTACTTAGAACTCTTGATTGACTCATTCCTAGGAGAAGTGAAAGTTATAACCTTGCATATAAATGCATAGCAACTGATCAAAAGGCCAACTATTAGAAAAGTTTCACAATAGCTATTTTCAATGTACAAAAGTTAATAGTGGGTTTCAAGTGTCATGAATTTCACCCATGATAATCCCGCCCCCTCTTGGGTCTCCAATCTCTTCCCTACTTCCATGAAAAATGTTAAGGGAAAGGACATGGGAATTTCTGTGTTAACCTCTTTTGTGTTTTTTTAGTGTTTCCTAACTCTTTGCTGGATCTCAAAACTTCATTGAAACATTTCTCCTCTGATAATCTCACTTTGGTATGGACCTAGAAGATTATATGACATTGATTTAAAAAAAACATGTAGGACCTTTCAGTTTTTCATCTTTTAATTAATTTTACATTGTCAAGCCTTTTTAAAACTTTCACTTGATTTTTTGTTGTTTTTGGTTTGCTTGTGTGTGTTTTGTTTCTCCCTCTCTAAACCCTCTTTCGGGTTGTTGATAAAAACTAAGCATTTGGTTTTAACCCCTGAGCAAAATAATACTATCTTTTTCATCTGCAAATGCACATTTATAAGTTTTTTTTTTTTTTTGGGTCTGGTCATGGGGCCTGAACTCTGGGCCTGGGCGCTGTCCCTCAGCTCTTCAGCTCAAGGCTAGCACTCTACCACTTGAGCCACAGCGCCACTTCCGGCTTTTTTCTTTTTGCTTTATGTGGTGCTGAGGAATCGAACCCAGGGCCTCCGGCATGCAAGGCAAGCGCTCTCCACTGAGCCATCTTCCCAGCCCATAAGTTTTTAACAATTAAGAACATTGTACATAAAGCTTTTTCTATAAATATGTATTTGATATTTCAACAAGTTAATTGAAAGGGGATCTTTTTGATTGTTAATATATGGAAGATCTAATAGGATCAAGTATTTTTAAATGAATAACTGACTCTTCAACTTTCATTGGAATTAATAAACACTTAACATAAAACAGGAGATGGCTAAGGAGAAAAACTTAACCTTGATATTCACAATACCTCCAAAAGAGATGACAACAATCAAAGAAGCAAAGGACAACCAAAGGAATATCCACAGGTACATGACCAGATATGGAAAATAATCCATACAGTGTTCTCAATGTATACATACTAAATCCAGTTCCACCAAACTAGGTGAAAATCTTTACTGTATTTATAATTATAAGTACAAAATTTAAAGAACTAACCTTGAAGTGAAACTTCTAAAAATCCAAACTTAATAGTCACTAAAGTAGAATACCATTCCATACACAGAGAAAAATCTTTGACCCACAATTCATAATTCAGATTCTGAATGGACAGGGCAAGTAAGGCTAAATCATAAAAATAAATTCTTAAGTAACTGTAATGGGATTAAAAAGGTCTAAAAAAACCATTCTGAAATTATAATAATGTAATTGGATCCCCTTATTTTGACAAATAGTTGAGTTTAAATTGTTCACTACCATAAACAGAATTATAGCATTTAAATATAATTTCAGTAGAGTTTACATAACATAGCATGATGACTTGTAATACTAATTTCCTATTTGATATATACAGTAACAGAAATAAATTTACAATGAAAAAATTAAATTGTGATGTATTTGTATAGTAGTGAAAGATTTACACAACCTTCCCTCTGAAGAAAATGGGCAGTCAGTGATTTAAAGCAGAAAAATGTCCCAAATAACAGGAACAACAATGTGAATGAAGACTCCCTTATAAAAGCAGTCTTTACACACTTAGAAAAAATTAATTACGCCAGGCCTGTAATCCAAGCTACTCAGGAGGCTGAGATCTGAGGGTCCCGGTTCAAAGCCAGCCCGGGCAGGAGAGAACGTGAGACTCCTATCTCCAATAAACCACCAGAAAACCGGAAGTGGCGCTGTAGCTCAAGTGGTAGAGCGCTCGCCTTGAGCTGAAGAGCTGAGGGACAGCGCCCAGGCCCAGAGTTCAAGTCCCACGACCAACAAAAAAAAAAAAATTAATTACATGAGATCATTTTTTACACCTTTTGAAAAAGAAAATAGGATTCAAAAAATGGAGCAAAGTCTTAAAGAAGTACAAGAAAATCAGGTAGCTTTTGTATATACTTCAGAAATTCATAGAGAGTGAAAATTATTGACTGTATATTACTATGTAGCATTGTATTTAATGGTCAAAAAGTAAGTATGCTCAAGTCTCCATTTTAGGAATTTTATTATTGTCTCAACAGAGAAAAATAGTATATAGATAGTTTTCCCAGTGATATTTCTTTTAACTGTAATGTAAGTATGTAATATACATCAAACATGGTTTTGTGTTTTGTCCAATCTGTGATGATTTTATTAAACTCTTAAGTGTTGGTTCTTTTGGACACTAATAAAATAAAATTTTTCAGGAAGGGAAAAGTGGAGATGTTTAAGCCAAATGTTTATTATATGATGAAATTTAATTGTGGAAAAAGTATCAAATAGTACTCTAGTCTCTGATTTAAATAACAAGCATACTTAGGAGCTAAAAATAAGCACAACTTTCAAGAATAGTTTCTTTCTTGCAGATTACACTGAGGTACTGTCTTAGAACACTGATGTTAGTGTTTTATGATAGAAACTCCTTCCTGACATGTTGCCAAATATGAGTAAAAATAGGGTATCATTAAATTACTGCATAGTGGTTGAATTAAACCATTTAAAAATCATATGAGTAGACACCTGGGCTTTATTATAGCACAGTCCCATTCTGTCCTTGGCATTGGAACACATGTCCTCAAAGGGGTGGAATTTGAAATCATGCATTTGTACAAATGAACTTCTAGCATGACATCATGAGGCACTGCCAAGTAAAAACATGGCAAACCCATGTCGCCTGCGAGACAAACCATTTTCATTTCTCCAAGAGCTTCTTCATCTGCATGAGTGCACTTACCCACTACTTAATAGATACCGATCTTCTGACTTCCTTTTATTTCTTCTTATAATATGTTTCCTATTTGTAAACTAATCTCCTTTCATGTGGGAAAATTAACAGACAACAGAACACTCATACACCAACTTCAAATTAACGCTGCCTCCATATGTTAAAATGAAAATCTAAAGCAAAAGTCTACTTCCTCAGTCCAATTTAGTTGTTTTTATTTTAAATTTAAATAGCTATGCATGGACAGTGTGTCGCATATTGGCCAGGGCAGCCTTAATTCAAGAGGCCTGTGTCCATAACTGCAGTATGACTGGAGCAGAATTAAGGCAGTAAAGACTTCTATTCTCAAAATGGCTAAAAAGAGGCAGTCCACCTTCCAGGCACAGGAGATCCCTATCTCTTCTCAGAAGCCTGGCATCAACATAGACAGGCTGGGCATGTCAGTTTGGACACCAGGGCACATCTTGACTTCATGCTTCATCTCTACTGGTAAAATATGGTTGTGAAATATAATTTCTAAGCTAGCATTCATTCTCCCAAATCAGCAAAACTCATCTGTATTCTTTCTCCTCATACCTGTAATGCTAGCCAGATGAACCCAGAGGACCATGGGCCATGTAGCTGTTTCTCAAAAAAGGAAGACAGAAAGTCTCCTGGAGGAAACTAGTCCATCAGGTTTCTCCTCATTATAAGAATCTTATGTAGTGTCAATCATTCCTTTTCTTCCTCTGCTCTTCCCAAGAAACATCTGACTTGCTTGACACACTTCTACAAGTGACCAGAATGCCTAAGCCCTTTCCACTGCTCTCTCTTTTTGTCCTAGACTTTGGTGCCAGACCCAAAGTCAGGGTTTGCTGTAGGTCAAACGATTATGGACCTTGTTTCTAGCAAGGCTGCAAGAGCAGGAGATGGATATGCAGTCAAAGCAGCAGAATCTGGTTTGCTCGACTCTATGTCTGGACCAGAATGCAAGGTCCAAAGCTGAACATGCTCACCTAGCTGTTTAACATGAACTACTTTCTTCTAATATATTTCCAGGGTGAAGCACCATTAGTGATGTTTTCAAGATTATAATTGCAAACAAAACAGCACTCTCAATGTAGCTGAGACATTGCTTAATACAGGTGTCATATAGAATTAAATCACGAAGGGAGAGAGAAATAAGATATAGGGAGATCAGTGTGTAAGCAATGAATTTAGAACAACATCCCAGGAACAAGGCACTAAGGTCCTCTAGGAAAGTTGGGACCATGAAAACAGCAAGATCAGTAGGTATTTTGAAGGAAGTAGACACTTGGTGGTAGATTTAGATAAAGAAGATAAAACAGATGAAAGAAAGAATCATATATACCCCAGGGTAAATGGGTGGGTGAAGTCAAGTTTTGGGTGACAGAAATGAAAGGATACAAATCAGGGAACATGCCTGGTGTTGTTGTCTCTAACCTGTACTTCTAGCTATACAGGAGGCTGAGAAGATGGTTTGAAGCTAGCCCAGGCAGAACTGGCTATAAGATTTCAGCTCTTAAAAAAAGGCAAAATAAGCAGGACTGTTTGTCTCAAGTGATAAAGTACCACCTGAGTATGTATGTCAAATCATTGAGAGACACTGAGTTCAAGCCCCAGTACCATCAAACTAACAAAGCAACCACTGACCCCCAAATAGGAAACTGTATTGAAGGGAATGTAAGCGAAGTAAAACAAGATTTTAAATGGAACACATTGTTTTTAGTTCCAATTAAGGTAAAATCATTTTAAAAACCAACGTAGGAGATCAATCCAAGTAAGGTTTTGGTCAGGGGGCTTGAATGGACCTGGGCCCTGGTCCTTTCACTCTCCAGCTGGAGGTGAGTGCTCGGCCACTTGAGCCACAGTGCAACTCCAAGTTTTATAGTGGTTAATTAGACTTTCCTGCTGGGGCTGGCTTTGAACAGTGATCCTCAGATCTCTGCCTCCTGAGTAGCTAGGATTACAAGCATGAGCCACCGGCGCTGGCTCCACTAAAGTTTTAAGATTTTTATTTTTATATCAAACAATCATTCTTCTTGAATCTGAGATGATATGTACTCCATCAGAATTAGCCCCTCCTCTCTCTCTCTCTCTCTCCTCTCTCCCTTATCCCTCTACTTCGTTTTGTTGGTTTTGTTTTGCTTTTGTATTTTTGTTCTTTGATACAGTAAATTGAACCCAGGACCACATGGCTTATGCTAAACAAATACTTTGCCAACCATATGGATGCTAGACATATGGACACCCTTGCTTCTGTTTCCCAAGGAGCTGTGATTATAGAGTTCTCCCATCCAGCCCAAACATTTATAAGGCCATTTACAGATGCTGGAATGATAGTTTTAGGGACACAGAAATGTAGGTAACAATTAAAAGCATTAGGAAGGATGTAGTCCTTCTTAAGTAAAGAAGGAGAAATAAAAGTTTTCAAAATACCAAAATGCTCAAATAATGTCAAAAACAACAACAAAAAAACAACAGAAGATTCAGGGTTTGAATTTTATCTCCCACCTCTCCTACCTTCAGAAAAATAAGATAATAATCATAGAAATATAATACAAATTAGCACTTAAAATTGTTGCCTAACAGGCTTCCTTAGAAGAGTTAATGTAAGAATTATGTAATAATTAAGTAATAGCACAGATGCAATTACTAGAAACCATGCATATAGACAAAGTGAACCTCAGAAAGTTTCAACCAAGGTCACCCATAAGTGATAGTAAGGATTTAAGAGCAAATTCCAAAGAATCAACCACAGTTTTCAATGAACTGGGGCATTTTGAGCGTTAAAGGATAGCAGTAAGCTAGACGATTCCTAAGAAACCTGTTCTCATGATCACAGGCTCTTCACCACTAAGCACATGGTCTTGAATAATTCAGAACCAGGAATGTTAATTCTCCTAACTCTTAATCACTCACCTGAATTTAGTTCCTCTCAAACTTGTACAATATGCCACTTCTTCCCTCAAATTTTTATTTTCTTCTGGCATCGTGATCTCTGCCCTTTGCCCGTGGACTCTTTCATTCACAAATATCCTCTCTCTCAAATATCCTTTACTGTTCTTTCTCATGTTTCTAACAGTCCCACTACCTTTCTCCTCATCCTCATTCTCCTTTTAGTCTTCATTTCATGGTATTACCAATTACCTTTAAAATAACAAAGGTCAGATTTCCTGATTAAAAAGTAAGCCATCAATGGCTCTGCTAGGTTTTACAATAATATTTACAGCTTGATAGCCTCCTCTCTCACTCTCCTCACTCTCTAGGCTGATGAACACATTAATCATTGGCTCCCCTGTCTCTCTGTGCAGGTCCTGTGCATAGTCTAGTAGTACTCAATAGGTGAAAAGGCCTCATAAATTGTGTCTTAGGGAGTTAAACCAATTTGAAAGCTCCCTACTTCTGATTCTATTCACACAGTAATAATAAGAGCATCTTAGACAAATAATTGTTGCATGCAAATTTTCTCCATATACTGTTTTAACAGCAATGTGGATTTCTTTATGGACATATGAAAGTGAAATAATTTAAGAAAATAATATCTTAAATGAGGAGTAGCTGTGTGGTAGTAAAGGCCATTCCTAAAATAAGAGACAGAATCTTATCCTTCATTTAAAGCCATAAGCATATCTTTTGATTTAAACAGATACTAAAGTTTCTGTAGAATTGTCATTCTGGAGACCACATTGTTGTGTAAACAAATAGATCTGGTTATTCTGAATCAAGAAAGGTTTAAAATGCTTCCCTTTCTGTTTATGTTGTCACTGTTTAAATGGCACCAAGAGATAACAAAGATAAACTCCAGGAAATTTCTACCTTGCCCTCCTCCACTAAAATCCTATATTTATGGTGGGAATGGTAAATGTGGTCTGCCTGCTTAAACCAGGGTTTTCTGTTATTCTGTCCTGCAATGCAACAAAGCCTTATCTTAAGTAGAAAACACTAGAAAATCATGATAAATATTGGTCTGTTATGAGGCAGTGGCATATAGCATGGTCTTATATTATCCCTTCGATTAATTAAATACATTCATAGGGAGTTCTTTGATTTCCTTTTCTTTCTTAACTTACAATATGATATGATGCAATAAAATGGTTAACTCACTTACAATAAAATCATCATGAGACAAATGCATGTAAATATATTGTTTAAAATATCTTAACACATCATTAATTTTTAGCAACAGAAATTATAGTTATATTGGAAAAAAGGATAACTATTTTGAATTGATCAAAGCATTTTATATACACATGCTAAAGTTTTACACTATATTTTCAAATATGTACACATATGTAGGAGTTAAAAGGAAAAATTGTATAATTGTTAAGTCAGAATTAAAAGTATAAGTCTACTAAAACGAAGTTAACATTACAGTTAAACCCCTTTCCTTTGTGTTAATAGGAGGTGCATAATTAACTCAAGTCATTACAATTGGGACTAGAGGAGTCAGGTTGCCATCTCTGTAATCCCAGTTCTGTGACTTACAAGCTTTGGAAACTTGACCAATTACTCATCTTTCTTCACCTGTAATTTGCTCATTCTTCAAAAATCATAAATGTAATATATCTCACATGTCACTGTGCATAACAAAACTATCTGTGAAAGAATAATGCCAAAGATAAAGTTCCATCAATATCGGCTATTATCATATGCAAAAGCTCCTGGAGATTGTTCTGACTTGATATGGAATACTTTCAAGTATATTTTATTAGGCTATGCTAAATCAACTATTTCAAAACACTTCCAAATGAATAATAATGAGCTTCTAATCTCTCCAAATGCAAAAGTATCAAAAGTGACAACATCACTAACCATTGAGCCAGTAGTGCTCTGAGATATCCGTTCTGATGTAATGGTGGTCGTGAGTGGGCCCTAGGGACCGAGTGAATGCAGTGTCTTTGCCAAGGAAATCAGAGGCTGTTCCAGAGTAGAGGTACTCATCTGGGAGGAGAAAGGCATACACAGGACATTCAAGAGCACAGAAATAGATAGTATTTCAAATACACAAATTTCACAGTCTGACTCCAAACATGCTTATTTGACATCAGAATATGTTGCTTTGAAATTTCACTTTGAGATGTTGAATAATTACATTACTTAAAGCAATCACTCTGTTAACTTTGACAAACAGATGTTAGATAATTGACTATATTAAAAAGGCCAAATTCTTCTGAAACATCAATTGAACATGCACTGGCTTCTCTTAGAATAATCTTCACTCACTCCCTTCTCCTCAAAATGATTCACTTCTCTTTATAGCAACACACAAAAAATGTAATAAAATTAAGATGGCATAATGAAGAATGGACTGTATAATTAATATTTACTTAACCAGCACAACCTCAGTGACCACAAGTTTTCTTTGCCCCACCTCTGTGGAAACGTAGCTTTCAGCACTGAAGTCATTCTGTATAATTATAGCATGATGCATTCCTTGTAGCTGATTCTGTATCTAACAGTGCTGATAAGTAGACAGGGGAATTAATGCACCATTACTAAATACTAAACTTCAAAATTATTTATATAAAATGCATGTCCATGTTTTATAAGGAAGAGAAAAGAGAGAGCAGAGAAAGAGAAAGGAGAAAGAACAGAAAGAGGGAGGCTAGGATAGGAGAAGTACAAGGAGAAGGAAAGAAAGAATGGAAGGAAGAGAAAAGAAGAGAAGCTGTGGTTAGAGGAAGGTGAAAGGAAGAGATAGGACAAAAGGGAAAAAAGGAGGAGGAGGAGGAAGAGCAGGAGGAGGAGGAGGAGAAAAAGAAGAGGGGCAGGGAGGAGAAGAAGACCCTGAATGGGAGAGACCAGAAAAAGTGAGGAGTGGGAGTTGCCAGTGGGGGGAAGGCTGGGAAGTGTCAATGTTCCCTAATGTTAATCAGAGCATTGGGTGGGCATGGGGGAGGAAGACGGATGTCCCTACAGCAGAGTATGTTGCTCCTTTGAGAGCAAAGTTACTGCTCTTTCAGGAGAATGTTATAGGTGTCAATTTGGGGTTACAGTAAATAGGATAAAGTAAACATATATAATGCCCCACAGTGTGCTTAAAAAATTTAATCCCTGTATATGTAAATAAGCACAATGTTTACCATTGAAATTCAATTTTCCTCAGAAACACAGTCTTTAAAATTCTGTCCTGTATAAGAAATAATTAAAATACTTTCTTAATCCTTTAGTTATATCTGTCTGCATTAGCCCTTCAATGCATTATTTGAGTCAATTCAACCTAAATAATGTCAATGGAAAATTTTAGAGGAATCAAAGCACACAAAAGTGAGAAATCACACAATGTAGATTGGAGGTAGAACTGGTACTTTCTCCAGCCCTTAAACAGGTAAGGTGCTTCACTGGGGTATATGAGGTAAATGGCAATACAATATTTTATTTCAGAGCAAAGTTTTAAGAAATAGAATTACATGATGAACAAGTTTGGTAACAGTAAAATGAGTAAGACATTACCTTGAAATATAAAAAGTTGCAGGTATTTGAATGTTTTGTCAGAAAAGGAATATGAATATCAAACTTTAAAAATCATCTTTGTATCTAGAATTATATAGGAATTCCTAAGAGGGGTCAGCTATGCCTACAATCTATTATTTTTATTGTTAAAAGTTTTTCAACTCCACTTGACAGCTAAAAATCCCACATCATCAATTTCCTTTACTGAGAGGAGTGTACACAAGCCATATAATTTTCAGAACACACAGAAACACACATATTCTCACTTCTGAGATCACTGGTTCCCAGTAAGTGAAAATTAAAATGTCACGGTACCTCTCTCTTATCTTCTGTTCAAACATTTGACAGACAAGTTACATAAAAGGAGATTAAAGTCAAGAACCAAAGGAAGACAAAAGGAATTCTCATAATGGTTGAAATTCGGAGATCCTGCTGGCATTCTTGAGAATGGGCTTCAGACCACACAGTATTACATTCTTTGAACAAGTCACTCATCTCACATGAGAATGTAAAACGAAGACAAAGTGAAAGAGGACTAAACGTGCTAGAAAAAATATACACCAGTTCCCTCAATAGTGAAATTGTGAAAGATGTCTTTTAACATTATTTATCTGTATTTAGTAGCTTGGTTATTTTTTGTTATTAATTGGCTCAGTACCCACTATATTTTAATGTCCATACTGAGCCAAATGGAGATGTAGCTTAGTGTAAGAAACTACCAGAAAACTATCTCAATTTACAACTATATAAGGAAAAACTAAGAATACTATTTAGACTAAAAATAATTGAATGAGAAATTAATTTACAAAGTAACTATATTGAGATTGACATGATCAGTCTTCCTCTATTGATAACGATGATCTGTAGAGAAAGATGTGGCACCAAAATTGTCTAAAATTGGATAAGGAAACAGAGTTTCATTTATCAGCAAGACCTTACCTGCCATTACTGAAGCAAAAGGCTGCTGTGGATCAAAAGGACATTTCAGTCTTCCAGACTCCAAGTTATGTATGTCTAGTTTGAATATGAGATCCTATGACAAGAAATATAGGGATAGTTAAAATTTTATCCCAGTCAGCAATAACATGGGAGATAAGAATTAAATTCTAAGTCATAAATTCAATAAAAATGAATTGAGCATACATAATATACTTCCTGATGTATTCATTCTGTAGCCAATATTGCACCTGGCAAGACTCTATAGACTTATTAGTTCTCTTTTTTTCCCAAAGTTGTAATGCTCAAGTTGAATGAACTATTCAGTTTGGAGATATTACAATACTCATAAAATACATGTTGTATGGACTACCTTCAGTATTGAATAACCACGAATTATGTATATTTTACTTTAATTTTATTTTATGGTAAAGGTTGATACACAGAGGGTGTTTACAGTTACATATTTTTAAGTTGCACAATTAATTTATTGAGCCTGATAAAACCCAACTTTAAAAAATAAATTTATTTACTATTTATTATTTCTAATTTCAGGGAACTGTTTATGATTTATATAACTAAACATCTGCAACCTTACCAAATTACTGAATCCTTGTGACTAGAAAATGTTCTTATGATTTATAAAAAGAAAGAAAGGAAAGGCTCCTAAGACAGGTAGCTTGTTTTCTAAGTTGTTGCTACATGCAGGGAAAGAAAATCCCATTGTAGTATTTTCACTTTTGTAAAATCCCTGTACACAATAAAGCCACATAGTTATTTTGGCTGAAACTTGTGTTTTTACAATAGTGACCACAGATGGAATGACATTGGCAGACTTCTTATATTCAGAAAATAAAAACAACATATTACATTGAACCGTCCAAGGAAAATATGCATGTATAATGAATATAGCCCCATGAGCCTGAGTATTTCATAACAATGACAACACTACCATGCAGTACAAAGACAGATGACGGGCCCTGTTCACTCAGTAGAGGAATCCAACATGTCAGACTTTCTAGATGGAATATCTACAAGAGTTCAGTGGGGATCATATGTCTGGCTTCTATTTATGTAGAAAGCAAGCCATGAAGCAAAAGATAGAGAAGAAATTGGATTCTTCCTTGCATTATGTTATCATTAGAGGAAAAATTGTAATAGAAATTAAATACCCTGATTAGCACTTGATAGTTCCTTAATTTTTAAACCAGTACACTTTAATAGTGGCAATAGTTTCACTTAACAAGGAACTAAGAAAAGCCCAGAATATCACATGCATTCTCTCACTACAAGCCTAACAGTATGGCTAACTTAATATTTCCAATTTTACTTCTTATGATATTGAGGACAATTTCTGGCTGAGCAAAAAATAGTGCTAACAGAAGGCAGAGTAGCAGGGGTTTGAACTCAGGGATATCTACAAAGTTAGTGCTCTCATGTGATTTAGACTCCAAATTCAAACTCATAGATTTAAAATTGTCATCAATGTATACATGTATCAATGTATACATGACTCGCTGCTACCATGGAATACAGGATCACATCCAATTGTATTTACATTGAGCAAGCTTATTAAGGGGTGTGAAAAAAATCAGTGATAGCACATTTAGGTCATGTTTTGCAGCTATGCTTTGGGATAGAGATATAATAGTGGACAACAAACCTATAAGAGGTAGTGATATATCATCACAAAATTATATATATATATATATATATATATATATCACAAAAGATATGTCATTTTCCTACATTAACAAATCTGTTAACCCTAAAGACTCAACTTGGAAATTGTAAAAGGAAGAGTTAACTGGATCCTACAGCCCCAGGAGATAAATAAAAAGCTAGATTATATATTGAAAAATGGCTTAGTGTATCAAAGGTGCTAGGAAAAAAAACTCTTCAAATGTAGTGTTTTTTGTTTGTAAATGTAGTGCTATATTAAGTTCTCAAGAAAGATCCATAAAATTGGTATTTGTGGGAATTGAAGATGAGGTCAAAGGAAATAAATTGACCCTTTGAGTCAGTCAAAGACACCTATAGGAAAGTTAAGTTAAAAAAAAAAAGATGACATAATACACTTCCTGAGAGGAAGGACTGAACCACATAACAGTCTTTAGTTTTGAGAATTTTGTTTTATAAACATTGTCCCAAGAAATTCCTTAAGCCTAATTACACAAAAAGCACTTGTCTGCTCTACACACACACACACACACACACACACACACGAAATAAAAATTAATGCTGCTACAGAAGTAAAAAGACAAGTAACCAAGCTCCAGTTCCTCATGCCTATAATCCTAGCTGCTGGAGAGGCTGAGATCTCAAGATCGAGGTTAGAACCCAGCCCAGGAAGGAATGTCTCTGAGACTCTTATCACCAACTGAATACAAAAATGCCAGAAGTAGAACTGTGGCTCAAGTGGTAGAATTCTAGCTTTCAGGACAAAAGTTTAGGAACATGCTCAATCTCTGAGTGTAAGTCCCAGGACTATTACAAAAACAGAGCTAAGTAGATAAGAATAAGAACTTACTAAGATGAGTAGATTAGAATAATAGAATAAGAGTAAGAAAACAATTATTACAAGGAGACAAAGTTACTGTCAGTATCATCTCTACTTAAAGATGAGATTGTGAGATTGTAGCCACAAAGGGACAATCTTACAGAAAGAATATACTTATAACCCATTTAATGATTAATCGTGACACACATATTTTTGAAAATGCTTATCTTTCTATACTGCTGTTGGTCTACATAATAAGTGAATATTGAGTACTTAATGGACCTACTACTATGAGAGAGTATATACAATTATGTTTAAAATTTTTTTAAATAAGATTTTATTGTGAAAATATTGTACAGAGGGGTTATAATCACATGAGCAAGGTAATAAGTACATTTCTTACCAAGCATTGTTGCCTCCTCCTTTGTTTTTCCCCTACCATCCCCTCCCTCCCATCTCCACAACTACATCCCCCCCAGCCTAAATTCTAAAGTTCGTTTTTCCACATTGTGTCTTGTATATCTCATTGTTGCAATGGGCCAACCTGTATCCTTATTTAAATAATTTGTTATTTTCCCTTCTGCTGGACAAATTATACCAATATCAAATACAGTGAAAACGGGTCCTACCATGGGGGAGGGACATACAAAGCAACAAAAAAATCATGTGGTACCTTATAAATACATTAGAAACAATAGCAAGAAAGAAAAAAAACACTTATGTCCTTATCTAGGGGTTCATTTCACCTAACATCATCTTATCTGACCTTTTCTGCTTGTCTCGGACATATACTAATTATTGCCAATGAGGGAAACCACGGGACCTATGTTTCTTTGAGCCTAGCTTAATTCCCTTAATATAATTTTTTCCAAGCCTTTCCATTTCCTAACAAATGGGGCAAGGTCATTTATATTTAAAATAACCCTGGAAAGTATTTACTATTATGATCATCATCATTTAGCTGAATAAGCACAAGTTTAGAAAAGCAGTACATATGAGGCAGTGGAAAGGTAATGACCTGAGCCATTTCAACCTTGACTGTGAATGCTCATGTCATGATTAGAAGTTGTTGACAGCGACTCTCTCCTAAATTCCATACCCATCTGCTCTCTTGGCATGACCTACTGAACGTACCACAAATACAGCATGTCCAACCAGTAACTCACCATTTCCTCTACAAACTTGTAACTTCCCTGACCTCAGTAAATACCATCTTGTTCCAATGCACCCAGATTCATTTTAGATTCTCCCTTTCTTCTCAATGCCTCACTAAACGGAATGGCAAACCATAGAGTATACTTTCCTGCAGACCTATTTTATACTATTGTTTTCTCTACCCAGCAATTTTGGAAGACCTTTACCTATTTCAAAACGGAAAGGGTTTCTAAACGTCTAGAAACGCCCCCCCCCCCCAGCAATTTCATGAAAGTAATGATTCATAAAGCAGTTAATAATCTTGAAGCAGGACTGCCATCTAATTAATTACTCGTACTCCTGACCAGCTTGAAAGCTAGTTTTAATATCCCCATTCACTCATAATTCTCTCATTCAGAGAACTTGTAAATTTGACTGCCCCTGGGTTTCTTGACAGTCCCTGGCTAAGTAATTAGCTCCATCTAAACTCCCTTTCAGCATGTGTGACGTTTAAGGAGTTGTGGAACACTATTTGCTTCCCTCAGCACGTTGGGAGTTTGCCCTTTAGCCTCAGGCCTGAAAACACACCCTAGCTGTGGGGCTATCTCCTATAATTATACCCTATGCTGGGAGCTACTCTTATATACCCTTCATCAAAGCTAGGCAGGAAAATATTACACCAGCAGCTAAGAATGATGGATGCAATTGCCAAGTCTCCTAGTGGTTCAGAGACCTAGCTACCAAGGTTGCTTTATTTTCAAATAGTTTAGTCTGGGCTGGTTGGTCAAGCTGGTTAAAGAAGAAAATTTGCTAAGCCACAGTTGTGAGTTTGATCTCTACATGAATCAGTTAAATCAATATAAAGTAACCCGCCCCAGAAGCCCACATATCACTTTCAAAAACACAGTCAATGATTTTGCAAATATGTGTGGTTATTCATGAGAAGTATATACATAAACATTTAGTGAACATACTTCTAGGCAGGTACTCTAGATACGTTCTGCCTTGGTTCAGTTCACTGCCAGACCACTTATTAGCTAGGTGACCCTTGAAAACGTAATTATTTTTCCACGAAGACTTCCTTTTTTTTCTATCCTGTATAGCAGGAAATATAATGTTCTAACTTCATTAAGAATTTGTGAAATCCCAAAGAAATGATTTATGTAGTACATAACATTGTCTATGACACAAAGAGAGTACTTTAGCTTTTTCATTTTAATTTCTGAAATCTGAATGTTTTTCATCTACTCAATATGTAAACATTAGAAATCACACACAAAGAGTTTCACTATAATCTGTCACTGAACTGTGAACTCTCCAGTTTTCTCAGCCTAGTGAGTATGGCATTACAGGTATGTGTCACTATACCTTGCACTTCCACTATGTGAATTTGACTGACTAGATACAATGAAGTCAGTGTGACTGTGCCTATTCATACACATTTAAAAACAAATTACTCAAATTCTCTTCATTGAACATCCATGGTTCTAGACATACATAAAAGGTCAACTTTAATGAATAGGAAAAATGAAATTATTTAGAAAATACAATTCCATTGCAACATTGTATGAAAACTGGATCTCTGCCAAATGTACCAGACTAAACTATATATAAAGAAAACTCATGGGCTGGGAAGGTGGCTCAGTGGTAGAGTGCTTGCCCTGGGTTCCATTCTTCAGCACCACATAAGTAAAAAGAAAAAAGCCGGAAGTGGCACTATGGCTCAAGTGGTAGAGCGCTAGCCTTGAGCTGAAGAACTGAGGGACAGCGCCCAAGCCCAGAGTTCAGGCCCCACGACCAGACCCAAAATAATAATAATAATAAATAAATTTAAAAAAAATAAAGAAAACTCAGAGGAAAAGCAAGATATGCATAGAGAACAAATCCAGAACATTTTATACTACTGATTTTCATTATCTCATTAAAACAAGTTTTAGTTAAAAAAAATGTTGCTGGCCGGGAAGAATCTATTATAAAAATGATGATCTATACAATAAAGTATAAATCTTATATTGCATATTCAGTATTTTATATTTAAATGTCTTCTTGATGTTGTTAATATTAAGCAAAATTTATTTTCTTACATAAGATGTTTTTTAATCCCATTACATCACATTACCTCCTTGTAGACTCCAACATCGATATATCCACACATGGGATGAAATGCTCCAGTTCCACACACATAAATGTGAGTCCTGTTATAGGGTTGAAGTACCCGGATGAAATTTGCACATTCTGTCTATTAGGCATAAAAATAAAAACTATTAGCATACAATTTCAAAGATTCTTCTTCATAGTCCGTGTTTTATTAAAAAATTGAAAAAGGTTTATGAGAAAGGTTTAAATACTTGATTTACCCCCAAAAGGCAAGAAAATACAGAAACTGTTGTTCAAAAGAATGACTTTAAAGTTTCCTGAAATTATAATTCTTTTTAGCAAATAAGTGTTAGAATATCTATATCTCTAATGGTTCTGAGAGAGGCAAAGAGAATGTACATACACAGAATATGAATGACACATCCAACATTTCAGTTGAGAAGTAGAGAATACAACCTGTAATTCCCTAATATAATTGAACCTTTCCAATAAATTCCTAATGTTTCTACTACCATCTCTGTAGAGTGCCTTGAACCACTGAGCAAAATACTGAACACAGATTTGCATTCCTGTATCTGTAACCTATTCTCTTTTTGTACATAGGAGTTTGAATTGAACATGCCAATTTATGAGTACAATGTATTTGATCAATGTCACCTCTTCCATTGTTTTGTATCCAATTCTTTTTGACTATAATGCCTTACTACTTATTGCCATTTATTTTTCTATGCTACAGAGACTTAAGAATCAGATTGCTTGCTCCTAATTCTGTCTCTCTTGTTTTTCCCATGAACATCTTTATATACCAACTGGAATTGTTGAAACTGTTATAGTTCTTATTTTGTATTTGCACATTCCTGCAAACATATATTTATACCCTCATTATCTTTGGAAATTAATTGAATTTAAATACACTTGTTTAATTTAGCTTCATTGCTTCTTTTGTTTCATATAATGTATTATCTTCATAAAATTGTTGGAGACAGTTATTTAATCTTAGTTTCATGATTCTTGACCCTCCAAACCCCTGAGAAAATACAAGATGAACCTTTTAATAATAGACAATTATTTTATATACAAGGTAGCAAGTGTTCACTAAGGAAGTTGGAAACCTATTATGAAACAAGTAGTTGTCATAGGAAAAGTCTAGTTTCACATTGCCTGCTTAGATATAGTATTTTAACCAATCATCAAGACTCTAACATAATGATTGCTCTTGTGAGAGCTGTCAGTAGGACTATATTTTAAAAATTAAAAATAAAATTATGTAACTATTAGAATTTTTAGAATTGAGTACAAAATTTAAGGTGACAATGTCTTAACTTATAACACTGTTCTAATTGGTAGCTCAAACTTGTAGCCTCAGCTACTCAGGAGGCAGCTAACAGGAGATCTGCAGTTCAAGGCTAGCCAGGGCCAAAAGTATAAAAAGGACAATCTTAATCTATAAACCAAGCATGGTGGTACATACCTACGGTCTCAGCTACCAAGAAGGTGTAGGTAGGAAGATTATGGTCTGAGGCTAATCCTGAGATTAAAATTTGAAATTAAATTTGAAAAAAAAATGACTAAAGCAAAAATTGCTGGGAACATGGTGCAGATGACAGAGTGTCCCTCAAGTGATTGTATAACCTGAAATTCAAACCACAGTACTGAAATTATAAAGAGATCATTAGCCAGGTGACAGTGGCTCATGCCAGTAATCCTGGCTACTCAGGAGGCTGAGATCTGAGGATCGGGTTCAAAGCCAACCCAGGCAGGGAAGTCCCTGAGACTTGTATCTCTAATAAACTACCAGAAAACCAGAAGTGGTGCTGTGTCTCAAGCGGTAGAGCCCTTGACTGGAGCTGAAGAGTACAAGGGGACAGAGCCAGACCCAGAGTTCAAGCTCCACGACAGACAGGGGGAAAAAATCACTAAGACAATTTTCTTTGTATCATACTATAATATGTTGGTTTTCCATCCAAGTGACAATGAAGAATTTTTATTTTTGTTGTACAGAAGCACTGTACCAAAACAGCTTCACATTTTTTTTTAACATTTTGTAAGGCGATTTCAAATAAAAATCTAATTCAGAAAGAAAACCTGCCTTGCTAAGAGTTTTGAACAACGAAGAGAATAATATGAAAAGAAAAAGAAAAGAAAAGAAAAAAACCAACAGAATAAAGTGTAAACAAATCTACCCTCACCAGATAAATTTTACTTCATGGCTGGGACAGGAAGCTTATAACTATGTTCCAGCCTTCCCTCCTGCTCACTCCCTCCTTCCATCTTGAGATTTACATCAGGATGGGATCCACAAAGGAACCATGCACACTGAGAGAAGTAAACAGCAGGGCAGGCATGGGGGATGAGGTGTTACTGTTAGATACTTCACCATGTTTTCAAAAACTCAGGGTGTTTTTGTGTTTTTGGTTTGTTTGTTTGTTTAACAACAATGAGTTAATTTAATGGGCAGTTTTTCATGGTCTGTTATGAAATGATCCTCTTCCAGATGATAAATTGTAAAATCAGGCAAGTTAGGGACTGTGAGAATAAGCAAAGATTAAAATGGTAAACAAAGCCCACAGTGTAGCTTTATGCACCAAAAGTTCTGAATCACATGGAAATACTCTGGCTTCCTTAACTATTTTAAGGGTACTTTATAGAAATGTAACCAGTAATCTACCAGGCTAGTTCCTAAACTTGATGAAACATTATTTACAGTTAAAATCTGAAATCCTTTTCTCTGACTAGGCTGACTGGGAGTAGAGTGAAGCATGGATCAGGTTAAATTATTAAGTAGAATTTCATAGCAAAAAAAAAAAAAAGAAAGAAAGAAGAAAAGTCAAAAGCTCAGTCAATGTCTTCTGCAGGCAAGTTTCCATTTGTACTTTTCTAAGTTTAGAGACGATGCATACACATGGGTAGCACTAAAGAAAGGAATCTGTATGAAGCCAGTGTACCAGAAATGATAAAATATGAGATCTATTACTTCAAAATTTTTGGAGCCAACTTTTCAGCCAAAAATACCTTTACTGCAAGGACTTTACAATGACTTTCCTTTGAATTCCTGATTTTGTTGTTGTTGTTGTTTTAATTTAAGGGATTATGTATTGTTTTCTCTTTTTTTGCACAAAGTTGTGCTTAAATAGTATGCTCAATAATTAACTAGATTTAATTCACTTAGTGACTTGGCAGGACTACTGATGGTGGCATAATTCTCTGAGGCGTGAAGAAAGATAACTTTGAGAAGCTGCCTTTTTAACTTTCCCTGAAAGCTGGCTAATTTGTTAGCTCTTGTCCACAAGGGCAATTGTATGTAACCAAACAATCTAGCAGGCAATACATTTAAATTTGGAAAACTACTGCATGTCTTTGTTCTTCTCAATTATTCTTGTCACTTTTTCTACTCAAACAGATACACCCATGGGAAAAGGAAGGAGGTAGAAAGGAGGGAGAGAAAGAGAGAGAGAGAAAGAAAGAGAGAGAGAAAAATCTCACCTCTTACATGAACTCATACAAATATGAATAAATATATAAGCTAATACAAACTGAATATCTGTAGAAAAACAAGTCAATCTATTACTAAACATTAGTTTTAATTTATCCCCCGAAATCTGGAAGTAAACAAAACCCCAGCCATCCTCGTAATTCTCAAGACTTACATGAAGTCTAATTAAATCCAATATAATATTACATGTTACAATTGTTGATTAAAATTTATTTAGGTTAAACATAGGAGGTCATATATAATTCTGGCATTTCATGTATTTTTGTTTTATTTGGTTTGTCTTTGTTGGTAGTAGGAATAGGAATGGAATCCAGGGCATCAATGCTTGGCAAGTGTTGTACCACTGAGCAGAACATTGTGTTCATCAAACATTCTTGAAATCAAATGAAATTCTCAGACTGAACTCAGTGTTTAAAGATATCAATCTACGCTTAATAATGTTTAAAATATTTTTTTAAATTGCTACCACTTTGAAATAAATACATAAAAATCCAGTCCAGTATGATGGTACATGTCCATGACCCTAGCACTTAGGAGGCAATAGGAGGAGAATTTCAAGTTTAAGGACAGCCTGGCTCTTAGTAAGATGCTGTGTCATAAAGTAAAATATAAAATATAAAAAAATAAGAAGTTGAAGCTCTAATAATGAAGATGTCTAGAGTGCAAATATCAGGTTTTTTTGGTTGTTGGACTTGAACTCAGAACCTGTGTGCTATAACTCAGCTCTTCGGCTCAAGGCTAATGCTGTACCACTCTGAGCCACAGCTCCACTTACAGTTTTTGAGGGTTAATAAGAGTTTCACAGGGATATTTCTGCCGGGACTGGCTTTGAACTGTGTCCTTAGATCTCAGCCTCCAAAATGGCTAGGATTACAAGAGTGAGCCATCAGCACCCGGCTTTGAAAAAAATGTTAATTTTTTTTAAATGAGAGATATTATTATTAAAATATTTAAAAGCCTATATCTCAAATGAAGTAATTGATAACTGAGAAGCATATGATAATAATAATACACTCAACACATATTCATATAATATCTATCTATTAATCTATCCATCTATCTATTTCTCTGTCTACCTACATGTGCATATGTCTAGGAACTCTGAAAGTAATTAATAAGGTAGACAAAACATTAAAATTAAAAATAAACAGCTATAGGCATGTCCATGAAAACACAATTTAACAAGTGAAAAATATTTAGTTTTTGTAGTGATGAAAGGTTTTCAAGCTAAACTGGAAAAAAATAATTTTCCTCTCATTAGAAAAGTTTTTGTAATTAATTATTTGTTATATATGTATGCAAAAATAGTTGTTCTAAGCTGTATAAAATATTAGCAAGGTAGGGAAAATAGAAATTCTCATAATCACACACTGTTGATTAGAACAAAGGAGACATGAACTTTCTGTAGGACAACGTAGTAATGTGCATCAAAAATTTCACATCCTTAACTAGAAAAAGTCTACTCGATAATCAGAGATCTTAACAATTTTTATATATAAGGCCCTTCTTGTGCAGCATCATTTGTAATAATAAAAACTGAGTACCCATAAAGTGTCTAACATTAGTTGATATAATAATGTATAAAGCTATTAAAATTAATGTTCTCAAAGTATTTAATTATGTGGAAAATGCTCACAGCAGTCTGAAAAGTGGAAAAATATTTTAAAGGATTTTATACACAATTTGATTTCATTCTTATGGAATAGCAATGAGATAAAACAGAAGAAGATTTCATTCTTATGGAATAGCAATGAGATAAAACAGAAGAAGAAACATCCAGGTATCACCAGCTCTTTCTGGGTAGTGTTTATATGAAAGGATGTATTTACAATTTTTTCTTGTATGTAATTTGCAAAATTGTACAGCAAACACTTTGTTTTCGGCTGAGATTTTTGTTTAAAGTAAAAACAAAGAAATAATATAACCACAGAATTTTATAGCTGGAAGATCCTTTTCTCTATGTAATGTCTCTACTGGCAAGGCTGAGCATGTCTACTGCAAAGCTGACAAACAGAGCCCAGGCTGACCTCACCTTCAGCTTTCTTTTGTCTGGACTGAGTTGTTCAACCCGTTTCATAGTCAGGACTAAAAACATTTCCTTAGTGGCTTTCTTTTGAATAATCTTCTCTTGATCAGAAGCAAAATACTGCAAAATACTTATGTCACCTCTTCTTTGGATTAAACTGGGGACTCTGTTCAAAAGTAGAATAGTTCCCTTTTGTTTCCTCATCTTTCATTACCTCCCCACTCCAATTAGCTAAGTTTATTACGGTGAATAATTCACTCTTTCGCTGTTATATAGTACCTTTGTGTAAAGAGAGTCTTTCCAAACACTTGTTAATCCTAAACACACTCTTGGAAGTAGGTAAAAATTACTAGAGAGAAGGGAGGAGAGGGGGCAATGCCAAAGATAATAAAAGAAGTCAATAAAACTACAGATTGATCTCAGTATTTTGTTAGGCAATGTTGTTCAAAAGGATGATCTACATTATGGTGAGATTGAAGAGAGGCATATTTTGAGAGGTAGACAGTTTAAAAATCCTATTTGTAGATTTAACAGTGTTAGGTAGAAACATAGACTATGTGGCCAGACTTCTGGATTTAATTCCTGGCTCCAGTATTTTCCAGGTGGGTGATATTGAGCAAGTCATTTAATTTTTCTGGGTTATGTTTTCTCATCCACAGGGCAAAGAACAATAATAAAAACCCATTATATAGTGTTTTGAAAAGTTTAAATGAGACTGTAAATGAAGGCAGTGAAAGTAGTTCCTTGAATTTGATCACTCTGATTAAAGTGTTAACTATCAAGAATAAATCTTTTGCAATAATAAATGTTTAAACTGCAGAGACAAAGGCATTTGCTGTCAGTTTTTAAACTTCAAACTTGAGAGACTCTAGTAAAAATGGAAATACACTGCAAATCTCCAATCCAGGTTTAACCTTACAAATCTTAAGCTAGAGGAGATTAGTAGCACAGAAAGAAAATTGAATTAGGCAAGTATGTACTATAGAGAGGCCTGTGTGCTGGAGAATCCTATTTGCAGAAAAAGAGATCACCTTTTGCCTTAATAAGAGGGACAAAGAAGTTACTGTATAACTGGAAATAGTGGACAGAGTGAAAGGAGAGCATGGTTATAGTGTAAAACTTTACTCATTATATGACCTTGAGTGCTTGTGCTGCATCTCACCCATGGGAAAGCTGGCATTAATCTATATATGTAGTAAATTCAATACATCTTTTTTCTACTGGCTTCTTCAGCAAATGTTCATTACTGGTAATGTACAAAATATCAAAAAATATTCATAGAAGTTATACTATGTTTTTCCAACATATTTGATAAAATATCTTTGGAAGTACTTGCCAATTCAATAAAGAATTGACCCTTTTTTCAGATATGGGAATCTTCTTGGTATGAATGCATTGAACAGAATAAAATTATTACATGAGGAGGAGAAAATATTTTTCTTAGAAGGGTCTAACCATTTTCTTTTCTCCTGAGGTTAATGTAAATCTGTATCCTATTGCATTTGAGACTAACACTTCCTGATACATTTCATTTAAAATAACTGTGTAGGAGAATAATGGAATGCAAAATCAGATAACACCACAAATTCATTTTTTTATTATTGTTTCTATTTTGGCTTGCAATTCTTTATTACAGGGAAGTGATCATTTGACTCATGCCGCTGTCCTTTCAATCACTGAGAGGTCCACAGGATAGATTACCTCTTTGTTGATCAACAGGAAGAACTAACTTCTTGTCTCCAATTCCTATTCTTCTGAGCTTCTCTTCATTTCATTAGGCATCTACTGTCCTATTGCCATACTTATACTACATTCATTTTAAAATCTTTGCTTTCACATAAACACACTATTTGTTATTATTAAATATGGAAGCACCATCCAGCTTACAACTCTTGAGCTAATATGATACAAGGTAACAGTAGAACATGTTGTAAAAGTAACCTCAAAATATACATGTTTCTAGCCAAGGTTGGAGTCTATTTTCATTTTGATTTACATTGAAATTATAATTTATTTTGCTTAAAAGAATAATTGTTCCCCCCAAATGCACATTAAGTCAGGGCAGAACAGAGTGCCCAGCTTGCATCAGAGCACATAGTGCAGGGAACAGAGCCACAGCTCTCTTCAGCCATAGGTGGATGCAAGACAGGTAAAAGTATTTGAAGAATAGACAGGTCAACCTGCAAAGTGCAAAAATAATCCAGACAGCACTACACCAAAGAATCATAGCTGAGTCTTAGTATTTGTACTGTTTGTACAGTCCTTAGGGTGGTTTAATCTACAAGTTTATATTAAGACCATCTATTTGAAAGTCTGAATTATTTCATGTAATTATCATTAAGTAAAATTGAGGCTAAGTTATTTCTCGATTTCATGCCAGAATTCACCATTCTTTCTGAAGCAATTTGACTTGTTATCTCTATGAAAATGTCTTTCAGTTGTTATAAATTTAACTTCCAATTAAATATCAATTGTATCTTTGTGATGCTAAAACACTGATAGTTTTGTGTACATTTACAAAATGCATGCACAATAATGAAATATGCATTTAAGGGATATGCATCCCTTAAAATGTGATTTTTCCTTATGATTTCTTTTTTAATCTTTTAATATGTTTAAATATGCCATGTAAAGAAAATGATAATGCTTAGAGTTTTCAATATTAGCACCAATTTAGAAAAGATAATTTTAATATTTAATATTTAATATTATTTGTAATAATACTAGCACCCCTTTAGCAAAGATAATTTTAACGTTTCATACTTACATTGGCATCTTTCCCAGCTAATTTGCATAATTCCACTCGTTCTTTAGTAGCAGGCCAATAAATCTGTAAGGTAAGGTAAGAATTGAATTTGTTAAACATGCTATACTCTATAATTCTGATTAGAGAAGTAAATGTATCACACTGAAAATTAATAGGCATTTTAGAAGTTCCAAAACTACACTGAACAGTTTGTAATAGAAAAACAATAAAATTGTGTAGGACATCTATTTTTATTAATCTCACTTACCTTTTGCTATATGGAATAATAGATACAATAGATACATTTACATATTAGATGAATAGATTTTAGAATAACATTTGTTTAAATAAGGGTAAACACTGTTTCCTCATAGTGATGATGCATTAGGAACGTGTGTGTAGAGGTGATGGAAGCAGAGCTCTGACACAGGCACAAATTATCACTTCAGGCCAAGCACTGGTGTGAATTTGTTGACAATACCTAAAGAACTCATATATGTCTGTCACTAAGCCAAATATTTTAAAGGCATTATCTTACTTGCATTTCAAATTGGACCTGTAAAATAGATTATTCTCATTTTCAGGTCAGAAAATTTTGTCACACAACCATTAAACAACATGTCAGAGGAAACAGAAGTAGTTTATGACATAGCAGAACTGTAGCCTGCCTCAAATTCTATCTATCTTCCTCCTAAGGTAGGAGTGTCAACTTCTGTATAATAAATGTTATTTGGGCAAATGGTTAAGGTCAAGGGCACCAACCACCCAGCTAGAAACTTTTAATTATGTTTATTAAGTCCTGGATTTATCAGAAAAGTTTTTTTTCATTAACAAAAGAAGTTTAGAACTTCTGTCAGAAGTATTTACTAAGTAAGGTTACAGTATCTTTAACTAATGTAAGAAGAAACAAGAGAGTCTCTGTGTTGTTACCAACGTATGTTCTAAGAGGACTTGGATGATTTTTAATGTTTCAATGAGTGAAGAAACAGATAACCAACCTGGGCACGTAATGAGCGTTGATAAAATTGAAATTAACAAAGTATTAAGAAGTCACTAATGTTTTATAATGCTATCATTATGGTACAGTTTTATGAGTTTAGGTCTTTGAGTCAAGAATGACAGTAGCTCTCAAAATTCTCAAAACAGACAAATGCAATGTAATAGGAATAACTGAGACAGTTTGCTCATTGACCCAACATTTTAAATATCCTCAAACTACTACTCAAAAGTCTTGTATATAGGAAAGTGGTAGAGACAGCAGTGGGCTCAAAGGGGTGAGCCTTATTTAGAAATGGTTAAATCACTGTCATTTTACTCTCTTGCAATTTTCAACAGTAGCCAGAAGGTAGGTATCAATGACTTACAGCAAAGAACAGCTTATGGTGCAGAAATATTATGCTTGCTTATTTTTGACTACAGTATTATTTTTACAAAACACAGCATCTTATCACTGGGACAAAATAGTTTTCAAAAACATATACATGATAAATATGTTAATTGATTTAACCCATGACATGATTTATTAATTTCTAGTCTAGTGTGGTTTGAGACATTTCAGCATATCAGATCCCATTATTTCCATTTTAAGTCATGCTTGGTTATACGTACACTCTAAAAATAAATTTAGGACATTTGGATTATTTTTAAAATTTAGGAATAAATTTATAGAACTGTTCTAAAATACATATCTTATTGATATCACTACTAATAAAAAAGAAAAGAAAAATATACATTTTCATATTAAATGAATAACACAGAACACAGATTCTTTCTGTTTTTTTTTCATATATATTTTTACGGTAAAAATACTGTACAGAGGGGTTACAGTTACATGAGTAGGGTAATGAGTACATTTCCTATTGAATATTGTTACCTCCTCCTTTGTTTTCCCCTCACCTCTAGTGTACTAGGAAGTTTATTTAAAGCTCATTTGAGGTAAACTTGTTTCCGAAATTGAGTTGGGAACATTTATCAATGCCTATAAAAGAAAAAAGTTATTTAGAGTTATTTAAATAATGACAAAGATGGAAGCACTCTCTCTGTATTTTGTGAAATCTAAGTCTATTTTGCATTATTAACTACACTGAATATTTATACTATTCTACTGAATATTCTACTATTCATAGACTATTTGTCAGGTGAACATTCATGTATAGTTAAGGATAACCCTTTTTTTTTTTTGCCAGTCATGGGGCCTGAACTCTGGGTCTGAGTGCTGTCCCTCAGCTCTTCAGCACAAGGCTAGCGCTCTACCACTGGAGCCACAGCGTCACTTCCGGGTTTTTCTGCTTATGTAGTGCTGAGGAATCGAACCCAGGGCCTCATGCATGCGAGGCAAGCACTCTACCACTGAGCCACCTTCCCAGCCCAAGGATAACTCTTAATTTATATATGTTACATATCCTTCTATATATATTATAAAGGATATACTCACATATATGTACATATATACATGTATAAGGATGTTATGTATACATATAAATGTACATATACAAGGATATGTATCTATCCTTATAATATATTTAATATATATCTTTATATGTATTATATAAGGATAATATATAACCATGTATATATATATATATATATATATATATATATATATATATCTTTAACATATATAGTTAAGGATAACCTTAACTATATATGTTAACTCAGACCATGCATGAGACTGAATTCTTGAACTCAGGCAGACAGCTCCATCCCCATAGGAGATAGATGGTAAGAAGATAGCACATTGAAGGAAGCTAAGTGTGACCAATAAAAAACCCAAACAGTAGAAATCTGACTCAAGTCAAAATGTCAAGTGAGGAAGTTCAGAATCCAAACCCCAGCACAAAACAAAAACATGAAAAAAATTGGGGATTTTTATATCATGATACAGGCATTTTGAGATAATTTTATAAAACATTTTTCTTCTAAAAGTACCTTGGAAGCCTTCAAAATAAGGGTTTGCTAAAATTATATATTAACGATATATATATATATATATGTATATATATATATATATATATATATAAGAACTTAAAAATCATAAGCAGAATTACCCTAAGTAACAACAGTGTATGTAATACTTGGTTGTGTGACTCTAAACATTTACTTATAATGAAAACAAATACCATTGTAGTTGTGCCAATATTTAACAGATATAGTTTTAATTGTGAATTATGTTAGGGATTTTGCTTCTCACCCATTAGAATAAATGGTTTCTTTTAAAATAATAATTTTGTTTATTAGTAAGGTATTTAAAGAAATAAAATTTTCCTTAATTTAATATGAATAAAGAACAAAGATGAAAAATACTTAACATATATAAGTACTTATACCAAATATACTTGCATAGAACTACCAAAAATATGTTCAAGTGCAATTTTATGGTTCAATAATCTTTTGGAAATATATATATATATATATATATATATACACTTTTATTATCCATGTTTATATAGTTATATGTGTATATGTGGTGTGTGTATGCATGCATGTGTGTACAGGAGTATATGGAAGGATAAAGCAAGAGGAAAGAGACACAGAAAGGTCTCTATAGTTATGTAAAGAAAGATGTTAACTCTTACTATGCATAGAATAAAACATATTTAATACCTAGTCTCAAGTTATAGGTATTTCTGTACAAAAACAAAGGAAATATCTGAAATTTGTAGATCATTTCAGTAGGCCCATCAGTGTATGTGAGAATATCTCTCATTCTTAGAAATCACACCACATGCTTAAGAGTACAATACACAAGGCCCAAGCAACACTGGCTCACGCCTGTAATCCTATCTACTCGGGAGATTGAAATTTAGAAGATCACAGTTTAAAGCCTTCCTTGGCAGAAAAGTTTATGAAACTCCAATTCCAAAATAAAAAGCAAAAAGCCAGACTGGAGGTGTGGCATAACTAGTAGCATACCAAATAAGCAAGCCAGTCAAATGATAAAGTAATTCTAAGTTCATACTCATGTACCACCACCACCACCACAAACCAAAACACAGAATATCTTCAAAAATATCAGCTTTCAGTTGGGTGCTAGTAGCTCATGCCTGCAATCCTAGCTACTCAGGAGACTGTGATCCGAAGATTACAATTCAAAGCCAGACACAGCATGAACGTCTGTCAGGCTCTTATTTCCAATTAACCACCAGAAAAGCTGAAAGTGGAGCTGTGGTTCAAGTGATAGAGTGCTAGCCTTGTGTACAAAAGCTCAAGGACAGTTCTCAGGCCCTGAGTTCAAGCCCAAAGACCAGCTGATATATAAATATATATTTATATAGATAATTAACTACATATGTACATATGTAATTATAAATATGTATAGATATGTTACTATCTCTCTCTCTATATATCAGCCTTTTTGATTATAAGGTAATGTTTTGAGGAAGTGATAATTCATATCTCTCTATTCTTTACATATATCCATAATAAAATACCATATATATTTTCCTACATTATACTACCAACGCACAATCTAGACATATTAAAAATCACATTAAACAGGTTAAAGCAATGCACACAAACTTATTTCAAAGGTCAATGACTCTGTTTGAAAATACCTCAGATATTTTTCTTTCATGTACTAAGTCACACAAGGAACAGAGCTCTTGCTCTTTACTGAAGTATTTTTGAGAAACACTAGTTTTCAGCTAGCTTTGTACATCTATTAAATCCTAAACTTGAGGCTATTGCTCCATCCCACAGAGTAGCCTAGAAACCTAGTTGTTGATAACTGAGATGGTGAATACTTTGAAACCTTTCTATTGCTCTCTACCTGTTACAGGCAAGGCATAAAGAAATCAAGTAGACAACTTTTGTGTTGATTCAGAGGAGTTTAAGAATTCATCTCAGATGCCTCCATCAGAAAGAATGATATTGCCCCATTTGTTAGGAAATGGAAAGACTTGGAAAAAATTATACTAAGTGAAGTAAGCCAAGCCCAAAGAAACATAGGTCCCATGATTTCCCTTATTTGCAATATCTAGTATATGTATCAGTCAAGCAGAAAAGGTCAGATAAGGTGATGTTAGGAAAATGAAGCCTAAGATATGTATTTTAAATGTTTTTTTCTTTCATGCATTTGTTTCTAACGCAATTATAAGATTATTTCTTTGTTGCTTTGTATGTCCCTCCCCCACACTATAACCCCTGCCTTCACTATATTTGATGTCGGTATAATTTGTGGAGGGGAAGGGGAAAAACAAGTCGTTTAAATAAGGATACAGGTAGACCTGTTGCAACAATGAAAAGTACAAGTTGTCATGTCGAAAACGAACTTTACAACTTGGAGGGGGGAGGATTGGATGGGGGGGAAGGAAGATGGGAAGGGATGGGAAGGGTAAACAAAGGAGGAGGCTACAATGCTTGATAAGAAATGTACTCACTATCTTGCCCTCTACAGTATTTTCACAATAAAAAAATAAAAATTAAAAAAAACTTTATAAAAATGAAAAAAAAGAATTCATCTCAGATTAATTATTCAGAGAGTAATTATTGACCAAGATAATAATTAAACAATTGAAGTATGTAATTGATTTTAATTGAGTGGTATTTACTTTTTGTTCGTTTTTTTTTTTTTTATTGTGAAAATACTGTACAGAGGGGTTACAATTACATGGGCAAGATAGTGAGTACATTTCTTATCAAGCATTGTAGCCTTCTCCTTTGTTTCCCCTTCCCATCCTTCCCCCCCCTCCACCAAAGTTGTAAAGTTCGTTTTCGACATAACGACTTGTACATCTCATTGCTGCAATGGGTCCACCTGTATCCCTAGTTAAACGATACATCTTACTGTGTAGGCCAGGCTGACTTTCAACTCTATCCTCCTGCCTCACGCCCCTTCTCCTCTGTTATAGATGTGGGCCGTCAAGCTCAACCTAAATGGTTGAGATATCTTAAAGATATCATTTGTTAACTGAAATCTGTGGGAACAGGTTGGCTAGGGTGGTGTAAGCCATGAGCCCAGCACATGGGAAGCTGAGGAAAGAGGATCACAATTTCCCAGCCAGCAAAGACTTACACAATAAGTTCAAAGCCATCCTGGAATGAATAAAGAGATTGTTTCA
The DNA here is from genome assembly GCF_019054845.1 of Dipodomys spectabilis. Lineage (NCBI taxonomy): Eukaryota > Metazoa > Chordata > Mammalia > Rodentia > Heteromyidae > Dipodomys > Dipodomys spectabilis. Next base: position 8,984,527 of record NW_024870766.1, on the reverse strand, counting down.
AAAATGCAAAATCAATCAACCAACCAACAATAGACAACAACAACAAAAGAAAAATTAAACTTATAAAACATTTTTTTTAACTTTTGAAAGTAATAATTTGCAGTTAACATCATATAAACAAGTACCCATATTTTATAGTTTTACTGACCTAACAATTTTAATATGTATATGAGACATAATACATCCTTTTTCCTTTCCAAAGAATTAGATGTTTCAGTCTAGAAATAGCATTCCATTGAAATGATGAATGCCTTGAATGCCTGATCATATGTTTGTTCTAAACTTAAATATTAAACACTTGTAAAAGAGATCTATTGATTTTTCTTCATGAATTTAAAAATAAAATTAATAATCTAGCTGTTTTTCTTTGATTTGACTTGCTTATCTCTAAAATCCCAAATAATACTTTTGTTGTTGTTGTTTGTTTGCATTGTGGAGCATTTTTATTTCACTTTGAAAATGTAAAAGTAGTCAGTCAGGAGGAACTGACAAATCAAATCCTACAATGTCTATAACACTTGTAGTTTCATTCATATTCACGCCATCCATTAACAGTACACATACATAAGTTATATAACAGCAGTTATAATTTAGAAAATTAAACAAGTCATAATTTTTATAAAATCATTTAATGTTAGGAAAGTTACAGAAACATTCAAATAATGATAAGGACTTATAACAACATCCAAAGGAAGTATTAATTATATCTGTTCCTTGTTTCATCTTCAGAGAAACAATTTAATTGACTCAAGTTAGCAAGTACGAGGTCAGTCAAATACCCTTTGGCCCAATTCAGAGATGCCAAAACAACTGAATAGGACACCCTAGAGGAAGTTGCAATGTATTTATAAAATCTAATTAAAGACAAAACTCCAGAACTTCAGAGATAGTGCCCATCTCTGTCAAAAAGCAGGATGCAAGTGTTTGGTGGTAATGAAAGTGGAAATATGTAGCTTTACGTGACATATGGTACAAGAATGTGAAAAATAACAGGGAATGAAGGCACTGAGAAAAAATAAAAATAAATGAAATAAAATAAAAAGTGTAGCACCAAAACTTAAAGCTTCACGAATTGGAAATGATCTAGGTAGAATTGTTGCAAATGGTAAATTTAAGACTTCAAAGGAGGAGGCAACAATGCTTGATAAGAAATGTACTCATTATCTTGTTCATGTAATTGTAATTCCTCCGTAGGGTATTTTTACAATAAAAAAATACAAAAAAAAGACTTCACTTACTAAATTACTTCTGTTTGGTTTTTCATGTCAGATTTACATCTGAAGGCACAGTTACAAGTTGTTGTTTTTTTTTGTTTGTTTGTTTGTTGGTCATAGGGCCTGAACGCTGGGCTTGGGCACTGTCCCTCAGCTCTTCACCTCAAGGCTGACACTCTTACCACTAGAGCCACAGTGCCACTTCTGTTTTTTTCTGCTTATATGGTGCTGAGGAATCAAACCCAGGGCCTCATGCGCACAAGGCAAGCACTCTACCATTGAGCCACCTTCCCAGCCCCTTGAGCTACCTTCCAGCCTCTAGTTACAAGTTTTTAAAGAAAATATCAGTCAGTACAGAAAAAGGATTTAAGGTATCACATTTATAATACTCTCTTCTGATCTGCCCAAGTAACTTCAGTGATCATTAATCTACAGTTTCCTTTTTCTGAATTCAGCTCAAAAGCCTCTTTTTCTTTACACTTATCTTCTATCAGTTATCTCTGCCTTTCATTACTTATACAACCTACATAAATCACAATCTACTGGCTTATCCTTTTTTGCAAATGAATTTAGTTTGGGGCTTCTTGTTAGGAGTGAAAGACCAATGGAAGATAGTAGAATTAGAAGATGTGTTCGAATCCCTACTGAGGCATGCACTGACTTTTCAATTCAGGTGTCTGTGAGTCTCAGATGCTCAGGCTTAAAACCTAGACCATACTTCATTGGCAAATTTTAAAAACTTAACATTTATGGAATATTGACTGTAATTCAACTAATGATGCTCTTTAGTTATGGCCCACCAGGTAAAATTAGTCTCAACCAAAATTATGTGATTTCTGGATGATCCTTTCTATAAATAGTTGTGAATTTTACTAGCATCTCTCCAAAAGTCCTTCTCAGATAATCATTATAAAGAGTTTTTTTAAGTTACTTAAGAAAAAATTGGAGACTCATCTCCAATTAACTGCTCAATCGCTGGAAGTAGTGCTGTGAACCATAATATTTCTTCTCCATCAATCACTTTATTCACCATCAGAACACCATCATATCTAATTTGCCTTATTTTCCACTATATTCTCAGAGTCAAAAAGAATGTTAGTAACTAGTAGAAGCTCAAGAAATAGGTTTTGCCTGAAAAAGGGAGAGATGCTATTGCAATATACAAATTAAAAATACACATTAAAGCCAGGTGTGTGCTGCACGCTTGAAAGTTTAACACCAGTTCCAAAGAATCCAAAGCAAATCCAAAACAAAATTTCTAAGAAATCCACTAATGGGTAAGTAATTTTGAACTTGTATTTATTCTTGCTGCTGAATGTCACAATTTTGCAAGTATTATTTATAACCTTCATTATATTCTAAAGAAGTCTGGGCTCATTGAAATTCAGTGACCATTGATATCCAGGGACATTGCATTATAGACATGTTAAGTACTCAATTACTGTATTTTGAAAGGTAGTCTGCTGAGTTTCCCTTAAAATTGGAAATAGCGAAAGTTTTGATTAGAGTTCTGGCAGAAGTGTGAGCAGTCTGACAGCACTCTGACTGTCCATTACAGTGACCAGATGGGATCTGTCTTTCACTGCTTGGGCGGCGAGCCAGAGCATCCATGAACCAGCTGACTGTCTTACCTCAGGGATTACCATACAGCCTGTGCTCAGCAGGCCACAAGAACAGATTAATCAACACGAAACCAAGAAGAGTGTCGTATACCAAAAGTTCACTGACTGTGATATTCCCATGATTCCAAGAGTTTATATATTCTGTATTTTAAGTATTAAATAAGGAAAAAGAAGTGGTGATTTTCTTTTATCAATAGCTTGTTCTGGAATGAAAAGGTTATTTATTATAACTCTTTTGTACACAGAGTAAGTTGATAGAAAGGGTTAGGAGGTCATTCTACTTTATGAAGAATTTCTACTTATATTCAGTGAAAAACAGTCAAGGGCATGATCTTCATGTATGAAAACCTTTTTGTTTCAGACTTCCTACAGGAAAAGGGAATGACAAAGCTCCTTTCATGTAAGGGAAAGATGAGTGTGTGAACATTATTATGCCTCAAGTTTTCTGCTTATTTAATTTAGCTATTTTTATGATATAAATTCTCAAGATAAAGGCCTGGTTTGATAGATTTAGAGGAATATAGGTAATATCATAATTTAGATACACATTTTAATGTCTAATAAGGACAAAAAATTTTAAACCTACATTTATCATTGTATTAAGGAAGAAGAAAACCTCACACTTATAAGGACAGAATTTCTTTATATTTTTAACTAGAAAGGTCATTCTTACATTGTCCAATTTTAGCCTAAATATTTTAGGTTTACTTTGTGTGTTGGGGGGGGAGGGTGAGAGGGTGCTGGTCCTCCTCTTGGAGCCAAAATCAAGTATTTCCATTATCAATTGTATTTTTTTTTCTTTTTTCTTTTGTCTGTCATAGGGCTTGAACTCTGGGCCTGAGCGCTGTTCCTCAGCTCTTCAGCCCAAGGCTAGTGCTCTATCACTTGAGCTATAGTGTCACTTCTGATTTTCTGGTGGTTTATTGAAGAGTCTCACAGACATTCCTGCCCTGGCTGGCTTTGAACCGCCATCCTCAGATCTCAGCTTCCTTAATAGCTAGGATTACAGGTGTGAGCCAAAAGTATCTGGCTACAAGTTGTATTTTTTTAAATAACCAAAAGAGCAAAATCTTTTAATTAATGTGGGGAACCTAAGCTTTGATTTAACAAAGTAATATGAAATTATTTCAGGTTATTACAAAATGCATGGAGTTGTTAAAGTATATAGTTTTTATTCATTTTTTTCATTTTAAAACTATAAAAATATCCTTTTTCATCCCAAGTATAATTCATGCATCTTTACTTTCCTTTTTTTAAAAAGCATAGGGAATTTCTACACCAAAAACAAATGTAAATTGCTATAGACAGAAAATGTGTAAATATTATACTGATTTTGCATTCAAAATTATAACTTGAGAGGTAATGGATGATGGTTTCAAATTAAAGAAAACTGGTTTCCTAATAAAGCAATTCTTTGAATATTTTGTATATTCACCTGTCAATCTCAACTTAAAAAAATAAAAATAAAAATAAATGATTAAGTATTATTTCAAAATAAAAGTAAATTTTGAGCCAGGCACTGGTAGCTCATGCCTGTAATCCTAGCTACAAAAGAGGCTAAGATCTGAGGTCACAGTTCAAAGCCAGCCCAAGGAAGGAAAGTTGCCTTGGGACTCTTATCTCCAATTAACCACTCAAAAACTAGAGGTAGTGCTGTGGCTTAAGTGGCTCAAGTGGTAGAGCACTAGCCTTGAGCACAAAGAGGTTCAGGAACATGCCCAGGCCCTGAGTTCAAATCCCATAAAGGAAAAAAAGAAAATTTTGGGGTGATGTGGGATACAGCTCTCTGGTAGAGTGCAGACCCAGTAGGTAGAAGGCTCTAATCTGATCTCCATCTTAAAAGAAAATATTTTACTTGGAGCTCAATTTTTGCTTGAAGATTAACTTGACAATTGTTGCAAAATGGGTGGATGCATATATATGTATATTTTTTAACTTAACTCTGAATTATAATTTAACCTTTCTGGAACACATAAGAAATACTATTTGGAATTATAGGAAATAAGATATAAAGCAGGAACCATTTTGGTTGATGTCATTAAAATGGAAAAGATGAATAATCTTTGTAAGAATTTTAGTATCTGCATGGGGTTATGATTCTAAAGTGATACTTTGAGAACAATGTTCAGTCAGTTGCCCATTTCATCTGGTGGTACAGTTCCTTTCTTTTTTTTGGAGGGGAGTGTCCGATCGTGGGGCCTGAACTCTGAGCCTGGGTGCTGTTCCTCAGCTCTTCAGCTCAAGGCTAGCACTCTACCACTTGAGCCACAGCGCCACTTCCGGCTTTTTTTTTTTTTTGCTTATGTGGTGCTGAGGAATTGAACCCAGGGCCTCATGCATGCAAAGCAAACGCTCTACCACTGAGCCACCTCCCCAGCCCCTACAGTTCCTTTCTTTTGATGTCTTTTTTATGACTTGAACAATATGAAAATTATAATTGATGGAAAATTCAAATGAGATACGACCTTGACATATAAATATTTTCAAAGTACTTAGCAAGAATCTTTTGGATAATTTTTCCTGATTTTAACTATAAAATAGTTGGAAACCGGAGATTTTTAAAAAATTCTACTCATTTGGGAAATTAACATTTTCTGAGACAGCTGCATCATGGGTCCAACAACTTTTCATGGAAAAGAGTGAAGTACTTGGAAAAAGAGCTTCGATGGAACCTTCAGAAGTGCTTGCTTTTGAGGCAGGGTGTGGTGGAATATGCCTTTACTTTGAGCTACTCAGGAGGCAGAAGGAGGAAGATTGTGGTCAGAGGGCTGGCCCAAGCAAACAAAGAGACTCTCTCTGAAAAACAAGCTAAAGCAATAAAAATTGGGAGGTGGCTCAAGTGTTACAGTGCCTGTTATAATCATAAAGCCCCAAGTTAAAAATGAAACAACAAAATGAAATAAAACAAACAATAACAACAATAAAACCCACCAAAGAAGTACTTGCTGTTGAGCTAGTTTTTGTGGGATACTGAGGACATTGAGAACTGATGACTTAGTGTCAAAAGACTGAAAATTGTCTGTGAAAGACAAGGACATGCTGGATGGTTAACTTGGTATAAACCTACAGATACAGTGTGTCCAGATAAACCACTGCATGCATGTGATCCATTAACAAAAATGCCATTCTGTGAGGTCATCTTGCATTCGGTTCAGGAAGATTACCCGAAAAGAATTCAGAAAGTAATACCTGGCAATAAGTGAAATTTGTTTCAAAATAAGGAACACACCAAGAAGAAGAAAGATACACTCCTCTTTACCCACAGAACTGCTAGAGCATGAAAGACAAATTGTAAAATCTGAAAAGATACCCAAAAAAGAAAGAGCAACCATAAATACCTGACAAGAGAGAAGCTGCTGCGAACGCAGCTGGACTTCTCCTTTCTCTCCTGAAAAATCAGTGTATTGAACAAGCGTGGCGAAGAAAAACAGGTAAGAGATTTCTTACTTATGTTGGGCCTTTCTATTTGTAGGTAATATGTGTCATTGCAGTCTAAGATGACTTCAGAAGCTATAAAACAAGCCCAGGTGAAGAATGTCCTCCATAGAGCAGCTTAAAAGAATTATAGGAAGCAAAACAGAATTGTCTTATCATACTCCATGCTTGATGGAACAGTTATTATTACATTACCAGGAGAAATAATCATTGTGATCTCAGAATAGATTATTTTCTTTTTCTTCCTTTTTAAATTTTTCTATGCATTATTTGTTTTCCTTCCCTTTTCCCCTTTTTTTAAATTGCTGGTGATTAAATGTAGAACCTTGACACTTCAAGTGCATTATGACTTGAGCAACACACACCCTTTCCAAGTATCAATTTTAAATACAAGCCATTTATTACTTAGTTTATTTGCCTGTCCCTCCTATGGCCTAATTTAAATATATATGGAAAAGAAAGAAAATAGGATCCAAATGAATAAATAATGTGGATAGTATGCACTGTTCAGTTTAATAAAGGGTTAAATTATGACCAGTTGTTTCCATTGTGGATTAGAGACTCATCTCATCAAGTTTGAAATGCTTCCAAAATAAGCAACTTGTTCTGATAGCACATTCCCAATGATCCATTTACTGAGAAATCCAATTACCAAACATAACCAAGTAGAAATTATTGCATTTTTATTTTACTGTCAACTATAACTCCATTTAAAAAGTCAAATGTAGAGATAGACTTTAGTGTGTGTATATTACTCTTGAAGTTCATACAAACAGGGATCTAGAATGTATAAATTATTGCTATGACTACATAAAGTTCACTAAGGTAGAGAATGTTTGCATATAAGTCAAAATGACATTGATATGTACTATGTAGTTTAGAAATATTTGAAATACACAATATAAATGTCCATCCAGGTTTGGTCACCTTTTGCAAGTACTAGGAAAGCTCTTTTAAATCCATCCTCTGGAGTTCTTTGTGCTTAGCATCATCTTCTATGGTCACATAGCTGTTGAGTCATTGTGATCTTCTTCTAGGACTAATTATTAAAAATGAGGGAACATATACTAATTATTAAAAATGAGGGAACTAGAGTAATAGCCTAAGCATTAAATGGGACAGGAAGACAATCCTCAGTACACAGAGATAAGATTTGTATGCTATACTTCTCAAACGTTTTTCTCCCTATCCTACTTGAACATCAAAGAAACAATAAATTCTAATTTTCAAATGGTTTAAAGTAGCAATTTAATCTTATTTCCAAGTTTATTTCCCTAAATTGAACTCACATATATCCTGATATTTTAGCCCCTTTCTGAGTTCTTATGATTTGTGATCTGGCTCATTAGTTTGGAAACTTAAACATTTTCTGACTTGTAACTATGTTTTGTCTTGTCACCCTAACTAGAATACCAGCAATGAGAAAATATGAATTTTATTTTATTTTATTTTATTTTTTTTTGGGTCCGGTCGTGGGGCCTGACCTCTGGGCCTGGGCGCTGTCCCTCAGCTCTTCAGCTCAAGGCTAGCGCTCTACCACTTGAGCCACAGCGCCACTTTCGGCTTTTTTCTTTTTGCTTAAGTCTTCTAATTTTTTTTCTTTTTTTGAATTTTATTTTCTACTATACTTTTAATACTAACAGCAGTCATTCTATGACTTTTGTTTTTTAAACATGTAAAAAAGAACAAAATCACAATCAAAGTACAATTATTTAAAATATAAAGTGTTTTAGGTTTTATTTCAGTACTTCTGCCATTCGTTTAATCTCCAGTGCCTGCCAAAACTGAATCAGTAAAAGTAGCAATATTTTACACTGAATTCTGCTAACGAATGCATTCTCTGATGCTACCTAATGCTACTCTCTTTCACTAAGTCATTTAAGTCATAGTTGTTTTTGTTTTGTTTTGTTTTGGTCTTGGGGCTTGAACTCTGGGACTGGGAGCTATCCCTCAGCTCTTCAGCTCAAGGCTAGTGTTCTACCACTTGAACCACACTACCACTTCCAGTTTTCCGGTGGTTCATTGGAGATAAGAGTCTCATGGTCTTTCCTGTCCTGGCTGGCTTTGAACTGTGATCCTCAGATCTCAGCCACCTGAGTAGCTAGGATTACAGGCGTGAGAGACCATAGCAACCAGCTAATGGAAGTAAGAACTTCATTGCACATGAAATGTTAAGTATTGCAACTTGTTACAATATTAAAAGAAATACATTTATATGATGTGACCAAATTGAAGAGATCTGCAACAGACTAGATTTACAAAGCTCACATTGACTTAAAGAGAACTTTCATAGAAGCAGAAAGTCTATGTTATCAAATCGATATTTGTAAAACTTAGCAGACTTTTTCATATTCATCGGTATGAAAAATACAATATATTGAGGACTTTTACTACTCATTAACACTCTGCAAGCATATAGCCTCAAAGAACAGCAAATTCATTCGTGTGACACCTTATAAAGCAAGCTGATTTTTATAATTATTTCTAAATATTCATACTTCTTTTTCAATTATCTGAGAAAAGGTTTTCTCTGCTTCAATTAAGTATGTTAAATTGAAAAAAAAAAAAAAGTATGTTAAATTGAAACAGAAAATGTTCCCTAAGTAAAGTATGTTTTATAGAAAACTCCTTCTTCTTTTCTGTAAGTGTAGTGATCAATATGATTGGTTCCTGAACATTCCTTTCATTTGAAAGGATTGAAATAAGTAAACTGGCATCCCCTTTCCCTTCCCTTCCAAGAATAGGGCATGGAATCGATAAATTTCTGGCCAATGAGATGTAAAGGAAGGTTCTATAAAAGTTTTTCTTGTTTCTAAGGAAGACACATAGATAAACAATGACCCTTTCCCCCTTTTATATTTCTTTGTCTCTGTGTGAACCTTTAATGATGTATCAATCTTGTAACGAACCTAAGAATTATGCTAACACTAAGAAAGACAAAAAGAGCCAGGAAGTACTGAGTCCCTGCTAACAGTCATCTGAACTCTAGACTTCATTTTTATTCTGTAATATAATAAATTTATGTAATCTATATCTTTAGCCTTTTATTGAATTAGTTACTTTGAGATAGGGTTTTCGTTTTGTCCATGCCTGAGCCTGCCTGGAATATAATTTTCCTATTTTACACTCCTGCAGAAAATGAAATGTCTTGTGTGCATGCCACCAGGCTCAGCTTCCTCCAAGGAAAGAGTCTTGCTAACTGTTTTTGTTGTTGATGATGTTCTTTGTTGGCTTGGAGATATGATCATTTTCATTTCAGCACCCAGGTAGTTGGGAGGACAGGTGTGTGGCATTTGCCCAACCATAGCTTGAGAAAAGATCACTTGAACTTTTATTCTGGAATGGCCTCAAAATGTGATCCTCCTGATCTCAGTTCCCACAAGTAGCTAGGATTTAAATACAGGAGCCATCACACCATGCTAAGCATTTAATTTGGAAATGATAACTCAGATAATCACTATGTGCAGAGTAGATGGGAAAAAGAAGAAAAATGTGATTGAAAATGTTTCTCTCCTGCACTTGAGGAGTATATTGAACTGTTTACCACCTAGCAGCTGGGCCTGTAAACAGAGGCTTTCTCTGGAACAGCATTCTCCCTTGTAATACTGTTTCCTAGCATCCCTCTCACAGATGCTGATGCCTAAACACTTTCCACTAAAACTTTGCAAGCAATCTTCATTTCAGAGTTGGTTTCTGGAGTAACTCAGCCTGTAACATTAGTGTAGGTAGTGGTATGTAGAGTTCTAGATCCATGCCCTTCCCTCATCACATCTGGCTCCTCTTATTGCTCTATTCTGTTCCAGTATGCAGGGAAGGGAAGGACAGATCAGTGTACATTCTGTCACTTCAATGGATCCCAGAAAGGAGTCACATGATGTGCTCTAACTAGAGAGATCTTATGGACAGATTTGGAAAAGCCAGATTAAAGTATAAGCTATAACATTTTCTTGATATAATGTCTGTTTATTCTTGCCTCCAAATTTGTTAGTCCCTACAGAAATAACCTTTCCCCTAGGAAAGAAAAATTAGAATCTCAATTATCTTATCTAAATGCCAGACAGTTTTAAAATACCAAAAAGGCAGGGAAACAAACAAACAAAACACAAAAGAAGTTTACGTTTCATTTTCTAAATCGTGGAGTGCTCCAAAAGATCTAATTAATTCTCTCTGTGTGTAGTCATGTATTGGGCAAATATTTATTAAAGGTATCTTTTCACTTTCCATCATTCACTTAACTAGACTGAAAATCTAGTTTGAATTAGAGTAAACATAATAAGGGTATTATTGGATATGTTTCACCGAATTTGTTTTGTAAAAGGTTTTGCTACATTTTCAGTTGATTCCATACTGCATGTCTGAGGTAAATGATGATAATGGAATGATGTCTACTCTTTCAATAAACACAGCTTGGTGTGTACAAAAAGTACACAGACACATATCCTAAATTTCACTTACTTAAATCAAGTACCAGGGATTGGGGGTGGTATGGAATTGACAAGCAGACACTCATTACTTAATTACATGTTGTGGATTGTCTGAACTGTAACAACTACAACCCATCAGTCCCAAGCATGGCTTCTTCCACTGGAATTTGGATCTTTGCCGAGGGAAATTGAGCCAAGGCAAACTGAGTGGGTCTAAAAACCCCTAAAGTACTATATCTTGACACTTACTGGCTACTATGGAGTCCCTTTTAGCAGTGGGGCGATTTATATCAACTGAAATGGTGGATACCTTCCACAAACACTAACTGTTAAATTTGCGTATTTGACTCCTGTATGAGTTACCAAGTAAACTGAATATAAAGAAATCTCAGTTACATAGAAAATCAAATTGTGTTATGTTATCAAGTAAATTTATATCTAAAACATAGATTGATATTTCATGAACATTTACTTCATTAAATAGTAGCACATTTTAAGTATGGCTTATAGCCAAAAAGAGATTTGTTTAGTCAGTCACAGAAGGAAGTTAATGTTATCGAACTTATTTTCAACAATGATCTAATACACACAACTCAGATAAACTTTTTTCTTCCAATCCTAGAAGGTAAAGAAGAGGAACAAGAACAAATTCCCTTAAAAGTGTAAATTGCTTTGTACAATTACAGTAAAATGGAGATACATTTGGAAAAATCATTTTAACAAACACAATTCCTTAAAATATAAAACTTAAAGATAACTATTTTCTTTAGCTTCTTTTGTAAAACATTTTAACTTCTACTAAGATATTTACTCACAATTGATGTTTGATACTACTAGTTGGCACTCCTAAGAATATGAGTATGATTTAGAAAAATTTTGGAAGGAGAAATACAATTTAAAAACATAGAAAATTGAGTTACAGTGTCAGCAAAGAGAATGTTTTCAGTTTCTAACCAATATTTAATTGCTCTAAATAACTTAGAAGCTGTCTTTAATTTTTGAAGATAATTTCTAAATACTTTAAGTAATCTTAAGTTCACAAAGAACAACTGTTTCTTTGTATTCTAGAAGTAGAGATTATATAAGCACATGCATATCTACTTGAATTTAATTGTTTTCTTTAAATCTATGCATTCCAAAAATAACTCCTATCTCTTGGTATATGTATGAAAAAAACTACTTAAAATTAAATGATTAACAATTAAAGATCTGTCTTAATTCAAGGATTAACTGGGCAGTATTAACACATGAAGACATAAATATTTCTATGAAGATTCAAATCCTGAGAAAAAGCAACATTCAGATAACCGAGCAACGGGTGTTTAGGCCTGGATGTATTTCATAATTAGAGAGTTAAGTGAAAGTGACGATTGTAGATGGATTCTCTGAGTTCCTAGGAGAACTCTTTTTAAACAGGAAGAACTCTTGACCTAAACCTTAGAATGTCCCTTAGTGTTTCTTTTTCAATGTTTCTGTAAGAGGAGATAAATAAACAAAAATAGCAATGCTTCATAGATGCAGAATAGGTCATATATGATGTCATTTCATAAGTTATCTAATCCCTTCCAGTTTTGCTGTCTCCTTGAGCAGACATTGATTTTTACTGAAGCTAATGATAACTGATAATGCCTAATGGGTGGTCCCTTTCCTTCGACTTTCATGCTGCTGGTCAAAAACAGGAAATGGTAGTAATTGCTTTTAGGACTTTGAATATAACACTTAGAATTTTTAAAATTTAATTTAAACCTGTTTTAAATTGACACATAAAAGCATTATAGTTGTGCAGTTGTTTCTTTTATTATACTAAAATAAGGATTTTTTAAAAACCTGGCTTCCTAATCTTTTGTGAAGGTAATTTGGTTCATAGATAGCTCTTCAAATTGGTATGTCTGTGGGGTGATCGTTGCTGAAGGACTATACTCAGCCTTCAACTTTTGTGGACTCTCTATATTTATTTTCACTTCTTTATAAATTATACTTATATTTATTTATAAATGATTATTTATATATTTATTTTTAAATTTTGCCAGTTGTGGGGTTTAAAGTTGCCTAGTCAATTTTTGATCATGGCTGGCACTCTAATAATTGAGCCATGCGTCTAGTCTGGCTTTTGCTGACTTATTATTGTGGACTTTTGCAAAGTTTTCTCTGTTTGGGTTAGTTTTTCATTGTGATTTTTTCATTTCCACTTCCAGATTAGCTAGGATTACAAACATAAACCACTGGCGCTCAATTTATATTTCAACATTAAAATTGTTCCTAATGAAACCATAGTAGGGGCATATATGTTTCACTAACCCCAAATCACTGGACTTTAGAAGAAACTTGTTCAGATATGAAATGAAAATGTGAAACAAAGATATGTTTTTCCAATGCTATTATAACTCACAACCATAGTACACATGTCAATAATGCTTATTTGTTCATTAAAAATTACTGAAAATTTAACTTTATATTGCTGAAATATTTACTTATTCTTGAAAAATAATTCACTTTGCATTTCTTCAATAGAAATGTTTGCATTTTTATTCAGTAAATACATAGTTGATGCTTTTCATTTATATTTTCAAAGGTTGTTTTAGTATTGTACTCATTGATTCAATAGAGCTTTCATATATACTCAAATTCATGAAAATTTAAAATGTGTCATCTAGGCAGTAATTATTTCTGACACAGAAAATTGAGTGGATTTTGATAGAGTCACTCCACACCAAGAGAATACATAAAATTAAATAGCTTTAGTTGTTGATATATATTTAAGTACACTGACCTTTTTAAAATTTTTGTTTATGTCAACCAGACTGAGCAGAAAGATGTGGTCCTTGGCTCCTAGAAGAAGCCTGCCCCTCTCCTCATCTAATAGAAGAGTTTGGAAATCCAGTCCTTCTGGTGAACCCAAAAACGGAATACAGCTATTTGAAAGCAGCAAGTCTATGGCAAAATAAAAGAAGGAAAGAAAAAACAAATCATTATGCAAAATATTTACTTGCTTCAATTTGTAAATTATCCCACTTTATAAAAGTTGATTATAATTGCAATTTAGATAAATGCAAACAACTAGGGCATAATATATACTCATTAAGAAATAAGTAACACATTTCAATTGTATTTTATTAATACTATTTTATGTGTAAAATATGATTCTGAAATGAATATAAAATGTGTAAATACAAAAGTAAAATTCAAAGTACCTCCAAACAATGTCCTTATTCTTATAATTTGAAGAACCTAACTTTAATAATATTTGAACACTGACAAAATAATGAATACTGTAATAGAAAGTTTCAAACTGTCACAAATGTCACAGCATTCTTCCCTTTTTCTTTGGTATGTTTTTTATTGTAAAAATGCTGTACAGAGGGGTTACAGTTATATGACAAAAGTAATGAGTACATTTCCTATTGAACATTTTGCCTCCTCCTTTAGTTTTCCCCCTACCATCCCTTCCCTCCCATCTCCACAACAACTCCCCACCCTCCCACTCCCCCCACCCCCCTGAACTAGTAAAGTTCATTTTCAACATAGTGTTTTGTACATCCCATTGTTACAATGGGTCAACCTGTATCCTTATTTAAGCATTTTGTTTTTTTCCTTCCCTTCCCCAAATTAGAGAAGTGTATATACAAGATGCAGGGCACTTGTTATACCATGGGGGAGGAACATATAAAGAAACAAAAAAAAATCACATGGTACATTATAAATACATTAAAAACAATAGCAAGAAAGAAAAAAGATATTTGAGTCCCTATCTTGGGGTTCATTTCACTTAACACCATCTTATATGGTCATATGTACATAGTTTTTGGCCTTTTATACCTGACCTATACATGTACTAGCTATTGCAAATAAGGGAAACCAAGGGACCTATGTTTCTTTGGGCCTGGCTTACTTCACTTAATATAATTTTTCCGTCTTTCCATTCCCTAACAAATGGGGCAATGTCATTCTTTCTGATGGAGGCATAGAATTCTATTGTGTATATATACCACATTTTCTTGATACATTCATCTACTGAGGGGCATCTGGGTTTGTTCCATATCTTAGCTATGGTAAATAATGCTGCGATAAACATAGGCTGGTAGCCTTAGTATAGCCTTGTTTGTGATCTTTTGGGTAAATGCCTAAAAGTGGGATTGCTGGGTCATAGGGGAGCTTTATGTGGATTGTTTGGAGGAACCTCTATACTGCTTTCCAAAGTGGTTGAACAAGTTTACATTCCCACCAACAATGCTGTAGGGATCGCTTCTGGCCACATCCCCTCCAGCATATTTTGCTTTTAGAGCTCTTGATTATAGCCATTCTAACTGGGATGAGGTAGAATCTCAATGTTGTTTTGATTTGCATTTCTTTTATGGCTAGAGAGGTTGAGCATTTCTTCATGTGTCTATTGGCAATTCTTACTTCCTCTTCAGAGAAGTTTCTCTGTAAATCTTTAGCCCACTTATTCATCAGGCAGTTGTTTCTTTAAGGATTTGTTGTTGGGGGATTTAATTTTTTGAGTTCCAGATATATTTTAGATATGAGAGCCTTGTCCGTTGTATGGCTAATGAAGATCTCCCAATCTGTGGGCTTTGTATTGATCTTGCTAGCTATGTCTTTTGCCATGCAGAAGCTCTGCAGCTTCATAAAATACCATTTTTGATTTGTTGTGTTTCTCGGCCTGTACCAAGGAGACCTAGGGTTTCTTCTATTCCTTCCTCTAATGTCTTCAAGGTGTCTGCTTTGACTCCGAGGTCTTTGATCCATTTGGAATTGATTCTGGTGCAGGGTGATATATAAGGATCTAGCTTTAGTTTTCTAAAGGTGAATAACCAATTTTGCCAGCACCATTTACTGAAGAGGCTGTCTTTCTTCCAGTCTATTTTTTTAGTTCCCTTATCAAAGATTAGGTGCCTACAAGTCTGTGGGTTCATTTCTGGGTTTTCAGTTCTATTCCATTGGTCCTCAGGTCTGTTCTTGTGCCAGTACCAAGCTGTTTTGATTACTATGGCTATTTAGTAGAGTTTGAAATTTGGTATTGATATTCCTCCAGCAGTGTTCTTTTTGTTAAGGATCGTTTTTGTGATTTGGGGCCTTTTTTTTGTTCCATATGAATTTTTGGATTGCTTCTTCTATTTCAGTGAAGAATGAGGTTGGAATATTGATAGGCATCACATTAAATTTGTAGATAGCCTTGGGAAGTATTGCCATTTTAACGATGTTGAGCTTTCCAATCCAGGAGCATGGGAGTTTTTTCCACTTCCTAAGTTCTGCTTTGATTTCCTTTTTTAAGTTTTTAAAGTTTTCATTGTAAAGGTCCTTCACTTCTTTAGTTAATTCCATTTTTATTTGAAACATTATTTTACTTTTTTCATTTTACTTTTTAGAAAAGTTTTAGATTAACAGTCATACTGAGAAGAAAATATCAACATGCATTGACTCCCTGCCCCAACACTTGCATAGCTTTCCCTATTATCAACAGCATTCCACCAAACATGGTGTAATTGTTATAATCAATAAACCCACAATAGCACAGCAATACCATTCAAAGTCCACAGTGCTTTTAGAGTTTATTCTTCATGCTTGATATTTTATGCATTGGATAAAGTTTTAATGACAGTATCACTATATAATACAGGATCACTCATTTCCTTAAAGATCCTTTATGATCTCACTCTTAATTCATCTTACCTTTTCAAGTTACTGACATTCATTCATCCTTTTTGACTGTGCATAGTTTTGCCATGTTAGGATGTTGTATAGTTGGAATCATATGGTATCTAGAATTTTCATTCTTGCTTCTTTCATTAGCAACACGTATTTAAGTTCACTTTATGTTTTCATGTTTTAATAGTTTAGTTCTTTTGTTTATTATATTATCATTCTTTTTTGTGTGACAGTCCTGGGTGCTGTCTCTGAGCTTTGTTGTTCATGGCTAGTGCTCTATCACTTGAACCAAAGTTCTACTTCTAGCTTTTGGGTAGTTTCATTGAAGACAGTTCACAGACTTTCCTCTGTGGGCTAGATTCAAAGTGTGATTCTCAGATCTCAACCTCGTAAGTGGTTACTGGTGTGAGCCAATGGTGCCCAAATGTTCACTTTTTAATTTTTTTATTCTTATTAATAACTTTTTTATTGTGGAAATAAGTTTTAACAATGATGAGTGAATGCATTGTAAACATATTAGTATTTTTTTATTTATTTATTTAGTTAGTTTATATATTTAGGTAGTCTATTTATTTTGTGCTGGTTTAGGCACTGGCTCTACCACTTTAGCCACATTTTTAGTCTGGAAGTTTTGCAGGATGTTTGGCAATAGTCAGTTTCAGACATTTTTGTCTGTGTTGGTCTCAAACCATGATCTTCAATTCTCAGCCCTCTCAGTAGATAGGATTCTAGGTATGAACTACCTGCCCCCGGTCACATGTAGGTTTTTATGCATATAAATTTTTCTAAGAAGCCATGAGCTGTGTTCCTAAATGTCTGTGCCATTTTGCATTTCTAAAAGCCATTAACAAGTGATCCTGTTGTGCTGTAACTTTTTTGAATTTAGTATTATCAGTAGTTCAGGTTTTGGCCATTCTAATACATATGTACTGGTACCATAAGTTGTATTTCCTGAAGACTGATTGTATGGAGTATCTTCTCATATGCTTATTTGTTATTTGCATCTTTTCTTTTGTGAAGTCATGTGAAAGGTCTTCAACCTATATTTTAAATTTGTTATTTGTTTTCTTATTGCTTACTTTTTTCCCCCTCTGTTACTCTGTATTTTTTCATTGTGAAAATACCGTACAGAGGGGTTACAATTACATGAGCAAGGTAATGAGCACATTTCTTATCAAGCATTGTTGCCTCCTCCTTTGTTTCCCCTTACCATTCCTGACCTCCCATATCCCTCCCCTTCCCCACCAAATTTGTAAAGTTTTTTTTTGACATAACGTCTTGTACATCTCATTGTTGCAATGGTTCCACCTGTAACCCTATTTAAACAATTTGTTTTTTCCCTTCCCCTCAAACCCTAATACAATAAAAAGGCTATTACACATCACAAGAATTTAAAACATTATATAAAATAACTATTAATTGTTGAAGTAAAAGTAGATGCCCTCAGGATAGACATAAAAGTATTTCTAAATCTATGCAAAGTTCAATTTCTGTAAAATAGGCCTTCCAGTTCCTTACTAGACTATAGATTATCTCTACCAAATGTAGATTTACAATTTTTTCATATTTTCTTATTGTCTTTACATGTTCTCTGGTTATCAAAGAATAAGTCTTATTTTTCACAGTTTGGGAACTAGAAACTATGTCTCAGTTTTGACAAACTGAAAGGCAGTATGCTGAAAATGTTGATATTCCTGCTATTCTCTAATTAAGCGTTTTTTTTTAATCTGTGTATGTGTGTATGTGTATGTGTGTATCATGGGCTATGTACACTCGATGGAACAATGAACTCTAGACTAACTTTCTATTAAGCTAAATATGTCTTTAATCATTTTTAGAGTATAGACATGTTAATACACTTTTGATCAGATCTAAATGTAGTAATCTTATTTTTTTCAGGGATAATACTCAACAAACATTCCATACTGGTTGTTAGTAGAACTGAGTAAAATGAACGGAGCCAAGGGAACAGCTGCAGTAGGTATGATTAAGGTTTCAGTAGGAGGATATGTTTCACACAAATCTTCATTGAATACAGTAACTCTGTATCTTCAATGGGATTTTAAAAATTTAACCAAGATAGAAATGGGAAAAAATGAAAGCATCAGAGGATTTCAGGAGTCATTTTCATCAAACCAAAAATGGAAAGTAGTTTATATGATATAAATCCTTATTATTATGTGTCTGAGGATGTTAATTATGTATATTTCAGTATAAATTCCAAATGATTTATAACTTAGTCTTGTAAGAGTGTACAGCTTAGGTCCAGATTACGATGGTTCACAGTTGGCCTCATACCTCTCTGGCTATCTCCTCTAGGACAAGTCCCTCAATCTTTCTGTGCCACAATCTCCTAATCTATAACCAAGATGAAAGTAGACACTATAATAAATTATACCAGTTTGATGAATAAGGGAGCTAATAATGATCAGCATATAAAAATAATGCCTTGCATATAGTAGGTGGTATAGCTGTCAATTAGTATAGTGCTGACAATGTATTTTTGAAGCCTGTACAAAAATACATACAAAGGAAATCATAAAATCTCCTATCTCGTAGCGGCTAATGCAGGTAATTTAAACAAAGTTTTTAGAAGTATTTCTGGAAGGGAGAAAAGTCATTTGAATATTTGAGGATCTTGAGTTTGAGGGCAACCTGGAATATATATGGAAACTGTTTCCAAAACTCTGTATAATATTTATTTTTTAAAATGATGTTTAAACTTGTTTGAGCCAAATAAGTTGTATGAGAGAAGAATGTCATCTCAACTTTCATTAAACCAGAATGTTATTGCTTCAAACATCTCTATTATTCTAATGATATTTGATTAATATTAAGAAGCTATTTATTTCACAAATATTTATTAGTACATATAGTTTTGGTACTGAACATGGTGTTTGAGCATTATGGTTGTAAGGTTAGAGAAGTCTATCTGCTGGAGCTGCAGAAATTGATATGCAAATAAGACATAAAACATAAGGAATATATTCTAATAGAAGTATAAATGCTTCTCATAAATAACCCTTTTCTCCAGTACATCCACACTGTATACACCCCTATCTGATGTTACCATAAGCCAATGAGCCAGGATATACCAAAGCTAGTCATTCTCCTGATGGATCATCAGAAGACCAGTCACTATAGCCTAATGCTACATCATAATACCTATGTCAGTCAGCTCATCTCTTCACTTAGATCATGTCCCATCATCACAAGGAGAAACACAAATACAACACAATAAAAACATTTTGTGAGAGACAGTATGCATAATTTTGATTAATGCTTCTTAGTATAATTATTCTTTTGTTCTTGTTTGCTAGTGTTAATATCTTAATGTTTCTACCATATAAATTAAATATTATCAAAGATACATATGAGTAGAAAAAAAATCTATCATCTATCTATTGAAAAGTAGTACAAGAGCCTAAAGTATCCTTTTCATTTGTATACATGGAGGGCTTTATATTTGCATGTTTCTTACCCTGTGAGCTACTTCATGACTAAGAAGAAGTATCACTTGCCATTGAGTTCCTAGCTGAAAGTCTAAGGCAAATTAAGCAGTGGATGAATATTTGTGGAACTGAAGAAACCCAGTGTGCTGAAATGTAGAGAACATGTGGAGGCAGTGAAAAGTGAGACTAGACAGAAAGACAATATCCAGATAACCAAGGCTGATGACGTCAGGCTGAGAGTTTGATTATTCTGTAGGTGACTGGAAGACACTATCATTTTTTTTAATGTAGGAAAGTGACAAAGACTATAACTGAGTGTTAGACAGATAAGTCTGACTGCAAATTTCAGGAAGAATGAGGAGGAGGAATTGTGGCATTAGGAAGGCTACCCAGACATTTCTGAAGCAGGATGCGTCCCTAAGTTATATCCACACTGAAGGAAAGAGGAAGATACGTAGATACTTCTCTCTACATGTACAATGAGGAAAGGTAAATAAGCTGTCAACATAGTTATTTGCTGTATTCTGTTTCACCAAAACCAATTATATTTGGTTTAATTTCAAACAATCTTGACGAGGAAAACATCTGTAAAAATATTGACTAACCTGAAGTATTACCATTTCCAAATGATTTAGCATTGCCTATGACAATGCTAGCATCAAAATGATTGAAGCATGTTTCCCCATGCTCTGTAGCCAAACAAAATAATCAGACGCAGACATTACACATGGACATCTCTCAGGCTGACACAGATTGTGGAAAGACCTTGGGACAGGGATTGGAACAGGTTTCTTTTCCCCCAAACAGCTTATCTTTCTTGCATTTTTGCCAATCCAAGCAAAGGCAATTTGGTTTCCATGGAGACATCAACTAAAACTCAGACAAAAAAAAAAAAAAAAACACCCCAAACCGTGAAGTCTAGAGACTAAATCTTAACACCCAAAGTTGGTACACACCCTGAGTTTTGGGAATCTGAAAAGGAGGCAGATTCCATAGATGTAAACTTTTAGGCTTTGCTATTTTGCTCTCAAGAAAGTGAATGTTTTTAAATATTGTTCATATTTTAAAGCATGTATATAGGAACTCTGCCTTCCCTCCCCCCTCCCTGTGGATTTACAGAGCACCGGGTAGTCAGAGGGGCCCTCTTCTGGACTTGGTTTTCCAATGCCATCCTTCATGAGGATGACAGAAGAAGTTACCTCCATGTCTTAAATGTCTTTTTTTCCATCTCTCTAAACCCTTGACTGAGTCTACCTTAACCTGTATCGTGATCATCCTTTTTGACAGTGTTTGTGCTATCTCCTTGTCCTCAATTTGTAATCTCACTATGTGGAGTCACCCAGGTGCTTACATTTCCAGTTTTGGTCTACCAGCGTATTTTGGGAAAATACACAATCCGATTACATCCAAACTAAATGTATTAAATATAAGATGGTTTATATTTTGTTAAAATATAGGAATCATTGTGTGTAATGGATTTTGATAAAGATAATGGATGTGTTCTTGAGTCGTAAATAACAAGCAATAACTATTTTTCTATGTCTCAAGTTTCTATGAAGGGTTTGAATTTTAATGCTTGTATACATGCATTGTTCTAAAAGTAATTTCATTCCTTTCATTAATGTCTCTCTTTTACCAAATGTCACAGGAGAAACTGTTCTCCTAAATTATTATCGGTACTCATGTTTAAAAATGACTGATTCTCTCAAACAAAAGATCACTTTTTCATTTCCTCATTTGTGGTGCTCTACCACTTGAGCCTTTTCCAGCCTAGCTTTGTCCTGGTTATTTTGGAGATGGAGTCTCATGCCTAGGGTGGCTTTAACTACAATCCTCCAGAACTCAGACTCTTAAGTAGATAGGATTACAGGTATGAGCTACTGGTGCCCAGCTATAAAACCTACCTTTTGAAGGCTGTAACTATCTTCTCATCTTTTTATTTTTTTGTCGGTTGTGGGGCCTGAACTCTGGGACTGGGTGCTATCCCTCAGCTGTTCAGCTCAAGGCTAGTGCTCTACCACTTGAGCCAAGCACCACTTCTGGCTTTTTCTGCTTATGTGGTGCTGAGTAATGAACCCAGGGCCTCATGCATGCAAGACAAGCACTCTACCACTGAGCCACCTTCCCAGCCCCTATAACTATCTTCTCTGCTGAGAAGATCATATTAAAAAAAGACATGGCTATATTCCTGTCCTCTTGAAATAGACAGGGGAAGAAGAAATGTTCATCCATAACAAAAATGAAAGTGTACTGTGACAAAGGACAAGAGTCCTTAGGAGTCACAAAGTATTTTTAAAAAGAAAATGGAAATGATTTCTTCCCTATATTTGGAATTTGTTCCCTATATATGGAATAAGGCTATCTTAACTTTCTCATTTCTATGTGGGTAAAAAACACAAATGAACTCTATGGCACTCAGACTTTATTTTTGTTAAAATAGAAGAGTTCATTATAAAAATACCAAATGATAGTTTATTCCTTACTATTTTGATTGATACATTTGTTCTTAAAAACAAGGAGTCTAACCTGGGGAGGAAAAAAAGTCAATAATATGATTACACTTATGAGGAGGTTTTAGTAATAATACCATTCTACTTGATAGGTTACCAATTCACTAAGGTCCTGGTGGTTTGCTGGACTTCACAAAACTAGTTTGCTCTTAGTGGTGAAGATGTCTCCTCACTCACTGCCAAGTGCTCATCCATGCGAAGGCAGGCTAAGGGGCAAGTAATCCTTGTTCCTAGCTGAAATAAGCCTTTGATTTAGAAGGAATTTCTTGAATTTCCTTTATAATGCCATTTAATACAATTGTTCACTCAGTTTGAAAAAATACTCTATTTGACCTGATGGTCTCCATTCTTCCTCTTCACCCCAGTAAGGAAGGGAGTGGTTAGTTATATTGAATTTAATAAATTTAGAATTCATCAACACAGACTTCCTCAGGTTTTGAGTGCTGAGTGAAAAAGATCTCAAATCCTTGAAATCTTGAATTTATTGCCAAAGATCCTGAACTGGGTGGAGCTGTGAGCTGAATTCATAAAAGTGCAAGAAGTGCAAGGCTAAAAAAATGTCTTTCCACATCCTTAAATAAGAAAACTTAAGTGTTTTATATATATATATATATATATATATATATATATATATACACACACACTCTTTTAACAAAAATTAGGAAATCAAGGTTGTTAAGGGCAAAAGTTCATGGAGTAGAATGAGAAAAATATCAGCCTAGCAGTCAATTCTAGTGTGGGCAAAACTAAGAATTCTTTGGTAAAGGCCAGGCACTGGTGGTCTGTAATACTAGCTACTCAGGATGCTGAGATCTGTGGATCATGGTTCAGAGCCATCCCAGGCAGAAAAGTCTGTGAGAATCTTATCTCCAATTAACCATCAATAGGTCAGAAGTTGGGCTGTGCTTTAAGTGGTATAATGAAAGCCTTGAGTGGAAAAAATGTCAGTTCAAGCCCTAGTATTGGCACACACACACACACACACACACACACGCCCACTCGCACACACACACATGCACACTTGCACACACACACACACACACGCACACATAAATAAATGAAAGGGAAGGAAGGAAAGAAGGAAGGAAGGAAGGAAGAAGGAAGGGAGGGAGGGAGGGAGGGAGGGAGGGAGGGAGGAAGGGAGGAAGGAAGGAAGGAAGGAAGGAAGGAAGGAAGGAAGGAAGGAAGGAAGGAAGGAAGGAAGGAAGGAAGGAAGGAAGGAAGAAAAAAATAAAAGCTTATATAAGAAATGTATTCAGATAAAATAAACCAATGATCTCTTTCTCTGCCATCTCAGAATAGTCAGCAAAAATCTTTGCCCTACTCACTCCTCTACGTGTCCAGAATATTTCCCTCATATGTGAATGTTAGATTTAATTTATAGACATATAAGTATGTGTATTGGGTAGTATGAAAATGCATACAAATGTATCAAGTGAAATATGATAAATTTAAGGGAGATCTCAAATAGTATAATTCCTTGGAAAGGCAAAAAATCATAGTTCAGCAATATAAAACACCATAGATGTGGGACTCAAAAGGAGTGGGGTCAGGTCAAGGGGAAGAGGGAAGGAAAATGAATAGGAAAAGAGGGAGAGAATGCAGTCAAGAACCCCATGTATATATCCCACAAAATTAAGAAGAATGAGTGCAGAGGTAAGTAGATCAGGGATGGGTGCTAATATTGAAAGAAGTGGCATTGATAAAAATGCATTGTATTCATAAACTGTTTAATTGAATAGCAGCTCATTTCGATAATTAAAACAATATGCCCTAGCTGTATCATTAAGACTATTAGAAGATCTCTCAATACAGTGTGTTCTTTGAAATCTGTGTAAGTAGTTAGCTCACAAATGTATTTATTCCATTCTATTCTCACTTTCCACCTAAATCCAGCTATTTTCACACCACCCCTGAATTCCCAGAAACTTTTTTTTACAGGTTTAGAATTCTGAGATCTTCCCTCTTGGAGTTCCTTCAAAGCTTCTCCCCATAGTTCCAGAAATGTTTGAGCTTCTAAACCATTTCCAGCAAAAAGCCTGCTCTCATTTTGGTTCAAAAATTGAACAAAGGGAGCAAACTTTGTTCATTCCAAAATAAAAATTAGTTCCTAATGCTGTGGCCCATAGAATCCCTTTTAGCTGTTCCTGGATCTGTGTTTGCTTCTCCAGCTTTTGGTCAGAGACAAGGCATAGATCCTCTCTTGGGAAAATTAGCTCATCTTAATTTGCTCTACCTGTGTTCCAACACATTTTGAGATCATGTGAAAGGATTTTGGTTATCAAAATAGCTCACCTCCACCTACCAAAAATTCCAGTTATAGTGTATGTATACTTAGATTACACATGTCCTCCTACTCAAGCAATGAGAGAGAATATCAATCCAATCTAAGCTCCCCACAAAAGATTACTTTAAAATTACAGGAAAGCTCATGATCCCTAAGCTTTCCTAGGTGAAATATTGAGGCCTAACTTTTTCTTCCAGTGAATACAAGTCTAAATCAGAAAGAACAACAAAAATGAAAAAACCAAATTCATGTTTACTCTTTTGCAGCTGTCCATTATAATCTTTTCTAGTCAATCATAAATCAGATGGTATCGCTTAAGCAGACATAATTCAGTAAACAAATAAAGCCAATTTTATCACCAGACCTATGTTCTTGCCAGCACAGGATGTGAAGTAAAATCAGAGTAATTTTATGTGGTCACATTATCTAAACCCATACTTTAAGCCACAGGTTTGTTCTTACTTGGCTAGCTTTCAATAATAGATGTTTTATGTATGTGCAATTCATAATTTATGAGTCCTTATACTTTCAAAAATAAATTATTAAAAAATTTTCTAAAGGATTGTTATGATTGATAGTTTTTTCTTATTTGTCTATATAAAGTTAAGGATAAATGAGTATTTTTCCCAAAAAGGATGTCATGATGAAATAAACTTTCTCAGAAATCATTGAGAAAATAATTCTGTTTCTGCTTTGACAATTCTTTACTTACCTCTCTTTAAAATATTTAGAATCGGGCTGGGGAGGTGGCTCAGTGGTAGAGCGCTTGCCTTGCATGCATGCGGTCCTGGGTTCGATTCCTCAGCACCACATAAGCAAAAAGAAAAAAGCCAGAAGTGGTGCTGTGGCTCAAGTGGTAGAGCGCTAGCCTTGAGCTGAAGAGCTGAGGGACAGCGCCCAGGCCCAGAGTTCAGGCCCCACGACCGGAACAAAAATAAAATAAAATATTTAGAATTTCTCCCTTTCTCAAATTTCTTTTATTATATTAGAGAAAGTCTTCCTATATAGTCTACCAGATCTCAAATTTATGATTCTCCTGCCTTGATCTCCTGAGAGAAGAATGAGACATGAACTGCCACACTCATCTCTCTTTGTAGTTTATACTGCAATGAATGTGTGATCAAAACCTTTCAGCCACAATAAATGATGATACAGGACTTGGGATGTAGCTTAAGTAATAGAGCATTTCCATATTAACAATACATCTTTGGTTCAATCCTTGTTACTGCAAATATGAAACAAACAAAACAGAAGAGTTCCTTCAAAAACCAAAAACAATGCAAATAAGGGAACAATAAAATCAGCATGAGGATTTATTACAGTAGACAGGGTGGTACATACTTAAAATTCTAGGACTCAGGAGGCTGAAGCAGGAGAGTATAGAGTTGAAAGAAAGTCTGGGCTACAAAGCATGACCCTGTGTTCAATAATAATAACAATAGTGATTATGTTAAAGGACATATGTGAAACTTTGGTCACAGTTGAGAAGTTTTATGCCATCTGTGTCCCAAGCCTTTGAATGTGTCTTTGATTTTTCATGGAATTTGTTCAAATCATGTCTTCACATTTGCTATTATGAAAATTAAAATAATATTCCATGTATATATTTCTTTGATTTATCACGCTGGGCATTTCCTTATGACATTTGATCTGAAATTTCCACAGATTCAGGAAAATTTCAGGTCGTTTTTTTTCATCAGACTAAGCAGATGCTAATCATCTGTAAGACTTTTCTCTAGGTTTTCTCCAGATGAGGATCCTGTCTCTAATCACTAGTCTAATGAGCATAATCCCAATAGAGGCACTCAGCAGATTTGAATCATTATTTGCATATATATCCAAGATGAAGATTAAAAAATACAAGCATAAAATGTTGTCCTCCCTTTCAGACTGTATAAACAATGACATGTTATTTCTTATTTATACTTTATTTCCTAAAATTTATTTATGCCTTAGAAATGGTCAGTTCTCTGCGGATGACTTCAAGACAGATAGCTAAAAACTAAATCTCAGTTTAGCATTTCCAAACCATCTTCCACAGGTTGTCAGATTTTCCTCTGACCATCTCAACCCTTCTGACTTCGAGGACTTCTGTGTTATTACCTAATCTCAGGCTCAACACTTCAAAGTTAGTTTTTATTCCTTTTCCTTCCTTTCTTCCATTTATATAATCATTCCATTTCACTCTATTCAAAATTTAAAACCATCTAAATTGAAAGACTAAAATATCCTATTATACAAATTTCTAATCTTGCTTGTCAAATATTTATTCATATTCCTAGCTAGCCTAGACTTGCATTATCCTATCTTGAAATTACTGTAATAGCTCCTAATTTCCTTGTTGTAGACACCCCCAAATGATATCTACCACATCATGCATGCTGCCTCACCCATTTTATTCATGAACACAAAGTACATCATTTTCATGACATACACTTCATTCAAGACATTTTAAGCTCTTCTTCTAATGCTGAATTTTATACCTATTTTTTCCTAAATTAAAATTTGCTTATTTTTGCATGATGACATTCATCTGTTTGCAGTTATTTTGTATATTATCCCTTAAAAATACTAGAAGTCTGGTTAGTGATGTCTATTTTACTGCTTTATCCTGGCACCAAGTTCTTACATATAAGAAGTCTAATCAAAATTTAATGATTTCTCAGCCTTATGTTTTGTTTACCTCATTCTATCTATCTTCCATCTAAGTCAAGATTTATTACAGACTAATTAATAATTTAGGGACATTAATGTACCATCTGGAGACCCAACTGTGGCTCTAATGCTTTGCAGTTGCAGGGGTTTTTCTGTGATCTCTGACTGTTCATGTTTACTGAGTTCTTTTCCATTCCTTCATTATCTCACAGTCTCATGGATTTAAAATTTTCCATGTGTAACTACAAAATTTATATTTCCAATTGACATCTCCATGAATTCCCAACTTAAATATTCATGTGTATTTGTAGAATTTCAATTTGATACCTACTATCCTTTTTTAGAAAACAATGATCCTGGTTCTTCCTTAAAACCTATCTCTTTCAGTTTTTCTCATTGAAATTTATTAATAATTCTATTGTTCAAGAAAAACAATTGGAGTCATATATCTGAGATCTCTCTCTTGCTCACTCACTCATTCTCTCTCTCCTCTCTTCTCTCTTATTCACTTGCTCACCATCAGAATATCCTATTGGCCCTATCTTCACATCCTCTTCTATCTCTATTGCCCATACACCATCATTTCTTCCCTGGATTATGACAACACCTCTATTCTGGCTCTTTCTTTTTCTATTCTCCTCCCTTCCAAGGCACTGATTACACAGAAATCAGAGTAATGCTATCACATGTATAACCATGCTGAAAATTCTCCCATCTGTATCAATCATATTAAATGTTATTGTTTGAACTGTGGACCACAGCTTTCTTTCTGTTTAATCAATCATTTTCTTCTTCCCTGTTGCTTAAGCATATTGTTTCCTTTCTGTAAGATTCTTAAGAATTCTAGACACTGACTTACCTCAGGACTTTTGTACTATATTCTTTCTGCAAAAAAAAATATTCCAGATATTTCAATGAACTGCTTCTGTAATTTTTTTTTCTTTTTTGGACCTGGGTGCTCTCCCTGTGCTCTTCGGCTCAAGGCAAGTGCTTTACCCTTGAGCCACACTGGCACTTCCAGTTTTCTAGTGGTTTAATGGAGATAAGAGTCTCACGGACTTTCCTGCCCAGGCTGGCATTGAACCGCGATCCTCAGATCTCAGCCTCCTGAATAGCTAGGATTACAGGCCTGAACCACCAGCTCCCGGCTTAGTTCTGTAATTTTAAATATCTGAAAACACCACTTAGTTAGCTCTTCCCTGAGCACCATTCTTTTTGCTACTTTAACTCTACCACACTTGAACTTTGATTTTTGGTACATTTTTCTTTCTAGTTCCTACTATTTTCTACATGACCGAATTATTTACTTATACATTTTCTGATCTTCCCTATGAATATATAAACTACATGGTGGCAAGAATCATAATCTCTCTGAGTTGATATAGCCACCAATTTCCAAAACAATACAAGAAATACAGCAGGCATTTGGATACTAGTGTTAGTAATATTGACAATTAAGCATTACACACACAGTGAAATTACCCCTGAACTCAATTTAGTGAAATCATGTATGAGAAACCACGAGTCTATTCAAATACAGTGCATACTTTCAAATCATCCATTAATGATTTACTTTGTAGGCAAAAACACATTGTGGTAATTTTTACTTAGAAGGAGTGACTTAGAGTAGGCTATCTTTCCAGTCGATTTGTCAATAAAAATGGCATTTCAGATTGCATCATAGTCTGAACTACTGAGTGATTTTATGAGACATTTTAACCCATGAGTAAAGGTTAACATCACTCAAACACAAAACTTTAATCAAGGTCAGCAGTAATTGTGTGAAGTGTATTGCCTGTGGACCCTATTAACAACTAAAGGAACACAGTAGTGAAATCTCGAGGCAATGCCCTCAATAAATTCATAATTTCTGAACAGTTCTTGCCTGAGGGAGGCTAACACTGACAGAAAATAGTTGGGGAGAACACAAAGACAATTTTCAGATTCACTGTCCATGTAAATTTTTACATAATTTCCAAAAAGAAATTATAAAATATTGTTTACATATAAAAACCTTTGGTCAAAGAGTTACCATCAATACCTAGCAAGATGGTGTATTTCATAAAAAATGATAAATATTTCCATTATTAAATATTTACTATATCAAACATGATTTTAAGTGCTCTACATGGATTCAGTTTTATAACAAAATTATTAGCCTTACATGTGGCAGTCATATTACTGATTTAGTGTCTTATAAACAAGAAAACTGTAACCCAGAAAATAAGCTTCCAAATAGTTCATGATTAGTAATAGCAGTAAAGACCTAGGCAATCGGGTCTCAGAACCTGATCTTTTATTACTGTATCATACTGAATTGAGATAACAGATTGTTCAGTTTAGACAAACCAAGCTGAATAAGCTTGAGAGTAATATTGCCAGGATATTGCCTGTTAGGATATGTTTCAAATTTAATAAGTAAATAAATTTCTGAATTTAGAGAGCATTTGGATTTAGCCATGCATTTCTTAAAAAATTCATATAAAACAAAGAGCCATAATATCAAATAATCAGTGCTTATTGATGAAGTAAAACTTTTCTGATCAGTGCAAAACACAATTAAATTTTGAGAAATTAAAACAATCACCTTGAGGGTAAAAAATACATTTATTATTTTAGAGAATGATAAAGGCACATATTACCAAAGAAGTAAGTAATGGCAAGATCTTGTGTATTTTTATATTGCGATATATGTATTGTTAAATATGTTATGTTTCCTTTATAGACACCACAATGTGACAGGTCCATAGACCTTGGACTAAACAAATATAGGAACACAGCCTTTGGTAGTTTCTTACTTTGGCTTATGTAATTTAGGCACTAAGGTTCATGTATTTTATCTATAAAATGGATGTAAAACCCAATGTTTTATTTTTCCTGAAATGTTAAGAAACCTAATCTTGGCAAAGTCTAAGTTGAATAGTTTGACCTAGTCACTCTCTTGCTTCAGTCTTCAGAGAACTTATTACATTTGAAATGGCATTTGCAAGCATGTTTTCCTATTCCTTCTCTGTCTCTAAATAAGTTCAAAAGAGATAACCTTTCTAAATTGTTTAGAGGTTCCACAAAAAAATAAACATAAAGCTATCCAATGATCAAGCAAGCTTTTATCCAATATATCATAAACAAGGTCACACTAAAGCTAACAGCATAACTATGTTCTGTGTTCACTGCAGCATTGTTTACGATAGACAAGATATGGAATCAGCACAGATGCCCCTCAATGGACTAATGGATCAAGAAAACATGGTACATATGCACAATGGAATTCTACGTATCCATCAAAAAGAACGATATTGTATCATTCTTTAGGCAATGGAAAGACTTAGAAAAAAATTAAGAAATTGTGTCTAAGTGTAATTATTTGTCTTTTACTATGCACTGAATTTACTTGTATATCCATAGGAACTTTCTAATTACATCCACACAGTGAGAGCAAAGGAGGATATACTTCAGACAGGACCACAAGGGCTCAATATCTATGTGTATATGACCATATGAAATGACACTTATCAAAATGAACTCCAATAAATGGAAGCAAGAAGTTTTTATTGTACTGTTTTGTGGTCCCCCCCACACCTCTTTTCCTTTAGTCTATTCCCTTCTGTGGCTATTTTTTTTTGTTTCTGTACCCTTTGTCTTATATACAAGTTTATCTGGTTTGGGAGGGGGAAAGGAAGCACAGAAATGGTGGGACAAAGGGTGAACCAATTCAGCAGTGAAGTGGGGAGTCAGGAGAGGAAAAACTGGGAGAGAATGATGGAGGGCGTGACACTGTTCAAAATGAAATGTGCTCATTACCTGACTTATGTAGTTGTAACCCATCTGTACATCACCTTTAAAATAAAATTTTAAAAATTGAAAATATTAAGTGAAATAAGCCACACCAGCAAAAGATAGGTTGGCATGACTTCCCTTATTTGTGGTAGCTAGAGTGTGCCTATAAATTTATAAGCAAACACAGGGGATGGTAAATATATATATATATATACACACACACACTGGGATAATTTGTATAGGTCTCTAGGCATTCAGAAACAGTGAAGCCAAAGGAGGCTACTCTTCCGGGAGGAACACAAAGGTATAATACCTATACCTATGTGCATCTGTAATACCTGTATGCATCTGATCATATAAAATTATATGTATCACAATGAACTCTAGGAAATGGAAACAATATTTTTTATCACCATTTTCATTTTCTTTTTTCACTTATTTGTTCATTTATCTGTCTTTGGGAGTGTAAAGGGGTCACAGAAATGGTGGGACAAAGGGTGAACAAATTTGTTACTGGTACTTACTGGTCACTAAGTTGAAAATTAACTATGCAACTTTTGGGTGGGGATGGGAACGAAAAACTGGGAAACAATGAAGGAAGGGTTGACATTGTTTAAAAAGAAATATACTCTTGATCTGTAACATTAATTCCTCTTCACATCATCCTTATAATAATAAAAACTGTATGCATGAATGGAAATGTTAAAATGAAATCTCCTTTTAAATAAAAGCCACAATTCTAAAGACATGAGACTCTATCTTTACAAGCTTAGATTAAGCAAAGATTTCTAGGAAAATGACTAGTAACCATAAAAATATTTAAACTAGATGTCAGGAAACTTAGAAAATAAAACATTATAAAATTCAAACTGAACTATGGTTCAGTGGTAGAGTGCTTTTCTTGCATGCATGAGGCCCTGGGTTCAAATTCTCAACCACATAAGCAGAAAAAGCCAGAAGTGGTGCTGTGGCTCAAGTCTGATAGTGCGTTAGACTTGAGCTGAAGAGCTGAGAGAAAGCGCCCAGGTCCAGAGTTCAGGCTCCACAACCGACAAAAATAAAAATAAAAAATAAAAATAAAAAATAAAATATGCAAACTATAAAATATTCCCAAAACTAAGATCAATAAAAATCTTTAATCTATAATATGTGTGTTGTTTGGGTAGCTGATCACCTGTCTAACAATCATGACATTCTGAGTTCAAACTTCCATACCAAGAACAAAAAGAAAAATAAAAAAAGAGAAAGAAAAGAAGGAAAGAAGAAGAAATGAAGGAACGAAGGAAGGGACATATTAGAATCAAGTATTATAATCCAAACAATAAAGAAAAAGAATAAGGAACATTTAAAACAAAGGCATTAAAGAATGTTACTATACCATCAGGTTTCTTTTTTTTTAAATTATGAAAATACCGTATAGAGGTTTCTTTAATGTAGTAAACGTTACAAAACATTGATGAGTGTAGACAAAGAAAAAAGAATATTATTTGCAAATCAAATTGGTTCAATACATAATAGCCACTGAGAATTCATTATGACCGCATTGATATAAGCACTATTTGGGGAATGAGCTATTTTCACCACCACCTTTTGTGGTGAGAATTGTTATTTTCTTCCCATATGTGAGAATTTGAGATATGGAGCAAATGGGGAGGTCACAGTTAGTTCATAGCTAGCCTCCTGGATTGGCCCCAATCTACACAGAGCCTGAAATCCTAATCCTGACTCTTTCGCTGTAGATACAGTACATCCCAGAGGATTTACACACCATAAAGGGAACCACATGTACCTTTAAGATTATTGGAAAGCCTAAAGAACTTTACTGAATTTTGCATAGTTCAAGCCTGTTGTTACATTTATGTGTGTTTGGGGTATGGGGATAGAACTGAGACAATTTTCTTCTACATTAAAATCTAAAATAAGAGGGATTCTAAATAGCTATTTAAAAGTAGTAGGTTCTTAATTTGAAAAATCAACAGTTTGCATTAGTGTATGGTTTTGATTTTGCCTTCTGTCCTATAAAGATTAAGAATGTTGATTTATTTCTTTAAAGATTCTCATTCATCTGAGCCTCTTTTTCTGTAGAAGGAGACTGAATGAATCAATAAACTCTATTCTTTTGATGCTTCTGGTATTTAGAATACAAGCCAAAATTTATATTTTTGCAAATGTTTTAGTTTATCTACATCTCAAAGGCTAGAAAAGTAATAAAACATGGAAATTAAATACAGGGTAGGCGTTCTAGAAATCTCTCACTATAGTTTGCTCTCAGTATCCACATATATATGCACAGTAATTCCATATGGCTGCTACTATTCATTTATTTTTCTGAAAAAAAATGAGTAATCACTTTGGCTTAGCACAATTGTATGGTCCTTGCCAGTTTTGACTACTCATCTTTTCAACTACTTTGAAAAAAAATGTTGAATTTCCCTTTTGGAAATAACTAGCTTTTCAGTAACATATTGCTTGTATTTGCCCATCCACTTTCTAAGAACTCCAAAATATTAATTATTTTACATTTTCTACACTGAATCAGGCTGTATAGAAGGAAAATAATTCAATTCTTGACAAAGTAGGTTTCTAAATGTGATTACTTTCTGAATTAATAAATGACATAATTAAGCTTATAATGATCCCTAAATATATTATGCAAGGGATATTTATGTGTCTATGTGACATTGTTTCTATGATGCTACTTGATGGAAAACTTAAAAATAAAAGTAAAACATCAGCAAAGAGGTTATAAATATGGAGTTAAGGCTCCCCCCCCCCGCATTTTTATTATTATAAAGGTGACGTAAAGAGGAATTAAAGTTACAGATCAAGAGTACATTTCTTTTTAAACAATGTCAGCCCTTCCCTCTTTGTCTCCATTTTTCCTTCATTGACCTCCTTTATCATCATTCACCCTTATTCCCTCGTTTACCCCATCCTTTAACTATTTTAACAGGTTCTTTCTTCAAACATGTATATAAAGTACTTTGACCATAATAACTCACATTCACCTTATGTTTTTTCTCACCTTATGTTTTTCTCCTACCTCTCTTGCTAATTTCCTTACAACAGAGACTATTTACTTTTTGATCATTCATTTAGTGTATATTAATTATACAAGGGAGTTGCACCAAGGTATTTTTGCATTTGCATATATTATATGACATAATAAACCCTTCTATAGCTTTCTTTCTGCAGTCCCATCATTCTATTGATCAACAGTTTTCTGTGAGCTGTGTTATACATAGACACAGTGTATTTCAATATTATTCACCCTCCACCATTCATAATAATCAAAAGACCAATATAAGTTAAGTGTGGCAGATTGAATTTTACAAAAATTAGATACAACAATAAGGAACTGAGCTTTTTTGTTGTATACTATATTATTAGGTGATGCAAACAGTCAATATAAATTCCTAAAGGAAAAAAACTAAAAACCAAAAAATTTTACTATACGTGAAAATATTTATATGCTTACCTTTGTACGATAACTTGAGCCGTGGAATATTTTGCTTAGATGTTCCAGTGACAGGAAGAAACAGCATGGTCATGCTTAGCATCATTAAACCATGTAAAATGTGAAATTCTTGACATTGGGTCTTGGGTCTCTCATCTTTATTAGCATTCATGATGAAAATAATATCCTCTTTCAAATGATGTTAATGTATCTGAAAATGTTTAAAA
Organism: Dipodomys spectabilis; assembly: GCF_019054845.1. NCBI lineage: Eukaryota > Metazoa > Chordata > Mammalia > Rodentia > Heteromyidae > Dipodomys > Dipodomys spectabilis. The sequence goes on along the minus strand of NW_024870766.1, from coordinate 8,949,821 downwards.
AATGATCAGGATAACATTTTTTGAAGATTTTTTTTCAGATGTACTACTGTTTTCAGAAAATATATAGATTTTTTAAATAAGTAAGTTCTTATGTGATTTGTTCTTGCAGAATTGTCATAAACCAAATAAGTCATAATTGTTAAATAAAATTCTGAATCATCTTTACTCAGATGGACAAATGAACACAGTGTTACAAATCCAATTATATAAATGACTACTGAAAATTTCTCTTGTTGTATTAAAGCAATTTTCACATTTTTGCTGCAAGTATTTAACACTTCATCCTTGCTCATCACTTTATAGATTCTTTGACTAGGTAGAAGCACTAGGAGAAGACTCTTTTTACATCATACCATCTCCAAAGAACAAGATCCTCAAACCAAATCATACAAAGCAGCCTTTCTTGAAGTGGATGTATTCTCATTTCTCAGTTGAAATTCCACCAGAGTTAGTAAAGCTAGATACTATTAGGTCAAGGCCACTTATATAGGTGGTAGGCCTGGACCAATGCAAGCTCACCATGAATGAATGAATTTTTCATTAAGTATAGTCATTGACCAGCAGCATGCAGGATATTTTTTAAGGGCTTTACATAGCCAAAATCATTTAATGTTAGTGACAGCATAATGTTAAGGCAATTATTACTTAATTTTACAGATGAGAAAACTGAAGTACAGAATGATTATCTATCTATCTATCTATCTATCTATCTATCTATCTATCTATCTATCTATCTATCTATCTATCTACCTATTTCTAATATGGTACTAGTGCTTGAAGTCAGAGCCTGGCACTCTCCCTTAGCTTCTTCTGCTAAAAGCTATCATTCAGCCACTTGTCCCATACCTCCACTTCTTTAACGGGTTTTTTAAAGTCACATGGGAAGAGATGAATCAAACGAAGCCTTTAGGGAGAGTCTGCCTTTTCTACATGTAAACCTATGGTGCTTTTCCTTTGGAGTCTTTAACTTTTCTTCCTTCTTCACTAAGACACTGCCTGTCTTTCTAGGAAGGAGTTCACTTTTAACCAATACTTGCTATGATGGATTCCAGAGAGGATCCTATATGTGGTAACTGCTTTGTTTGGTATTTGGTGTGTGTACGTGTGTGCATGTGTGTGTGTGTGTGTGTGTGTGTGTGTGTGTGTGTGTGTGTGTGTGTCTATCTATCTATCTATCCTTATCAATTACTACCACTATAGTAAATTCTTGACTATTTATTAAGTTAAAGTAAAATATAAGATTCCTTTCTATAGGAGTGGCTGACTACATAAAAATAAGTTACAACAAAATGAGATGTTTACAAGATACCATGGATGATAACTTAAAAGTGTACTATGTATATTTAAGCAAGACAAGTAATTTTATATACAAAAGAGCAGAATTGAATGTAACAGGAGAGAATTCTACAGACAGTGATATCTGGTTCAGGGATGCAAAAACACAGAGCTGACAACATGATAGACTTAATCAAATGAGGAAAAGGAGGAAAAAGTGCATTGTCAACCAATGGGGGACTGGACAAAGGAACTTAAAGAAACTCTTAAATCTGCCTCATGCCAGTTTGGGTACCTAATATATTATGACTCAAAACAAAGCATCACTTTCACTGCCCTTGATATTCAATCATGTCTGGCTCCACCTCTCCCCAAAGAACTCCTCTCAGCTCCTTTCCCCATCCTTTACCTTTGTCTAGATCTGATTGTGATTAGGAACCGTGTGAACGCAGTAGATAAGCCCACATCTTTCACATACCAACAAGTATCTTTTCTCATACCCATGCCCTCTGAAAATAGGAAAAGGTAAATCGAATGGCTAGGTAGAAGTAATGGTTAATTTGAATAGTCTCATTTTTCATTAGATTTAGTTTTTCTGAGATTCTGGACTTGGAAAAATCCTTTTCCCCCCTCCATGACATGCAATAATGCATGCAACGTGAACGCATGTTTATGTACATAGGCAAAAAAGAGAAACTTTCCATATGTGTGTTTTATTAGCAATAGTGACCTCAGTATAGGACATTTCCTGGAAATTAATGACTAGTTGAAGTTAATGGCTCTTGGCTATGTATTAAGATAACTACTCCTCCAACTGGTCATTAATCGCTAAGACATGCCCTATGCCTCCAACATTGTAAGTTAAAATGATTGATGTTTTGGTTTTCAATGAACAGTAGTTATACTGTTCATTGTAGCCTAACTCATTAATATTGTTAAATAAGTTAAAAATCAAAGTACTGCTCTCTTTACTACTGTGACCCTCTGATATGTGCCTACATGTGCTGAGACATATAGTAAGGGGTGGAGGGGAATAAAATAGGCCAAAAATCTGTTAGAACTTTAAAAAAAATGGAAGATTATTCTACTAAATAAATCTACTAAGGCGGATCTTTACTTTTCCTCCTGCTCCTGCTCCTGCTCCTGCTCCTCCTCCTCCTCCTCCTCCTCCTCCTCCTTCTTCTTCTTAGTTTTTTTGTTTTTTGTTAGTCGTGGGGCTTGAATTCTGGGCCTGGACGCTGTCCCTCAGTTCTTCAGCTCAAGGGTAGCACTCTACCGTTTGAGTCACAGCACCACTTCCGGCTTTTTCTGCTTATATGGTGCTGAGGAATCAAACCCAGGGCCTCATTCATGCAAGGCAAGCATTCTACCACTGAGCCACTTTCCCGGCCCATAAAGCAGATATTTTTTCTACAGTTTAATGCTCCAAATTCTTTATTATTCTCTCCAAATCTTTGTCAAATTCAATGGTTAATTTTGCAGTTGAGATAATTTATGGGTTAAACATCTTTTTAAACCTCTCTACTGATACATTGATATTTTGTTAGTATGTGTGTGTGTGTGTGTGTGTGCACGCTGTGTGAACATACACATAGATAAGCTCTGCATATGGGAGGAATTATGAAGAGAAGTAGGTGTGATTTAGTCAAAGTGGGTGGACTTACTGAAATACACAGGTTATACTGCATGCTACTGTCTGTAACGATCTCAACCTGGAGCCAATTAACTGGATATAATCTATTCCAGATGTTCACTGAGACAAATAGCACTCTTGGGGATCTTCAGATGTGGAGCCAATAGGGAGTGTACTGATTATGAGATTTTTACACACTGTTCCACTAAATCAGAGGTCCAAATGTACATTCTAACACTCAAGAAGGCCTTGTGCCATTTCCCTATGGGATGTCTAGTCCAGAACTTATTATGTAGAAGATAACTTATCAAGAAATTTATTTGTGGAGCTAGATGTGTAAAATTTTATACATGATTTCATTAATGTGCCTTATTTATTTATAACAATTTGTTCCAGGAGTCATTAAGATATGTATGTGTACCATTAGTGTAGAAAAACATACTCTGCATATAAGGTTGCAGACAAAATATACCGCATGTTCACACATGAAAATCCTGAATGATTAGATTTGAAGTTTATTCTGAGTTTCCCCCATGTGTGTGTGTGTTCGTGTGTGCGTGTGTGTGTGTGTGTGTGTGTGTGTGTGTGTGTGTGCGTGCACACATGAGTGTATGTAGATGGAGGGAGACAGGAAAAGGATGGTTGAGGAATTAGCCATCTGTATTAACTATGAAACTCTTCATAACTTGGTGATACATATAAGATCAAATTGAGCTTATTTTTGCTAAGCAAGAGTGTGAGGCCTGGACAATAAAATTAATCAATTAATTAATGCAATATCTGAATAAATTCACTTTGCTTAAAAAACAACTTACAATTTTCAATCTTTGTTCCTTTAGCTTGTTTTCCTGTAAGGCAGATAGGCTTGGTAATATTACTTCCTGACATGGCTGGAAAGGTCAAAGTGAACAGCAGTTGTAGAAGAATTTTGAAAAACAAGGAAATAATATAATACAAAAAATAAATGAGTAGTTTATGGTTGCAAAAGACTATTATATACCAAAAATTTCAAATCAAATCATGAAAATGTCAAAACAGGATATAAGTGATATAGAAGAGGATTGAATGGAGTTTGGGATGAAAGTATTTTCATTTCAATTAATCTGTGTATTTTCTGATTTTTTCTACTTCTTGATTTTGAATGTACATAATATCCTACTCCTATAGTAGAGTCAGGGATATGTAATTACTGAGTAGTGCACAACACTGTCAGTAATGAGCAGAATTTACAAGGCAGCAATTTTTTTGTTGAATAATTTATCTGTAAATGGGCTTCACTGAGGTCAAGCCTCTTGGATAATTCTGGATGATTGACCTGTTCATTTACATTTGATTGAATGTTTAATGTACCTGCTAACATCCTTTTAATAGACCATGTTACTTCCCTACACCAAACATATAAACCTCATCAGTAATCAGTCATAAGTATGAACTAACTTACTTATTTAAAGAAAAATTGATAAAAATAGAGTGGTTTATATATATAATGGTTTAAATATTATGTTTGTATTCTAAAATATACTGAAATATAGTGTTACATAAATGTATGCTCATCGGGTTTTCATTCCTATAGCTATGTAATTATAGCTACAACAAATTCTTCAGGCTGTTATTCCTTTATTGAATAGAAAGAATAAAACTAAATTTTTGGAATATACATGTATGAATTTTTATATTTAATATTGTGGGTTATATTTTCTCCTGAGTATAACAACAAAAAATCAATATTTAAGTTATAAGGTAGTAGAAAGATAACCAAGTGCTAATTTGTTCATATAACAAAGTTACAATTGTAAAACAATACTTTAAATTATTTCTTGATACCACCATCATCCTGTCTTATATAAATTTGATTTTCAAAGAGGAAAACAGAGAATCATCAATTAGTAATGTCAGAAAAAGCATCAACAACATGAGTATGGTATTTATTATAATCATAGCATTATTTATTTTTTATTCTTTTTTAAATAAGTTTTTTATTGTGAAAATATTGTACAGAAGGGTTACAATTACATGAGCAAGGTAATGAGCACATTTCCTATGAGCATAGCTGCTTCCTCCTTTGTTTTTCCCCTACCACCCCTTCTCTCCCACCTCCACAACTACACTCTCCTTTCCCCCGCCCCCCAACAAATTGTAAAGTTCATTTTTCAACATAGTGTCTTGTATATCTCATTGTTACAATGGGTCAACTTGTATCCCTATTTAAACATTTTGTTTTTTTTCCCTTCCCCTCCCCAAATTATGCTGACATCAAATACAGTGAAAACAGGGGTTATACCGTGAGGGAGGGACATACAAAGCAACAAAAAAAAAAATCACATGGTACCAATTGGGAAAAGATCTTAACCAGCAACACATCAGACAAGGGCCTAATATCCAAATATACAAGGAGCTCAAGAAACTAACCACTCCTAAACCTAATAAACCAATCACTAAATGGGCAAGGGAACTAAGGAGAGACTTCTCAGAAGAAGACATAAGAATAGTAAACAAACACAAGAGGAAATGCTCATCATCACTGGCCATAAAGGAAATGCAAATCAAAACATCTATGAGATACCATCTTACCATAGGTGGACTGTCCAATAATTTTAACTCTGATAACAACAAATGCTGGCAGAGATGTGGAGAAAAAGGAGCTCTACTGCACGGCTGGTGGGAATGTAAACTAATACAATCATGAGCTCCCCTATGACCCAGCAATCCCACTTTTGGGCATTTACCCAAATGATCACAAACAAGACCATACTAAAGGTACCAGCACAACTATGTTTATTACAGCATTATTTACCATAGCTAAGATATGGAACCAACCCAGATGCCTCTCAGTAGATGAATGGATCAAGAAAATGTGGTATATAAAAATATACAATGGAATTCTATGCTTCCATCAGAAAGAACAACATTGCCCCATTTGTTAGGAAATGGAAAGACTTGGAAATAATTATGTCAAATGAAGTAAGCCAGGCCCAAAGAAACATTGGTCCCACGGTTTCCCTTATTTGCAATAACTAGTATATGTCTGGGACAAGTAGAAAAGGTCAAAAGCTATATGACCAGATAAGATGAATTTAAGCCAAATGAACCCTAAGATGGGGACACAAGTGTTTTTTTTTCTTTCTTGCTATTGTTTCTAACGTATTTATAAGCATTATTTATTATTATGTGCTTATAATTGAAAAATCCTTATAACTCATGTGTCAAATCTTTTTTTTATAATTTAGGAAAGCCATTCCTATCAACACTAAATAATATTTTGACAAAAATCCCCAAATTATAATTCATATCCTTATGGAAATTTAGTTATCAACTTAGATGTTGTTGTATGTCCAGTATTTTCCCAGACTTTGTAATATCAGTCTAATATTTCTGATAAAAAATTTGGATCTTAGTTTTTATTTTATTATCAGGAAGGGAAGGTATCGTAGGAGAAAAACAAAGGAAGGAGTAACGATGCTTGACAAGAAATGTACTCATTATCTTACTCATGTACCTCTAACCCCTCTGTACAGCAACTTTATTTACAATAAAATTAAATTTAAAAATAAAATAAACACATTTATCACAAAAAGAAGTTGCCACTTAACAACACAGTTCCTTAATATAAAACATCTTGATTAATGTCAACCCTTTAACTCTTCTCACTTACCTCTACCAACCCATTCCTCCCCTCACTTTTCTTAATTTTTTTAATGATATGCATTGATTTCTTTTTTTAATTGTGAAAATACTGTACAGAGTGGTTACAATTACATGGGCAAGATAATGAGTACATTTCTTATCAAGCATTGTAGCCTCCTCCTTTGTTTCCCCTTCCCATCCCTTCCCATCCTCTTCCCGCCCCCTCACTCAATCCTCCCGCCCTCCCCCCCAAAGTTGTAAAGTTCGTTTTCGACATAACGACTTGTACATCTCATTGTTGCAATGGGTCCACCTGTATCCCTATTTAAACGATTTGTTTTCCCCTTCCCCTCCACTGGTTTCTTGACTGAATTGTCCCCCTCCTCCTCCACATCCATCTAACCCTCTCCCCTTAACTCTATCCCACCTCTTTCAAATACCTGTTCCCTGGTGTTTATTTCCTTGAACTTTGACTTTGTCTTCCTAAGCAATCAGACTGTTTGAGTTCTCCCTTGAATCATAAAAGAGATAAAGATTCTTCATAATGAAATGTAGAACATTCTGTGTACAAACTAATTTAGTAGCCATGTGACCCCTGGAGCAGTAAAAGTAACTGAGCACTTGGAAACTTGTTTCTCCACAGAAAACAGGTATTTTATTGTGTTTGAAAATATTGTCACATGCTTGCTTTACACACTTCCTATAGGATTGGAATAATGCAAACATAAATAAAAAAGGAACACAAAGTTGGCCAAAACCCAAGAAAGTAATGTGGGAAACTGAAAATTTATCTTCCCATTCTTTTTTTTTTTTTTTTTTTTTGGGGGGGGGCGGTCCGGTCGTGGGCCTGAACTCTGGGGTTAGGCACTGTCCCTCAGCTCTTCAGCTCAAGGCTAGCACTCTACCACTTGAGCCACAGCACCACTTCTGGCTTTTTTTTTTTCTGCTTATGTGGTGCTGAGGAATTGAACCCAGGGCCTCATGCATGCAAGGCAAGCACTCTACCACTGAGCCATCTTCCCCGCCCTATCTTCCCATTCTTAATAGCTGTAGTAGTTCTATGTTTTGTAATTTTCACACATATCTTATTTTTTTCTTTTAAAATATTATTTAATACTTGCTTATGTTAGAGAGGAATAATTTAAAATATTTTTATTATTAAATGCATATTTTCTTAGCCTTCAGCAAATGAATTTCATCCTGTCCTCAAAATAAATATACAAAGCCTATTATTTGACAGCTTTTAAAAGTATAAAATCTAATTTACATAAAAGTACATTTAAGTATGTTCCCATAGTAAGTCTAAGTTATATTGACTTTAAAATAGAATTTATCAAACTATTAGAAACTAGGAAATAATTGTGAACTTATTGGATTATGTTTCTGAGACACTTATGAAGATTCTTTCTAGTATTCTGAATACTAAAAAAGTAAACCAAGAAATGTCATTAAACCTATCACTAATTCAATATTTAATAGCAAATTCCTTCATCCAGAGAAACAGTATGCAACAGGAAAAATGTGATGATGAATTCCATCTTCATATAAATTAACCAGGAATACATGTGCTTTTGAGACTAAAACACAGTGTAGTGAATCCTATAATACAGTCCCTTTATTTTTGAGAAAGGAATGTGGTAAGCACATGAGCCATGATTCTGTTTTCATTATATCATGAACAATTTTGAAGACATAAACATTTGTAGGAATGAAAATGGTCTATGTAGGCAGGGAAAATAATTATTTCCTAAACATAACACTTTCTTAAAATAAAAATAGACTGTTTTCTACCTAGTTATCAGATGGTAACTATGTGATCTGTATTTGCTGACTAGCTAGATTTATGGATTCTACAATGTATATACACTTCAGAATAACATGTTGTACGTGATGAGAACATACAATATTATCTGTTGTTTACAAAAAAGGCAGTACCCTAAAAGAAACTTAGAGAAATATGTGGATTTCAAGTACCACAGTTTCATTTCAGAATTGAATTTCAGATGTGGTCCAACAAAGCTACAAATGACCTGAATTAAAAAATTGATGCCTATGCAAATAAGTTGCTCATCATTCTCTGCTATAATGATTCTTTAGGGATCATTGCTTATAACTCCACCAATGTAAATATGTATTCATGGATTCCATATATTTTTGAGAAGCCTCAAATGAATGGGACTGTTTTCACACTTATTATTTTTAATTCTATCTTTCTTAAATTAGTAATACCAAATAAGTTTGCACATACTTAGTTCAGTAGCTGCATCTCTGAAATATAAATCATTAGTTTGCCGCAACAGGTACTACTGAAAACTTTCCAGTCTAGTCAAAATGTCTACATTGACTTAACTCTTCTATCAGGAAATAAAAATAACCGTAACAAAACAATAAAACAAAGCTTTATCCCTTATAAAGAAATTGCTAACATAATTTTTAAAATTTTTAACCTGAGATGACTACATCACTAAATATTTTTACCTGTATTTTTGTGATTTGTGAAAATCAATGACATGGTGTAGTTGATGGTTCACTCCAAGTAAGCCAATAATATATGCCCACATTCAACACATTATTTTCCAGTGTATCATGGTATGCCCTGAGTTTTATTAGTTTTATTTTTATTTATCTACCCTACTGAATTCAATGTTATATTGTCAGTTCATATTTCTAACTTTTACTTTTAAAATTCTCATATATCTTTCACATGAGAGTATGTCGTAGACTAACACATCTGAATTTAAAAATAGTAAATTATAGTCCACTATGCAAACAGTAAAGGATTGTGTGCTTTCTTACAATAAGGACAGTAACAACATACTAGAAATTTTGACATTTTTATTAGACATCTTGGCTTGGTCCTACACAAACATGTTCTTATTTTCCTCCCTTGATTTTTTTCTGTTGAAGTCATGTACTGAGTATTTGAGCTATCGAATGTTGTTCTTTCCATCCTTAAGGACTTCCTTATTCAGTGCTTTATCTACAACTATCAGTGTCTGAACTGTCTCTAATTTCATTTATATGTCTTTTACATTTGAACAATAGAATGTAAGTGGTCATCTCAAATCTCTGCTTCTAAACAGCTACTAATTTAGAATCAGCAGGGGATTTCTGAGTTCAGCACAAGCTATGGATAAACATTTCCTGTTTTTTTTTTTTTTAATGTTTTACTCTTAAAGATAATTTTATTACCTTTCATTATATGGACAGTTCCATGTTTTCAAAAGTAAAATATGTCCTCTGGTCTAAATTTTGAAACAATATTTACACTCATTTACGTTTAGCACTGAGCAACTCAGGAAAAAAAAATGGCCAGTCTTCTATGGGTAGCTCAGCCCACTGGCCACATGACTATGTGGTGCAATCATTGTTTATCTACTTTCAGGCATTATTCTGAAAATTTGTGTAATTTCTCTAAGTCCGGATCATCAGCTACAAAATACGATAAGATGATCAACTCTTATCAGTTGTGATTGTTACATTGTAACTTGTATAACTTAAAATGCTTTCGTTTTTTACATAAACTGTCATGGCTTAAGAAAGGAAGACAGAAAAGTTCCTTGATTCCCTGTAATGCTTCAAAACCTTTGTGTGTGCAATTTGGCATTTGAGTTCCCAAATGCTTTCTACAATGTAAAATGGCTTTCAGTGAACAATTAGATATGATATCTATTGTACTTACAAGATTTTTTTTTTGGACTGCAGAATTTTTGAACCCATATGCACTGCCAAAATAAAATCCTGTCAAAAGTATGCATGTTCTAGCTATATTGGATATGGAACATGCTAGAAAATAATTTAAAATGAAAAGGGAAACTTTTTAGAGTATTCAGTTGGGGCTGACTGAAAAAATTTGAAGAAACTGTCTGGGGAAGTCTTACAGGTCATAGTATTTAGAAATAGCTCTAGGCAATAAGCCAGTCTAAAGTTCCTGCTGAAGATTTATTTAGATATTATAATGGACAGAGGTGTTTGATAACATCTGCTTCCATTATAACTGCTCTATTATTCTGTACTATACACAGCATTGACTGGCTATCACAAAGCAAAAGCAATTTATAATGATTTTTCTCTTCTCAATATTTAGCCCTTCTCAAGCTTTTTCATAGGGTTTGCATTTGCAATGTGCAGAATGAGTATGAGCTCTGTGTATAAATAGATGATGTTCCGTTAGAACACATAAATGCAAGGCATTGATCATACAACAATGTATCCTCAAAACACAGTCAGGGTCTGGTACGTATGCTTTGAAACCAAGAAATAGAAGCAACCTGTCTCTGTCCCTCACCTTCATCAGCCACTTCTGTGATGTACAAGGCAGAAGCAACTGAAACCTCTTCACAGCATCCCAATGCATGAAATCATGTGAGGGGGTGGGAGGAGAAGCCTGGGTGTCCACAAGATTTTTAGTTATATTCAAACTGGGAGACTAAACTAGAATTACCCATGGATGCAGCAAACGTTCACGTTCCACTCAAAATACAAGGAATGACTAAATGGTTCAGGGACATCCTTTGTCATTTCAGATATCTCTATTATTTCTCGAGACTTTTCAGAACCATGTTTACTTATTTTTTAATATCACTTGAAAATGTTTCCAAAGACTTCTGTGTTGAGAAACCTTATTGCATAATGGCAAGAGTTTGAACTCTGAGGTCAGGTAGGGTTGGATCTAAATTCCAATTGTACTACATTTAGCATAAGATTTTTTTTTTTGGTATTGAGTAAGTAACAACAGCATTATGATGTAATAAATATGAACTATTATGCATTAAAATCTCTATTAACATAGAATATAAATAGTAAGCAAGAGGCATTATAGTTATCATTTATTATATATTCAGATAGCTTCAGTCTCTCAAATGGATGTGATCTACTGGTTAAGCCAGTTAGTACTGAATACTAAAAGTTCATTAAAAGTGGATTTAGTGTATGGCTTAAGTAGAAGAATGTTGCCTAACAAGTGTTTAATAGTTTGGGATGTTTTGTTATGTTTCTCCTCTCCTGATTCTCATGTGGTATCTTAGTGAAGAAAGTCTGATAATATGAGTGTGACTTAATGTGATTCATTCCAATGCATAACATTTTACATAAGCAGAAATGAAACACATGCTTGAGAACTAACCCATTAAGCCTTCATTTTAAGTCTTCAATTCCCATCCCTATTAAATTTACAGAACAAAACATTTTACTAAATAAATCCATATCCAGATTTAAAAAGGGATGGGAGAGCAGTGCCTAAGTGGTAAAATATGCAAACAATTTAGACCAAACGTGGAGATGTAGATCTTATTGCTGTCTTGGGCAAAAAAGAATGTGAAGTTCAATTGTAATAGTGCATGCATGTGTCTTTTGGAATTCAAAGGAAGACCGACAAGTTCTTGATTATAGAACAATGAGAAAAAGATACCTTCTTATTTTTGACACTTCAGTAAGTCAGATATTCAGATAATTCCAATAAAACTATCATACGGTGATCTCTAAATTCTCATTTCTGTTTAAAATACTAATTATACAACCTTCCTAAGTAACACTGACTTACAGAGGCTATGCTAGGTATCAGTATTAAATTGTCAAGCAACTTGGATTTTTCAAAGCACTGCATCAAATAATCATATGATAATATATAATGTTTATAATTAATCAATACATATACAAAAATACAACTTAATAAAGCAATATTTTAGGAAAATACTACAATTTGTTAATGGTACTTTATGAGTAAGTTTAGAATTGTATCATTGTATACATTTTGTGTGTGTATGTGTGTGTGTGTTTGTCATCCTGGGGCCTGAAATCTGGGCTTGGACTCTGAGCTCTTCACCTTAAGGTGAACACTCTACCACTTGAGCCACAGCGCCACTTCTGGTTTTCTGATGGCTTATTGGAGATAAGATTCTCGCAGACTTTCCTGCCCAGGCTGGCTTTGAACCACAATTCTCAGATCTCAGCCTCCTGCGTAGCTAGGATTGCAGGAGTGAGCCACCGATGCCCAGCTATACAATGTATTTTTACTTTATTTTACTTTATAAAGTAAAATAATTCCTATAAGAAGACAAATTATATTTTATTGCTAGTAACAATAAAATTTGCATTAGGGGAAAGAAAAATTTTGGTTTGGGGCTATGTACAAATATTTTTAATATTTTATTGTCTTTAAGTAGTTGCACAGAGGAGTTACTATTCACCAAAGAAGTTGACACATGTAATGCTTCTTGATCATCCACCTGTCCTAACCCACTCTTTCCCCTTATCATGAATTCTACATTATATATTGAAGTTTTTGCCATTTAGAAAACAAGTTTATGTGTAATTGTATATAATTGTGCAAGTATGTACATAATAATGGCACATCTTGATCTGTGTCATCATTTCTATATCACACAAGCCTATTAAAATTGACCTGTTAGCCAAGTAACAGTGGCCCATGCCTGCAATCCAAAGCCTAGATACTGGGGAAAGTGGGATCTAAGGATCAAAGTTCACAGCTGGGGCAAGAAAGTCTGTGAGACAATTATTTCCAATGAAGCACCAAAAATGCCAGAAATGGAGTTGTGGCTTAAGTGGTAGAAAAAAAGTTCAGGGACAGCCCCTAGGACAAGCACAAAAATTGGCCTGTTTTCCACATGTTGTATTCTCTAATAAAGGATGCAATAAGAACCTGAGCAAGGAGAGATTGTTCTGCAGTATGAGGGGACTATCGAGAGCTTGACAGATCTGACTGCAGTCCTGGCTCTGCCTTGTGCCATGTGCAAGAATTTAATTATTACTCACTATCATTACTACTTGATGCAGATTTAATATGTATCATCAGCATAACAATATACATAACTGTAAATATTTTCAAAAAAAGTTATCCAATTCAACACTTCTCTCGGAGGAATCAGTGTTGTTAGAGTGAACTAGTAGAAAACATGCTTTCAGATGCATTATAAAGTCTCTTCCTTAAACGTTAAAAAAAGGAAGGAAGGAAAGAAAAAAAAAGGAAGAAAGAAAGAGAGAGAGAAAGAGAGAGGGGGGAGGGAGGGAAGGAGGGAGGGAGGAAGGAAGGAAAGAAGGAAGGAAGGAAGGAAGGAAGGAAGGAAGGAAGGAAGGAAGGAAGGAAGGAAGGAAGGAAGGAAGGAAGGAAGGAAGAAAGAAAGAAAGAAAGAAAGAAAGAAAGAAAGAAAGAAAGAAAGAAAGAAAGAAAGAAAGAAAGAGCAAGTGAGCAAGTGAGCTGGGAAGGTGGCTCAGTGGTAGAGCACCTGCCTTGCATGCATGAGGTCCTGGGTTAGATTCCTGAGCACCACATAACCAGAAAAAGCCAGAAGTGGTGTTGTGGCTCAAGTGGTAAAGTGCTAGCCTTGAGCTGAAATGCTGAGGGACAGTGACCAGGCCCAGAGGTCAGGCCCAATGACTGGCAAAAAAAAAAATAAGAAGAAGAAAGGAAGTTAGGAAGGAAGGAAGGAAGGAAGGAAGGAAGGAAGGAAGGAAGGAAGGAAGGAAGAAGGAAGGAAGGAGAAAGAATGTAGATGTACATACACATACCTCTCACAATAGTGAAGGAATATCTGTTCTTTATCAAGTTGTCATCTTCAGAAATACTTAATAATACACACATTATTTTATCTTTAGGGCTATTTTCTATATCACTATCAGGTTCATTACTGTTGCTGAGTCTTCATGACTGTGTGAGTTGCTGTGCTTGAATGCCTGGGATAGAACAAGTGATATTTTGAAAGCCTGTAGGTTCAAATCCTAGTATCACCTCATTTATTGTCTTAAAAAATTTGTTCTCATGGGAAGGGTAAACAAAGGAGGAGGCTACAATACTTGATAAGAAATGTACTCACTATCTTGCCCATGTAATTGTAACCCCTCTGTACAGTATTTTCACAATAAAAAAATAAAAATTAAAAAAAATTTGTTCTCAGAATGCCATTTCTATTTGGAAATACAAACTCCCTAGTTTGATATCCAAGTTCCTTCTTTAATTTCTCTTTGTGTTCTTCAATATACTGTCCTTGTTCCAATTTTAAGGGTCTCCCTGTGGATGATATTCTGGGCTCCCTGGTCTAATCTCAACCACAAAACATTTCAGAGTGAATTCTATGTATGCTCTACCTGAATAGCTACAGTGGATTTTTCTCAACACTAGTTTACAGTCAAATTTTCTTATACAGGTTTATATCAACTTGCAATGATTGATATTAGGATTTTTCTTTTTTTCTCACTTTATGATATTGTGAAAGTGATAGCAGTCATAGGAAGTGTATTTAAAATGTGAACATATAAACGTTCTTAGGCTAGTAGTGTAGTACACAATAATCTTGCCCAATGATTAGGTTTCAGCCGATGTGCCTCTGTCTAGATATAGAATATAAGGCTGGCTTTGAATCAGAATCCTCAGATCTCAACCTTCTGAGTAGCTAGGATTACAGTGGTGAGCCACCAGCACTTAGCTAACTGAGAATATTTTACATTTATTGAGACATTGGTACATGATAAGACAAAGAACAACTAGATGTGGCTTAAATTCTTCACAAAGTTAAGATGTTTAAACACCAAAAGCACAGACTGTCTTCTATTTACTTCACATAGCCCACAAAAACTGACCAATTTCAAAGTAAAGATTAATTAATGCTTGTTCCATGTATAAGAAAATGGCTAAATATAAAGATATAACATTATAAAAATATGTTCTTCTGATTCATTTAATAGTAAACAAATTTTGAGGATAGAACGTTTCATAATTTTCTAAGATAATAAATGAACTTTGATAAAAAGTTGAAAATCATTTTTCTGCTTGTTATAGAGAACTTCATATATGTAATTATGAAAATGTAATTATGAAAATTAATTCCTGAGATAGATTTTCTTTTATGACTAAAATAAAATTGTATGGTGAATAAGTGCTACATTTTATATACAGATTCTTTGACTTTATAGTATATATTTCTTAAAGATTTTTAGATATTTATTTAGAAAGAAAATGTGAACTGACTAGATTTTTCTTAAACTCTTCCAATGGGCTTATAGTCAGCCTAAAACAGATAGTTACGTTTATGGCTTACACAAAAATCTAATAATTGCTGTGGGTTTTAGTAAAGTGTGTATTGATTGGTAATCCATGATGAAACTAAAATGAAACATAACACTGATCTTAACATTGAAATAGTCATTTCTTTTCTGAATAAAAGTATCTGTTAAAAATTTCTGTCTTATGGTAGGATTAAATACATATGTGTGGTGAAACTACTTATCTCCAGAACCAATACACTGAATTCATGTTAGACGTAGAAATGAACCTGGCTCAAATTTGAGAAAGCCATATAGTAGAACTTACATTTGCCAACCTGTCTCCTGGTGGGAAAGAATCCATAAGTTTTAATTAATTCCAAGTGATGTGTATAAAGTACTTGACGTTTCTTTAAAATAATTGCTTGCCTCCATTTCCTTCTGTTCTCTTTTCAAGTAGGCTAAAATATGAACAAGGTGCCTATGGCCCAGTTGTATTCATCCTGTTGCTGAGGGCAATACTCCAGAGAACACAGAGCAGCAATGTAAAAAGGCATCACCAATGTAACAACATAAAAAGACATTACCAACCTTTCTGATGGAGGTTTTTACTTTCTCTTTATTTTATCTTACAATACAAAATATCTTTAAATATCAAGACTAATTTTACTGATGGTCAGTTACTTTATTATTAATAAGATGTGATTATTATAAAAGCAGTATGTGCACACTCTATAGGATTAAATCCACGAGAAGCAAAAGGAAGAAAATAAGAACATCCTATTCTATTTGTCCTCCACCTAGATATGATCATTATCAAATCTTCTTCATCCTTGCACATGTCTCTTATGCATAAATAAATATGCTAGGTGTTCTTCGCTACAATGAGATTATTAGTCATTGCATGTTACAAAATATTTTAAGTTAGTTCTCTCTATTTTGTCAATCAAGATATCTTCATTTAGTTTAATATCTAATCTATATTCAAATCGTAAGACTATCCCAAACCTATTCTTTGAAGCAGGATTTCCAAATGAAATTCAAATCAAAATGGAAACCCTATCATGTATAACCTAGTACCCTCTTTCCCTTTTCCCCATTAACTTACCGATGAGCAATAAGTACAAGTTATCTTTTCTAAGTGCTTTAACTTCACCTCATTGAAAATAACAAGAGCATCAAGGAGTTCATAATTTATTTCAAAACTATGTGCTAACTGGCTGAAAAATATGCCCCATTTCTTAAAGATTTGTTGGAATCCAGAGAAAATCAATCACTGTACTATCGAGAATTCTGCACTAATTTTAAAAAGATTTAGTGTGTTCGTGATCTTTCTCCACCAGGACAAGGACATGATGCATGCTCTTAATGGCAGAGGACTACTGACCTTCTGGAATGAGCATGAACATCGCCTAGGGACAAACTATTAACTATAACTTAAATATACCTTCTTTATGGCTTCTATAAGGCAATTCCCCCCATGCATTCTTTCACCCATTAGAGTGAAACCCAAATAAGAATGTGTTCTTTGGGGGCTAAGTAGTACCAGTTTACCTAAATTAATGTTTATTTAGTATCTAATAATGCTTTCTGTTGAGAGAATCTGGGTTCTGTTTTCACAAGGTTTTTGCCAAGTCTCATAAATCGGGAAAGGCGGTCAGTGTAACCCCTACTAATAACCAAAGTGGCCACACACAGAATAAACAAGGACCCAGTTTCTAAAACCATAACTGAAAGGCTCTATTGGAGTAAACTGAGATTTCTTCATATTAATTTATGATGTGTGCAGTGCTCTTTGCACTCAAAGAAAGAGAATTGGAGAAGCAAAAAAAGTGCATTTAAACAAAGCTTCATACATCAAGGTACTAAATTTAACAGCTACCCAGGGAAAGGGGAGAGAAAGAAAGGGGAAAAAAAGAAAAGGGAAACGTGTGTTTCTGTGTACTGTGCCCTACATAGAAGTCAGCAATTCACTTCAGCTTGTTTTAGTTAGATTTCTAAGCAATTATACTTCAAATGGTAAGTTAGCACGATAAGAGGGATAATTTATGGAAAGTTTCTCTTCCAATTTTTAAATTAATCAATTATTCATTCAATAATTCTTTACCAATACAATATAATTTTGAAGCATAAATTCTTAGTCAAATTTTGGGAAAGTGTTCAGTTTTACCAATACTTTTCATATCAGCCAAAGTTAATTTATGAATTTTATTGTTTTAATGTCAACATTTATTTCTCTAGACTTATTATGACATTATTTAAACATATATAATAAAAATTTTCTAAAGATGCCATAATTTATTTTTGAAAGACATGATTCCATCAGGGAAGTAAAGACTCTATTTCATGGTGGTCTTATTTTTATGTAACCATTGTCCATGGAAATGCAGCACATTCCCTGATTTGCATTGGACATGGATCTCAAGAGCAGGATGTAGACAACTTCCAGAAAGAAGAATAAAGGGCTTTTATATTTGTTTTATTTTAGAGATCCTAGCAAGAAAGTTTTCATAAGCAAAAAAGAGGGATGGTGTTTTTTAGTGTCTGAAAACCCATGGATGTTTTCTTTAATTTTATGGCTTCTTTTGCTTCTTTGCTTGGAAGATTCCCACACAGGCAATATGATGTGAATGGACTAACCTTTTCTCTTTTGGCTGGATGATAGTTTCTCAAAATAAATATATATCTTATACATTTTTTTCCTGAATACTTTGCTCTTGAATCATAACCATGAATTAAAAATACTTTCTCAGAGAATGTTCAATACTAAAACAATGTCACCTTACTTCCAACAAGTAACATCAAGAGTCCCTTTACTTCAGACAGCTTGCTGAACATTTTTCTCCTTTTTAAAATAACTTCATACATGTTTACCTTTCAACAAAAGTGATTTTTACTGGCAACATGATATTAAGAACAAAATTGACATGATAAAGAGAATTCATATAATAGTATGATGGTAAAGTGTCTGACAAGTTCTAAAGTAAAACTTTTTACAATTGCAAAGGCAGGTGGTTTTAGGTAAAAATGACATAAATATAGAGATGTAGTTAATATAATGGAGTACTGTCATATATTCTAGTGCTCTCTAGGAAAACTTATGTAATATATTCAACTTAAATTCTTCTTGTATGGCTGGGCACCAGTGGTTCACATCTGTAATCTTAGCTACTCAGGAGGCTGAGATCTGAGGATCGTGGTTCAAAGCCAGCCCGGGAAGGAAAGTTCATGAGACTCTTATCTCCAATAAACCACCAGAAAAACAGAAGTGGTGCTGTAGTTCAAGTGGTAGAACACTAGCCTTTAGCTGAAGAGCTGAGAGACAGCGCCTAGGCCCAGAGTTCAAGCCCATGACCGATTAAAAAAGAAATGTAAAAAGGAACAGATGAAACTTATTTTTATACTATGTACAACATTATCCAGTGTATTTAAAATATTGATATTTTAACATGAAATCAATGTAAAATTACTAATGAAACATTTTACTTTATCCTTCATCTGAGATGTCAGGTTCACATACATTCAGCATTTCTCTATGTGAATACTATTTTTATGGTAAGAAATACTTGTGGAGTTTTTTTTTTTGAGATTTGAATAAAGAAAGAGGAGTTTGGATGTACTAAAACTGTTATAAACATGCTTTAAAAAATTTATATAATAGAAACTAACTAATTAAGATTAGAAAATATCAAAGGTAAATTTAAAGCTAGCCTTTACATGAACTTAAATGAGACATGGATAGATCTAGATCTGCATCTTCCTCCTTGTTTCTTGCTATGGATAACGAAAGGCTTTTTGCTTTGCAGTTCATGTGACAGAAAAAAAAAAAAAATGGATGGAATTTACCGCCAGAACATTTTTTTTCTTTTGGCTCTGGGCCTGGGTGCTGGAGTCTCATGGACTTTCCTAGCCAGGATGGTTTTGAACCACGATGTTCAGTCTCCTGTGTAGTAGGATTACAAGCATGAGCCACTGGTGCCTGGCCTAGCACCATTTTTGTACAGATCGTTAGCAAGATTTCTAATCATTTGTATACATAACACTATTTTATGAAATTTTCTATCATACCCCATGTTTTAAGTCAGTCTGGAACTCCTATTGCACTGTGCCTTTTAACACCTAGTCTAAAACATCTAATCCATATTCAAAAGAAGACATCACTATTTACATACTTTGATTAGAATTTGCTACAGATTCCTATGATAACACTAATTTATCAACTAACATTCCAAATTTAGGGAAATTGCCATCGCAAATCAATCTAGCTTTAGTGTCCACTGAATTTAAACTAAAAAACAAATAAAAAACAAAATAAAAGTAAATTTTTGGAGATAAATCCTTGTGAAGCTAGGTAATATGTGAATTCTAGCTCAACAGTTATTATTGTATATTTCATTTAATTGTATTTGGTTCTGGAGAAAGAAGGCTCATACTTGAAGCCACTTAGGATTGCTTCAAAGTCTCCCAACTGTTGCGTATAACTCATAACATGACAACAAATTATCTTTCAAATTTTAGGATTTAGGAACTATTCCATCGTATTTCTAGTAATTAGGTGAGTAAGAAGTTTCCACCCTAATTCTATCCCTTTTCTGACCTAATGGTTTGTCCATAAGATAAAGCAGCTCTATTATGTGGTAACAAAAGTACAATGAGTGAATGAAAAATGGATCCAGAAATGAATTATGAGATATTAAAACACAGTGTTTGAAAGGGTACATCAAGGGTTGCTTTTAATATTTTGTTGTATTGGAAGACAGCATATAAATTAAAGCACAATCCTTAAAGCACTAAAATAAGAAGTAATTGATATTTTTATGCTATTGCCATTGGTTAATTTTTAGTTCTACATGCATGCAAGTACATCAACAGAATAAGAAATTTGCTAATTAAAAAGCTACCTTGTTGACAACACACACATTTGTTTGCATCAAAGCAATATGATTTCACAAAAATAGGAAAAATTCAAATTGTTTTTGAATTACCTTATTATTTACAGATGGCTTATTTCCCCTATTTTTTTCAATTTCCTAGATATTGCTTACTTTGCCTAGAAATAAGCTAATATGTTTCTCCCTGTTCTTACACTGATGTGTGAAATAACAATAATCATCCCTTGAACTGTCACATAGATGAAGTACCTTTCCTATTAATTTCAAGCAGTCATCATATGACCAACTCCCTGCTGCTTCCTCTAGAGTTTTGGGAGTCTTTCAACTGAGGCATAGGACAATGTCCCTGACATTCTAATCTGCCCAGCACTAGTGATGAATTTCCTCTCCTTAATGGTCTGTTATCTGAGAGATGATAAATTAATTTAACCAATGAATAAAACTTGAACAATGTACATATGCTACCTCAACAAGACATTATGATTTCAGGGGCATAAAGTTATGGAAACTTGATCAGCAAAGTAGGTTATAGAGAACTGACTAAAAATAAGTAGAAAAGATGAATAAGTCAAAGTATAAATTAAAATTGTTAATGTCAGCAACAGCTATTAAGTATTAATAGTAATTTTAATAATAATGTTTAGTCATATTTATAGTAATTTTAATATTAATAAGATCAATATTAATAATTATTTATCTAGGTATGAGACATATGAGGAAAGCTCCAGCCATTACACTATGGTCTCTTCTCATATAAGAGGTGCTTTATATACATGACTATCTATCTTAATATGCCTTGTTTTAGATATCTGTTCTGATCTTTCAGATGAGACATTAATAGAGTTCACAGGACATAAAACATATCTTGTTTAAAAACACATTTGAGTTCCAGTAATCCAGATAAAATGCACTAAGGCCTTGTGTTGAAAGTAAACATACAGTTTGTTTTCAAAAGGAGATAAAGTTTACACAGTTAACTGAATTACTGAAATAAAGCTATTAAATCCAATAGAAAATGTATTCAAATCCCTTTCCTTGTGATATTGCAAGGCGTATCATCAGTTAGAATATATACATGACAATATATAAGCTTTCTTTTACTAAAACATACCTAATAGAGACTTAAAATAAATACCTTTTCTGAGTGAAATGTATTGGTACAGTTTAGGGTATAGTCCACATTTTAAAATACTATGTCAAAACATAAAAGGTCTAATAGACAGTAGTATTATTTTCTTTAAAATACAGGAGTGTAGCTGGCACCAGTGGCTCACGCCTGTAATCCTAGCTACTCAGGAGGCTGAGATCTGAGGATTACAGTTCAAAGCCAGTCCAGCCAGGAAAAGCCTGTGGAGACTCTTATCTCTAATAAACCACTCAGAAAATGGAAGTGGATCTGTGGCTCAAGTGGTAGAGCACTTGCCTTGAGCTGAAGAGCTGAGGGACAGCATCCAAGCCCCACAACCAACAGCAAAAACAACAACAAAAATACTGTATTGAATTTACCTCAAACAATGATGATGATAGCATGTATGAACTCTGTACAGGCTAACATCAATTTTCTGAAATCAGACATATTGTGATTATTAAGAAATATCTGTGATAGCTGGACTGAGAAAAACTACAACATTCTAGATTTGAAAGTTAGGATTTTTAAGCTGAATGCCAGTGGCTCATGCTTATAATCCTAACTACTCAGGAGGCTGAGATCTGAGGATCGCAAATCAAAGCCAGTCAGAACAGAAAAGTCCCTGTGAGACTCTTATCTCCAATTAACATCTCAAAAACCAGTAGTGGTGTTGTGGCTCAAGTGACAGAGCAATAGGCTTAAGCACGAAGAGGCTCAGGGACAGTGCCCACAACTGAGTCCAAGCCCCACAACCAACAACAACAACAAAAAAGGATTTTGAGCTTTGATGTTTGCTTCTCTATTGTTTCCATTCCCTTCCATTGAGGCAGAAATCTTTTAATTTCTCAATGTTAAGTTAATTCAAGGGTCATAGGAATTCATATTAGCATCTAATAGTCTGAATTTGTGATTTCAAAACTGTGTGTCAAAAAGCAGGTATACAGTGATAAATTGAATGCATCATGCATGCACAAAATATTATAAAGTGTCAAGAAAAGCACAACCCATTGAATACTGATCAGATATTTAATGGACTCACAGTCAACGTATTTCATACTGTCATTGTTTACTGAATGCACAGCTGTGTTAAACTAGGTTCTCCTCAGGTGATGTAACAAAATCTAGCATTTCTTCAAAGTCCCTGTGAAATAAGAAATAAGGTTGCCAATGTCCAAGCTGATGGCTGATAGTAGTTACACAGTGTTGAATATGTATTTATACCTCATTAGTAATTTAACAATAAATTGAAATATTAGTATCATTAAAAATTAGGTACTCTAGACATAAATTATTTATTAAGTCATTTGACCATAATAATCCAAATTACTAGTACCCATTGGGCTTATTATGTTACTATAGAAAAAAAAATAAGCCAATCAATTATGAAAATACTAGGAACTATAAAACCTTTTAAAGATGTTGTAAAGAGCTCTTCTGGAAAGTGTAACATGGGTCCTTTTAAGAAGAATAAGTCATCAAAGCAAATTTGAAGGAGTATTTTTAAATTCAAGTACTAATGTATTTCTCAGTTTAATCTTCATGTTCATTTTGATATCTTCTTTACATTTCTGTAAATTCCACCTTTTGCTAGACTTTTGGCCAGACATTTATAGTCATTGGTGCTTTTCTATGTCATGGTTCTCTGAGTTTATGTGTAAGTCCATCAGATAGGCAATGCCTGGTACAACAATGTCCTCATTGTAGACCACAATTAAGCCCCTTGGAAAAAGTCCAGAGTTAACTTTTCTTACATTGGCTTTGCTGTTTTGAATGGGGTTATTTTCTGTTTCTTAAATATTTTTTATTGTAAATTTGAGACAGACAAAATGATATATTATAAAAGAAAGTTTTAAGGGCAACCTAGTAATATATTTAAAAACGTAATGTTAATCTTGAACTTTCTTCTAATGTTAAGCAGTGTAACGTTTAAAAAGCACTGTTATCACAACAAAGAAACATCTGCATGCATGCACACACACACCGTTTGTAATTAAGGAGGTTATTTGATATTACTAAGATGGAAAGGCAGGTGAAATGAAAAAATGCTGCAGAAGCCCTATGTAAAATAGTACAGAAAATAAAGCTGGAATTGAAAAAATAACATAAAGGAAACAAAGTGTACTCAAGAAAATTGTTTTCTTAAAGGCCTGTATAGCTTCTCTTTGCTTCTTTCAATATTTTACTTTGGAACTATTCAATATAAACCAGGTAAACTTCCCTAGGCTGACACATTTATATACAATTGATAGAAATACTTTCTAACCCAGAAGTTAAAAACAAAACATAGCAAAACTAATACAAATCCATTTCTTAACAGCAATGGATTATTTTCAAAATCAGTTTTAAAACATCCATAGCATTTTACCAATGAAGCTTGAGTGTGTGTGTATATGTGCGCATATGTTTCATTGGCAATTATCTTATATGCTTTCTAATTTCAACAAGGACTCATTATCTTATAATTTCTCTATACAGATATACAAAACATAAGAATATTCTTTTGGTTTCATAATTATTTAATAATCACTTTACATGTTGTTTCTCTTTGATTTTTTAAAACTCCTTATCATTACTGTAACCTCTTTATCATTTTTGTTTCCATTATTCCATATCTGGGCTTAGTTGTAGGATGTAGTTGTTTACCTAGAGTGAATCTTGGTTGATCTCAGTTTTTCTTTTTCAACTGCCTGTTAGAGAAATTTTCCAAATATGAGTAAATAACTCAACCTGAGCTTCCAATCGAAATTCAGTGACCTAGGAACCAGAAGAGCAAGCAGCATAACCCAAGTCCAAAGTCCAAAAGAAAGACTGAAAGAAACCATTACATTCCATCATAAGGAACTGAAGCCTAATGATATTCCATCATTGATGGGTCTATCTTTTTTACCCTGTTTAGGTCTGTAACTCATTGGATGGGGCCCTTCTCTATTACATTCAGTATTTTTACTCAATCTACCTAATCAAATGTAAAGTCAGACCAAGGACCCTTACAGACACATCCAGAATTTTATTTAACCAAATGACCAGGTACCCTGTAGTCCAGTCAAGTTGACAAAAATCACAGAAGCCCCATATACTCCTCTTTTCAACACAGTGCCTTGCTGTATGATCCTGCCTGTGTAACTTCTGAGATTCTCTGTGCCTGCTGAACTGAGGAATATTCAGATTGCTATAGATAGCTAAGAACTCTTAAATTCCAAACTCTTCCATGCAAATTTTCTTAAATTGGATAGGACATTATATGAATTAAACAGTAACATTATTAATAACATTTATCTTTCCATAGAGCACTTATTTGATCAAGAGTAAAAAGAGAACATAGCGATTTCATAGAAGGAATTCCCCAGGAATGGACAGCACACTCTTAGGTTCCCATCAAATATCACATGAACCCCACTATGTGGGGGGTAAGTACTTTCTCTAGACAAAGGCCAGCCAGACATTTACTTATTAACACTTAAGAAATGACCGTGTACAAAATGCGCTTGCACAGTTAGTGATTTTTATTGCAAATGAAGTAATGGTCAGGATGTCAGCAAACTGAAATACAGTAGTACAGATTGTTTCATTGTTTATAGGGAACTAGAAGTGCAGCATAAAGTGCACTTTAAAAATGTACCAGAGAGAACCATAAAACTGAATAAGTTCATTCACTAAATTACAACATAAGGTGATAACTTTAGGTTAGTCCTAAATAATATACAACCATAAAAAATAATTAGGTTTGAACATGTAATCTAGAGAAAAGACTGATGCCTTTTCTTTTGCAAAACAGAAGTGTATAAATCTGCAAGGAATTTACTTAAAGCTAAATTTACTTACTTTAATGGATATTTATTTTAAAATACAGAGTAACTTCTACTACTTATAAATAAAAATGCTGTTATTCCTGACATCTCTCTTCATATTTAGTCAGACTTACCACATTCTGAAATGATATAGTAATCTTTCTTATGATGCACTATTTTTATTAATATTTTGTGACAAAATTTTTACAAATACAGGATAATTGACTTGCGCAGGAATCATTCAAATAGTCAACTTTGTATATTACATATTGCTGTAGCAAGCCTGGAGATTTTTTCCTTTAATGTTTTTCAAAGATGAGACTATTAACATACTTTATCCCTAGACATTTCACACTTAGTACAATTATTTTTTTTTTGTCAGTCGTGGGGCTTGAACTCTGGGCCTGAGTGATGTCCCTCAGCTCTTCAGCTCAAGGCTAGCGCTCTACCACTTGAGCTACAGTGCCACTTCCAGTTTTCTGGTGGTTTATTGGAGATAAGAGTTTCACGGACTTTCCTGCCCAGGCTGGCTTTGATCTGTGGTCCTCAGATCTCAGCCTCCTGAGTAGCTAGGATTACAGGTTAGTACAATATTTTATAATTTAAAAATATATTGTAATATTGTAAGATATAATTATTGAAAGATACAATTATTGATCAATATGCACTGTACCCAAAAACTGACATGTTGAATTAAAGCCCCTACCTACAAAGATAATTTAAAAGATAATTACTGAAAATTATATACATATAAAATAAAACATATGTCTTAATATATACACAATCAGATAGAGCTATCGTGACACTCTTTAGGTCATAGTGCTTATTAAAATATGGTTTTAGCTTTAATTTCTTGATGGGTTAATTTATTATATTCTTTCTACAGGCACATATTAAGTCTCTAATAATACTTAGTCATGTTGAAACAATGTATTTATAATACAAGAGTAACATGTAAAAGAACATGAATCTTTATAGACAGATTAGTAAATGAGATCAGTTTAAGACATAATTAGACATGTGTAATTTCATAAATATAAAATACATATTTTATATTTTATAAATATAATATATATTTGACTGTGAGAATTTTATTTTTAAAAATAATCAAGAAATTACAGCTTAATTACACCTTAGATGTGTGATATTTTATCTATAAGTGTTTTGTTTTATTTTAGATTTTAATTTTTGATACATGCTAGCTTTTCAATAGAGTACAACTTAATAAAACATCTACTATTATCAGGGAATTTTTCCTTCTATCAATAAATAAGAACCCTTTGATTCTCTGCAAAAAAGATAAAATGACACCATTTATTAACAGAAATTAAATGACTACCTGTTAAAATATGAATGAATAATATATCTTAACAGTATAACCTATTAAAGGGAACATATAGTTCCTTTTAATTTAAATAAATGTACTTTATGTTTTTAAAACTAATTGAATTTTATTGTTTTTAAACATAGAATGACTTTTTATTATCTTTAAGTAGCTGTACAGTGGAGCTGCCATTTAGCAAAAGTTTATCAATACACTATTCTTAATCAATGTCACTCCTTTCAACATTCTTACCCATCAGCTCCCTACCCACCCCTTCCCACACTCGTCTTAATTTTGTAGGATATACATTAGGCTACTGGTTGCATTTGCCCCTCATCTCCTCTTCATCTGTACACCATTTTCCCCTTGACCTCATACCCACCTAACAGCATTACCTGTTTCCTAGAGTTTTATTCTGCTGAACTTTGACTTTGCCTTTCTAAGGAATTACATTATTTGAGTTCTCTATTGAATCTACTGTATTTCATTCAGGGCACATGTATACCCTTGCATACCATGGAACATATTTATTTATGTTCTCAATACAATTTGTCTGTTTCAATTATTTCAATTTTTCTTGTGAAAATTCAGATTTATTATCTATTTATTGCATATGTATGTACATATTTATGACTAAAATGTTACAAGTAGGCAAAATAAAATTTTGATAGAATATCTCATATTATGCTGTAATGTAAGTAATGCTAAAGGTAACAAAACAATCTTAAGAGTTTTATATATTTTATAAAATTACAGAGCTTAATTATGCCCACCTAAAAAAATAACTACTTTCTAAGTAGAAAATTTTAAACATTTTAATAGGAAATAAAACTTTCTTTAAGACCCATAGTCTTGACTAAATTCTAATTCAATATGAAAACATTTTAGAAATGAATATTAATTGAATGAGCAAGCTCTATTCTTAATGTTAATTTTATTTTGTCAATACTTATCACATAAAAGTGACCATATATATTCAGTATAGAGATCATATAGAGAATATTAGCAAAACAAGGTAACAAAAGAGACAGTCTTTATGGAGAAGAGTAACATATTTACTGAATTAGAATAACATAAGTATAACAGTTACTAAGAAGAAAATAATTTGCATGAGGATATCTTATAGATTTACAAATTCTTTGTGAAAATTCCCAGAAAAACTGTGACAAAAGTAATGATTCTAAATGTATTTTGGAATAATGATGCCAGTAACACTTGTCAGAGTAGTTCACAAATGGAAATGGTCACATAATGATTCACTTTATTCTTTATGAAAACAACACAGTAGATCAGTGTGCAGTGAGGCTGATATTCTTGAGGATGAATGCCACTCTGAAATACAGAAACTCTCATTCTCCCTGACACAGGCCTACTTTTTCAGTCAGCTTTAAAAAATAAATAAAAAATAAATCTGGGTTTTTACTCTGAGTCTTTCATCAGATGAAAACTCCATTCTTATTTCATTAGATGACTAAAGAAACTCAGTACTAAAAATAGCAGCATATAAATGAATTATGTTAATGATATTAAGGAAAGGAAACAAATTTGACACTGAGTTTTAAAATATTGTCATAGCATAAGGATCACAATTCAGTGAACGATCCTGGTTATCTTCAAAATATTAAGAGAAAGACTCTCAAATTTAATTTTCCCATGTAAGGGGAAGCTCTGGAAAAGTTGCTTTTTAAAATGTGTAAGCAATTTGTCCTTCTTTCCAGATAATCTACTGTACATTCCATTAGCATTTTGCACACAATTTGACACTTATGTACATTTCTTTGCTTATTGTGAAAAAGGTGCTTATGCTAACACTTTGATGATTGAATATTTTTCACTTGGTCCCATTTCCCTTTTTTCTTTAGGACTCACAATTAAATAAAAAGCATAATTTACAGGTATCTATAGCCCAAACCCTAATATTCAGTAATTTTGACAATGACTGCTATTTCCGCTAAGCATTCTAAATCAGATAATAAGAGCATGGACCATCTAAGGGGGTTGTTAAAACTGCAGTATTCAGGCCCTCAACTCCAACTACTCCATTTTACAAAATCATAGAAGGATGGTCAGGAAGCTATATCTACAGTGAGTCTAGTATCAGAATCTACAATTTTACTACCAGTCCAGATATTTTAACCACATATTTATTACAAGCCCCCCACAAAGCTCAATTTGTTATCAATTTTTATTATTTGTGTTATTTTCCTAATTCCTCTTCTATTCTCACTCACTTCTAGTCATTTGCAATACATATTTCAATTGTGAAGGTAGACAAGAAGCCATTATTTCAAATTCCAGAGAGACTAACTTGAAGTATTTGAATTCTGCTTCAATTTGATGAAGAACTATATTTTTATCTATCACTAGGCTCCTAATTTGTGAACAAAATTTTATATTGTTCTCAATCCCATTGGCAAAATCAACTCTTGTCAAGAACGAGAAGACAAGTGACTTAGGTTAGTGATCTGGGACAGATTTGAGATAGTCATTAGACATACAGCTGTTGTGTTCTGTCCCTCACAGTATGCCAACAGGAGGTTTTTAGTAATGATTTTATGATTGAGAAATAGAAGAAACAGGGAAGAAGGAAGGAAAGGAAGAAATAATGAGTTCTCAGCTAGAGTTGAAGAAACAAAATCCATAAGTCATACAATACTTTGCACAGAAATACAACACTTATCACATCATTCCCCAAACTACAGAATTATGAATAACTGAGCTGTTATTTTACTTAATATCAACCAGTGATAAGGAAAATAAGTTTAGCTCATTTTCTGAGTGCCTATTATAAAATTGGGTTCTCAAGTCTAAGAGCATAAAGTCAAACTCTGTATTGATTTGATTGAAAAGGTAAGGCATTAGAAGAAAATAACACAGGAAGCACAGGGAAGATACATACACATGTACTCAGAGTAGCAGAGTGTTATTACCATTTGAGTGAAGTTGGTGGACTTGGAAGATATTCTGTCAGATCAAGATTTAAAAAATGAGAATATTTAAAATTGAATTTCAGTCAGGCAAAATGAATAAAAATTGAAATAATAAAGAAAAAGGGGCAGAGTTGTGGTGAGGCAGAAAGTGGAGAGAGAGACACAGAGACAGAAAGACAGGGGAAAGGGAAATAGAGGAAGTATGATACTGAGGAAAGGAAATCGAAATTACTATTCGGAAAAAATGATTGTCAAGAAGTAATGTCATGTCAAAAACAAGCTTTACAATGTCGGTGTGGGGAAGGGGAGGGGGGAAGGATTGGGTGGGGGGGGAGGGGGGAGGCTGGGAAGGGAGGTGAAGGGTAAACAAAGGAGCAGGCTGCAATGTTGGTAAGAAATGTATGCATTATCCTGCCCATGTAATTGTAACCCCTCTGTACAGTATGTTCTCAAATAAAATAAAATAAAATTAAAAAAAAAAAAGAAGCAGTGTGAGAGAACAGGGTGACATGGCTGTGCATTATTCTGCCTGCAAAGACAGGGAGCAAGAAGTATCATAGAAGCAATAAGGTAGTAAGACCCTCCTAGTCCAGACTGGCAGTATTATACCTGCCATTCAGACATGGGTACCTCATTATCCCAAAGGTGCAGAAAAGCTTGAAGGAGTTTAGTGTCATGACAGAAAAATGGCTGAGCAGCCTACTGATGGCAAAGCATTCATCTATCAACAAGCCAAAAACATATGCACTCTGAAAAAAAGAGCTGGTATCAAGAGGAAAGATTCACAGAGAATTACTGCAATAAAGCAGAAAAGAAGGCAACCTTAAAAATAGGAAAGAATTTAAAAAGGCAAATGATAAATCTCTACTCCTGATATGGATAAAGGTACTGTCCTATGAAAGAAGCAATACCAACTTGATAGTTTGAGTAAAATTCAAGTAGCATGACCAACCTGATAGTTACTTCAATTCTGCAAGTCAATGAAATCAACAACTTAATACATGGAATACTAAAATCCTATTAATAATTCAAAGTCAATTTTCTAAAGCAAACTTTTTGTTTTATCATCAACAATTTTTGTTATGAAACAGTGCTCATTAATTGATGACCAAATGTTGAATTAATACAACAGTTTCCAGAAGGAAATTTTAAAAATGAAGAAATACACTCATAATATGGTCCCCAGTGATTCCTTATGTGGGTTTGTAATATGGTATTTTAAAATATTACTATGTAAATAAGTCACATACATAATGAGGTACGTGGGTAGATATAAAACCTTGAAATCATATATGTGTGGGAAGAAGACCTCTGCTCAGAGAAGGAAGTAAAGCACTTCATACACAATTAGACATGCTACAGCATGTGCACATGGGCTTATATATGTGATCAGTATGAGTCACTCTATAATATCCAACCTATCTCAGGAAGAAACTGAACTACCTACGCTGATATTGTTCTTGGATTATGACATGTCATGCAAAATAGACATGTCATCCACTCTTCTGATCACCACATATGTAAGTATCTAGAAATGTTCCTTCGTGAAAACCTGAAGTTCACTCTCTATCAGTTTATACAATATAGAGGAATATACAATAGAAAATTCTAGAAACACTCTAGAAAACTTCATTTTTCTTCACTTCAAACTATTACTTGATTAACAAACTTTTATCTCTGGCTTTTAAGTTAGTAAAAAAAGTCATCTGTATCTGCAGTGTAACTCTTTCAAATATGTGAGCTGACTCATTTATTTTATTTTATTTTATTTTTATTTTTGCCAGTCATGGAGATTGAACTCAGAGCTTGGATGCTGTCCCTAGCCTGTTTTGCTAAAGGCCAGTTCTCTACCATTTTGAGTCCCATCTCCATTTCCAGTCTTTGAGTGGTTCATTGGAGATAAGAGTCTCACAAGGTCTTCTGTGACTGGGCTGGCTTTGAGATTCAATCTTCAAATCTCAGCCTCATAAGCAGGTAACCAGCATTACAAGTATGAACCACCAGCACCAATTTTCTGTCTCATTTAAACCTCAATTTTTAACTTCCTTTCTCTTACTTTCCTTGACAAGTAATGAAGCTGAGAAAATCAGATGAGCTACTGGGAAGCCAAAATAGACAAAAAAGAATCCACAATGCCTCAAATCTGTCTCTTCTGACTGCAAGACCTTCTGGTGCACAGTCTTTGCTCTGTGGTCTATTCCATATAACACACACAAACTTTATGTTCACAATATTATGCTTTTGGTGCAAACCACACTCATACTGTGAGTTTCTTGATAATCATAAAAACATATAGAAGAAGGAAAGAAGCAGATGAACTATATCAAGTAAAAATAATAACAGTTGCTTCAGTTTTCAAGATATGTTTGTACAGGATGACTTTTTGTTTTCAGAGAGACATATCATGGTTTACTAAAAGACAACTTGTGCCACAATGGAAAAAGAAAATGGAAGGTTCCAATGGATTTGTCACGCAGAATAATAGGATCTCTGAAGGTGCCCCTGGATGGAGCTGCAAAGGAAAGGAAAAATTCAATGGATAGGTGTTTGAGGAGGGTGGGGAAACCTACAGGAAGAATAGGGGAAAGAGTGGAAGTTCTGTTGAGTTCCTAGGTACAGACAACATCAACAACAACAAAACAAGCACACATGCAAAAAGATACTGGTCAATGTCTTCCTGAATGCATGCGCCAAGGAAGAATCTGCAGGACAGAAGTTTCCAGTAGCTGAAAGGAAATACTCAGTAGAAGCACTATCTTGGAACTGGCTGAAAGGAAAATTGCATTTCAAATGTTCTGTCTCCTTGGAAGACAGGAGTGAAAGGATGAGTCAGAGAATAAATATCAGAGAGCAGAGTTTTGGAGACCAAGGACATCCACAATCCTGAGCCAATGACAAGGGGAGACAAGGACACAGCCTGTATGGCAAAGATATCAATTTCTTCCCTTCCATTTTGAAGAGAAGAGAAAAATGAAATGGAAAACTATAACTACAAAAGGAAAATAGGGAAATCTAAACTATGGATGGTAAAATAGAAAGAAAATATAAACTAAAGGAAAAGCAGAGTACCTGTAAAAGCTTCTCCAAGAAAGGTATCCAAATGATTGGGGCAGTGAGAGCTTAAGTTCTAAAGTCAGATGGCTTGAGTCTACACTCCATTTTCTTGCTTATTATTATCTTTAAGTAGTTGTGCAAAGGGTTTACAATTCCCTAAGTACAATGCTTCTTGGACAATGTCACTCTTTCTTTTGTTTACCTCTATTGCATTTATCACAGCTGGTTAGGACAATATGTATAGATCTTTTCATCTCTCTATGCCTGTTTCTTCAACTTTGAACAGTAGAAAATAATATTACTCAACATGAAAACTTCCATAAAGCAACGAACAGCATGCTTGCCAGAGAGTGAAGAATGAATTGTATATAATACATATATGTATACACACATATATGTATACATATATATATATATATATTTCCAGTCATGAGAATATTTAAAATAGCTCAAAGATCAAATAAGAATTTTGAAAAAAATGGCTAGAAAAATGATCTGACAGGAAATTATTTTAAGTTAGGTGTCCAAAAGAAAGGATGAAAGAAAAGTGAAAAAGAAATAGGTTGCTTAAAACTGTGTTTTTAACAAGTAATGAATAAAATGAGTGATGTTACTTAAAATGTATCTAATCCAAGGCAATTTTCTATGAAAATGTAAATTCATGGAAAATGGGCAAAGAAATTCTTATTCCTGAAAGACCCAATTCAGAAATCCATCTTCAATCATTCAGAGACTCCCTTCTTCTCATTCCCAGAATTGCCTTCAACCAGCCAAGTGTTTCAGTCCTGATTCAAATAAATAACTGAGCAATTTATGTCTGAATGCCCTTTCAAATTCGAAAAGTAATTCCTTCAAATCTTCCAAATATAAACTCAATTGAGAAAAATCACCAGCTCCTGTTCTAAGAAGACTTAAACTTCCTCTAACACTTATGAATATTTATTTTGTAACTGGAACAATCAACAATAATAGTAAAATAGACAATGCATTTGTATGCTTGCTGAAAGGTAAATGTGACAGATCTCATATCATGCTAACAAGGGCAGAAGCCCCTTTAAATCTTAATTTATTTGTGATGCTTAGAAAAGTTAAGCTCCTGCATGGAATCTTCCATATACTCACAGTCATCGGTGATAGATCATGGATTTCATTGAGAGCCTTTCTGAGCAAAAATCTGTTCTCATAATAATGTTAAAGTCTTTATAGAGTAATAACGTGAACTGGACCTTTATACCCTTTCACTATATGATGACCCTTACCCTGAATTTAAATAAGTTATTTAAATTACTTATTTGGGGGTGTGGGGGACGGGGGGATGTTAAGGGGAAACAAAGGAGGAGGCAACAATGCTTGATAAGAAATGTACTCATTACCTTGCTCATGTAATTGTAACCCCTCTGTATGGTATTTTCACAATAAAAAATTTAAAAAAATATTTTTCAATCAATCTAAACTCTTGTGTAACTTGGGCAGCCCATTTTTCTTTTGAATGGGCAAGAAGAAATATGAGATTTGGGGACTACATTTTTTTTTAACATTACTGGAGGCTAGGTAAGAGCTTTGTCATAGAGTTACACACAGTCTCTGGACCACCTACATTTAAAAAAAAATGGTGGTTTTTTTTTTTTTCTTTTGGAAAACAAAATGAAGTTCTTTTCATTCTCAGTTCTCATGGTCTGAGCATTTTCCCAAGCTGCCTTTGATTTTCATGTCTAAAGACACATAGATTAAAAAATCACACACACACACAACACTGTCTCTAAACTCAAGCCAGTTATTGTGTCTAGTGCTTAAGTGAAGAAAATGGTTTAATGTAACACAGAAGGAAAACTTTCAGCATTGTACTTTATTGAGAGACTGTCAGTCCCTAATATGGCATATAAATTCTGCCTAAGACACATTATTATCTTTTTCAAAATAATTTAAGCAGTATAAAACTGTAACTTTAAATACAAATTGTGCAAGAATCAATTCCATTGTATTTGCAGCTGGCAAATAATAACCAGACTTTGTGTGTGTGCATGTGTGTGAGTGCGTGCATGTGCACGTGTGCGTATGCGTGTGCACTACTCCTGGAGCTTGAATTCAGGGTCTGGGAGATATCACTGAGCTATTTTCCTCAAGGTTAGTGCTGTACAATTTGAGCCACAGCTCCACTTCCAGTTTGTTTTTTTTGTTCTTTTCCTTTCCTTCCTTCCTTCCTTCCTTCCTTCCTTCCTTCCTGCCTGCCTGCCTGCCTACCTGCCTTCCTGCCTGCCTGCCTGGTTTTCTTTCTTTCTCTCTTTTCTTTTTCTTTCTTTCTTTCTTTCTTTCTTTCTTTCTTTCTTTCTCTCTCTCTCTCTCTCTCTCTCTCTCTCTCTCTCTCTCTCTCTCTCTCTTTCTTTCTTTTTGATGGTTAATTAGAGATAAGAATCCCATGGACTTTTCTACTTTTGAACCATGATCCTCATATTTCAGCCTCCTGAGTAGCTAGAATTTACCCAGCAAACAGTAGACTTTTACTCAAAGATCTATTGCAGTAGAGAAAAATGTATATACTGATCCAAAACTTAGGCCAATAGTAAATGTTATATAAGAGATCGGAAATATGAATGGAATAATAAGCTTTCTTACTGAGATGAGAGGGGAGTGTATTAAAATTAATATAAGGTCATAGTATGTCATTTAAGCTGGAGTCTCAGAATCCATAAAGTTTCAAGAGACACATCGATATGGCACTAGAAGAAAATGATATAATAGTTTCATGTGGCTTAGATAAGCATGGATAAACTGCAAAGCTTGATTGTAACAAGGCAAGGTGTTCATATTGGGTTTTGCCATTACTCATGGCAACTCATTACTCAAAACAACGCAGTGAATTTATTAGGAATGACCTAAACAGGAACAAGTCCTACCTCTTCCACAGTAATTGTGTAGAAATCACCTACAATATTTCTGTGTATGTGCATTTTATATATGGATACATATGTATATACATGCATGTACACATGTATATGTACATATCTGTATATGTACATGTATATGTATAAATATATGTGTATATAGAAATATATACACATATGTGTCTTTATGAATATAAGTACATATACATGTGTGTACATATGTAATATATATACAATGTACGCACCATTTTTTTATGGGTCATAGGGCTTCAACTCTGGGTCTGAGCGCTGTCCCTCAGCTCTTCAGCTCAAGGCTAGTGCTTTACCACTTGAGCTACAGGACCACTTCCAGTTTTCTGGTGGTTTATTGGAGATAAGTGTTTCACAGATTTTCCTGCCCAGGCTAGCTTTGAACCTCGATCAGATCTCAGCCTCCTGAGTAGGTAGGATTACAGGCATTAGCCACCATGACCGTCTTTATACCAATTTTTACAAATGCCATTTTTTTTTTTTGCCAGTTCTGGGGCTTGAACTCAAGGCACTGTCCCTGAGCTTTTTGATCAAAGCTAGCCACAGTGCCACTTCTGGCTTTTTTCTGTGTATTCAGTGCTGGGGAATCGAACCCAAGGGTTCATACATGCTAGGCAAGCACTCCACTGCTGAGCCACATTCCCACCCCCCACGATATATATTTCTTTTCAGACCACTTCAGTTCAAAGAAAGACATCAACAATTCCTGACCCCTTTAGTATAAAGTGGAAGCAAATGTATTGTGAAAGAACTCTCCTTTTATGGAAAGAATATGTGGTAGAGAACAAAAAGTCATATCCTAAACACTGGAAACTTTTTGTAAAAACAAGATCTGTACAGTTATTTGGCAAAAAGCATTCTTAAAGAAAGCAAAAAGGAAAAGATAGAGCAAAGGAGTAGCCAAACTTGTTCATAAAATATAAAGGAAACATTGTCCTCCTAACATAAAATAATATGAATACATGCTGAGTATAATATGGGCTGTAGCATTGTTTTACTCAACAGAGTAAGGCACCACGAAGATGGTTAATTATATGAGCCTATTTAACAACCATAGCCCTCTAAATTTACTTAGCATGAAGCGGCTTTCACTTTCATTTAATGCTGTAAGCTTTCATATGCCTATACGTATACGCATACTCACATACATATACATATGGTTATACACACAATACTTCAGCAGTAATTCTTTTAGTTTTTCTAGCCAGAGATACACAGTTTTCTGTATGCCTTTCATCTTGTCAAGTTTTCTTTTTTTATTTTAATTTTAATTTTTATTTTTTGTGAACATACTGTACAGAGGGGTTACAATTACATAGGCAAGATAATGAGTACATTTTGTCAAGTTTTCTTAACCAAGGCAAAAGTTTCTGCTATTCAATATGATAAATTAATTAGGGTTCATACTAAAACATGAACATATATGACAGATGGCTATTAAAATAGTTTAGGACAAAAATTATGAAAGTCTGAATCATCACAGTGTTGGCAGTAATAATGTAAACATAGAAAATTTTAAGAAAAGGTGCTGAACTAACAAGTAGAGGGCAAAAAGAAAATGTCAATAATAGTACCTAACATTTAAATAAGGTTACTAAGAACTAGACATTATTCTAATTGCAAGCATATATGAAGCTGACTTAATCCACACACTTGCTGAGTAATTATGTATTGTTTCTATTATTTACTTATGTTAAAACTGAGGCATAGAGAGATATAGTCACAGCTACACAACGGTGACCCATCCCCAAAAGAAGCCCAGTTTCATTTGGCCTAGAACATCTGCTCTATGTTGCACTGGAGAGTACAATATGATAATTACAATTTAAATTGTTGTATGCATAATTGTTTCCTAAAAAACTTAAAACAAAGAGGTTACCAAGGTCAATAAAGGAAAAACTAAAATAATAGTCCTATTTTTATAATGGACTCTGGTCAAGGCACCATTGTCTAAAAGATGATGTTCATATTGTAGATGCCAACTTAATTGATAGTTTCAAATTAAGATGTAATTATGCCCAAGAACATAAATAAATTTGCTTTACAGAAATATCCTTGGTAAAGGTAGCTGGTGAGCTAGCAGGCCTCATTAAACGCAAGTGAACTGGAACTCACCTGTGATCATAAAGCCAGACAAAGATTATACAGCACTACACAGGAAGCCACATCAACTATGAAGATGAAGAGATCAGAACTTATAATAGTCTGGAAAATGTGCTTGAAATACCGGATCCAGAGACCAGCGTTGTGTAATGAAGTGGGGCCAAAAATCTCTAGAAATGTGGAAAATGGCTGAAAGTGAAGATTTTCTAATGGAGACACAAAACATTTCACAGGAATGAAGAAAGAAAATGAAAGAAAAAAGAATTGTAGATTAGGTTATACATTTTTTTACCTTGTATGATATAATTTCCTGTATTGTTATAGACAAATTTCTTTACATGTTTTTAAAAGTATTATTTCCTTTATGTATCATTTGATATAACAGAAATGCTCTCAATAACTGTGCTAAGCACTCAAGTTCTACCTGCATAGAGACAAAGTCATCCATGCATGTGTAGGTGAGGAAATATATGTGTATGTGTAAGTGTGTGTGTGTGTGTGTGTGTGTGTGTGTGTGTGTGTGTGTGTGTGTGAACATGTGAAGAATATTGTGTTTTTCAATTAATTGACAAGCTTAAAAAATAAATGTAAAATTTGGGAGATATTATTCCAGGAAGGATGGAATTTCCCTCTAAAGGAAAATATCCACAACTGAAAAATGTAATGCAATAAATAAATACAAGATTTCAAAATAAGGCTGCACATCTGCTTCCTGGTAGATTTATGACACTGGAAATGTTTCTTTTGTTTCTATTTCTAAGGATGACCACATCAAGAAAGAATGATATTGTATAAAAGTGTTATTATTATTTTATTCATACCCAGATGAGAGATTGAAAATGGCAACATTGTGATCAAGTCTTCACCTCTCACAGACAAAGTGCTATAAAGAAAAGGCTAGTAGGTACATTCTATGTTGTGAAAAGTAGTTTTGACTAGGCTATTGCTTTTGAAGTCTGTAGTGTAATTAAATAATTTGACATTGAAAATGTTTTATCATAGTCTAATGGCAGAAGTAAATTAATCAACCCATGTTTCCTCTTTATTTAAATCAACATCTAATTGGCACAGGATTATTTCTTCGATACATATAGTCTATATATTAGTTAATATTTTTGGTGACTGGGGTAAGGCAATCAGATTGCTCATCTCAACCAAATGTATTTTCTTCTACCTGTCACTTAAAAAAAGTATAAAAACAATACTTAGTAGCATACACTACTAAAATTCATCAGTACTTAGGTATGATTTACTACCAATGAGTTCATGTCTGCAAACAAATACCTCTGGTTTCAGTTTCTTGAATGGAGAAGGTTCTGGTTCTTTAAGATAAATAGGTAACAGTGATTTGAATCAGAGAATACTCACAGAAGACAGAAAACTAAAACACAATTTCAACAAATAAATATATTAAAAATCCCTAGTTGTTTGGAAGAAATTTCTTTGATATCCCATTAGTAAGAACTTGACTAAGGACATATCATGGATATTCCTCCCTTAGAAAAGCACACAACACTTACTTTCTGAGTTTCTAACATGCATTTATTATTACCATAATGTTAACGTGGTAATATTAATGTTAATGGTAATGTTAAGATAGACATGAGCCTATTCTAAAAAGTTTATAATGGAGGACACAGATTAGTAAGCAGTAAATCCCCAT
Source organism: Dipodomys spectabilis (assembly GCF_019054845.1). Taxonomy (NCBI): domain Eukaryota; kingdom Metazoa; phylum Chordata; class Mammalia; order Rodentia; family Heteromyidae; genus Dipodomys; species Dipodomys spectabilis. The sequence goes on along the minus strand of NW_024870766.1, from coordinate 8,910,497 downwards.
GTATGAAGTTTACAATTAGAAGAGTATTTAGACTATGAGCTATTGTTAAGTAGTGCAATTATAAAATCTACTTTATATTACATGATTTTTGCCTCTGTATTCCTATTCTTAATGAACTCGTCAAAATAATCACTTAATGAATTAAAAAATTATTTCTAACTTATAAATGTCTATCATATGATGTGTGAAAACTATAATATAAACTAAATCCTGAATATGTAGTCATGTATATCCTATCAACAAGTAAGTAAATAGAAAATTCTATAGTGGCAATATATCCTATGCATCTAAAAGCATGAACCCATTATTTATTCACTGGCTTATTCTCATAAGGCAAAATAGCTAGGAAAAGATATTAAAGGCAAAATGTAGTAGTGTTGGTGATCAGAGCTGAACAGAATTTGTATGACTATTAGTTAACCCTTTCCTGGTTTGAAGTGTCAACAGTTCTAATAGAGTATGCTAATATTTCTTTTTTTAAATATTTTTATTGTAAATATGGTATACAGAGGGGTTACAATTACATGAGTAAAGTAATGAGTACATTTCCTATCAAGCATTGTTACCCCCTCTTTGTTTTTCCCCTACTATCCCTTCCCTTCCCACTTCCCCAACTCCTCCTCTCTCCCCCAGTTGTAAAGTTCTTTTCAACACAGTATCTTGTACATCTCATTGTTACAATGGGTCCACCTGTATCCTTGTTTCAGTATTTTGTTATTTCCCTTCCCCTCCCCAAATCAGAAAAAAAAAAATGTATATTCAAGAAGTAGGGCATCTTTCTTTTGTTTTCTTTTTTTAAAACACTAAAGTAGTTGACGTTAGTAGGAAGCAGCAGTTTGGCCTTCATAGGGGAGAAGAGATTCAGCTCTCTGAGTTCTCATTCAAGTCACTCTGAGCACACTAAAACCAGTGTCTTATGGATATGGATCATGAATTGCACAAGCCTGGGGCTATTCCGCTTTGAACCCATAGCACTGCTCTTAAAATAGAGAGGTTTGCCTTTCATGTGTAAGGAAGGAAAGAAGGGAGAGGGGGCAGGAAGGAAGCATGGAGGGTGGTGAAAGGAAAGGGGGAAAGAGTTCACATCAACCCATCCTGTATCCTTTCTGTAAAAGAAAAACCTGAACTAGACATCCTCTCAGGTTGCTTTTCTCTTAAATCTGACATGAATGTGTGAGACAAGCTGATCAAAGTTTATTATTATTATCATTATCATTATTGTTATTATTACTATCTTCATATTTAGGTAAATTTCCCAATAGTTATCATGAGATTGACAGTTTGGTCTACATTCCAATTATTTCCAAGGCCTGAATTGAAACAAACAAATAAAAACCTCTAGTACCAGTTCTGTTAAACCAGTTTCAAAGAATTGCAGGAGGCACTCCAAAGCTGTGCATGAGATATGCATTACTGAACTATAGACTATGAAAATGAACTTTAGGAATACATTTTTCTGGACATGAACAGGTTTTTCTACAACTTACAGAGCATTTTTTGCCCTTATCATTCTTTATGTTAGTCAAAAGCAAAAATGAGCTATTTATAAGAGGCTCAACAGATTACTTAGAAAAAATGTAGCTTAATTTGTTTATTGGTATAAAGGCAAGAAAGTTTATCCTAAGAATAGCATATTTAAAATTTAAAACAATACTGTCTTTGAGTAAAAAAGGGATAATAACTCTACTACTTCCTGGTTCTTGCTAACCAAAATTGAAAGAGAAGTCATTATTCATTTAAACAAAGCAGTATTTTGCTAATGCTACGTATGATTCAAGATTTTAGTTTCTGCTTTTATTTAGTTTGTATTTCTTATTTATAATTACAAATTAATAAATCATTGGTATAGTAGGAGTCAAAGAAAGTGAATGTGAGTTATGGAGATGTCTTTTCCATGAAAATAGATATTCATTAACATGCTAAATTGTCCATATCATAAAACTTGAACTTAGAGAATGATATAGAAGGTTATATGTGTGGTAATAAAAATAATCACAGGATAGATATGTTTTGGATTGCTATCCTGATGGAGAAGATTATATTTGAATGGGCTTTTGAAAAGCAGAATAGAATATGAACAATGATAGACTCAAAATATTATTATGGGAGCAATGTAAATATCTACTATTTTATGCCACAAACAATATATTATAAGAAGTGTCACTCGCTTTAGTTCCTGGCTCCATGAATGTTTCTGTTTGCACAAAAAAATCTCCATTCTTAGTTTTAAAGTATTCTCTAGTGATCTGCAAAATAATGATCTTCCTTTAACTGGAAAAAATTCATATGGAATTGTGTGTTGTTATGGGATCAAATTTGACTTCAGACCTCATATGTATGTGGGAAGATACGACCAATTTCCATTGTAAACTTTAGAAACAATACTCAGCCATTTCAGAAAATCTAAGCTTGAAAGTAAAGGCATCCAGGTTCTGAGGAGTATATAAAACAGCTCCATGTTTTATTCATATTTTATTATATTTTATATTATTTGTATTATTTACCTATTCTTCTGTGTTTGTGTTATAAGACTGCCATGTGACATTTCATTATAGGAGTCTACCAAAACTTGATAAAGTTAAGTGAGTTCAGATTTTCTCAACTTATAAACTTATCATAGAATAACTAGTAGAACTATAGCTATGGTCCCCAAGAGTGCTTATCTTCCACCAAAGTCAACACTTTGTCTGAAATCATAAACATGGCCGGACCATGGACCTGAGCTCTTGCTATTTGAAGATCAGTTAATGGACTCAAGGGTTCACATAAAAGAGCCACAAACTAAAGGAGAGAGCATTAAAGGCTGATATGTATTTCTAATTTAAGTAAGAACTGAATGTTACTGGATCAGTAATGAAATTGTATAGCTAGAAAAGGATCAGAAACCTGAGCAAAGAGTACTCAGACAGAGAGAGAGGGAGAGAGAGAGAGAGCGCAAACAGGATGGAACTAGAGAAGAAATAGAGATGACCCTATAAAGGAATCCCAATTCTAGAGGCTCCAATTCTGGAGCCGTCTTTACTACATGTCTTATTCTTAGACCATAGATAATAGAACCATTGCCGCATCAATCTTCTCACAGTGGCCCAGAACTACCCAGAAAACAAAAAACTCACAGACTAGTCTGGCAGGTCCCTCAGTAACAATAAAGAGCTCCCTCTACAAAATCTTTAAAATTACTATAATTTATCTTACTCACTAGAATTCCCATGGAGGAACAAGCTAGCATGTTCCCAAATAGACGTAACTAAGGAAGTAAATTTAAAAAATCAGTGTATATAGAAATGAATAAATTTATTTTTAAATGCAAGAATTATATGCAACAAAAACTCAAACTAAATTTACCACTTTGGTCTTTAAAATTGTGTCCTTTTAATTTGATTGAAGAAAATTTTGTCTTTAACAATTTTGGGAGATGGGAGTAGTGGCTTATGACGTGCAATCCAAGCTACTTTGGAGTTAAAGATGGGAGTTGGATAGGAGGATAGGAGTTTGAGGTCAGCCTAGACAAATATTACTGAGTCTCTATCTCTAAAATAAGATGGGTGTGGTAGTGCATGCCTGTGGTCATGTGTACTCACTCAAAGGGTGAAGTTAGGAAGATCTCAGTCTGAGGCCAGCCTGGGTACATTAGTGAGACTTTATATGAATAATTCTCTCTCATTTATCTTATTTCTAAGATATTTTACTTTATGAGATAGGATTTTTACTAAAAGGTACATTGATAAACAGTTATAAGCAAAAGTGATCACTGAAAGACTAGACTAGCTTGAAGCTGAGTGCACAGTGGCTCACACCTGTAATCTTAGCTATTCCATAGGCAAGGATTAGGGTGCTTTCAGTTCACAAGATAAACAGTTCTTAAGACTCCCTCTCCACCAAGAAAAGATGGGCCAGGTGACATTCTAGCTCTGTGGAACATGCAAATAAGAGGATGAAAGTCCAGGTCTACCAAGACAAAAAGTGAGACCCTACTGGAAATATAATGAAATCATAAAAAGGACTGGACCTAAGTGCTAGGTCCTGAATTTAAACTCTAGGGGAAAAAAAGACCAGACTTGTTTGAAACACTATTGAGAAAAATATTTAAAAATGTTTTCCCATAAAACGTAGAACTTTATTCAGTTTCATTTCCACTTCTCAGAAGCTAATGACCTTTAAGTTCAAATTCTGGAAAATATTATTAATATACTTGCTGCTTTCGTTGCATCGTATTCAAGAGAACTGCCAAATGGATGAAGTATCATGGGACAGACATTTGCTAGTTGTCCTTGCAGATGAAGAAGTTTCACATTTGTGTGTTTTCTCTAGCTTTGTATATGCCTTCCTCGACAAGCTCCTTTAGGCAATTAGATTCCCTTGGGGCCCCACTAAGATTTCTTGCTGGATTCCTGATCCCAAAGAATAGGACGTATGGATCTACTGCTCTCTGCCAGTCCACACAGCTCAAGTATGACAAGTTCAGCACTGGTGCATGGTCTAGAATAGTTGTACTCTCTGGACATAAGATTGTGTTATGTAGAGTGTTTCTGGGCTGATGTCCAGATCTTCCAGTGAATGGGCAGTGAATTAGATCATTTTGTTTCCCTTCCCTGTCTTATAAAAGAGACAAAAATAGACTATTTGGAAATGGCAGAACAACAAGAACATTGAAAGAAAGGTCTTAAGAGTAATACCTGGTTAGAAATTGTCTAGGGACAAGGCGGTGATCACAGAGTGGAGTGAGCTATGTATTACATTAGGCAGAGAGAGAAAGAGAGATGGGGAGACAGAGAGACAGAAAGAGAGAAAGAGGGAGGGAGAAAGGGAGGAAGTTGAACAAACCTGTATGTTTAATTGAGATGGAGCACTGAAACAAAGAATCATGCAGTACTTCATATCCAGTAGTGGAGAAAGCAGCTGTACAATGCTGAGAACTAAGGCTGAGAATCCAGTTCAGCAGTCTAAGGATTTCATCACTGGTGTTCAGTGTCTACAACTGACTTCTTCTACAATGAATACAGAGATGTCTCCCTCACATACTACTTCACACACCATGCTCTGTAGCAACATGCTCCACAATTATATCTCTTAAAACAAGACCCTTTTGAGGGGGAAAAGGAGACATGGTAATAACCCATCTTAAAATGCTATTCCATTATCTCACTATAAACTTGAACTAGGCCACTAAATGACTGTTCTTTGAATGACCTGAGCAGATAAAAACAAGACAATGGAACAATGGGCAGATGGATTGGGAATCTGACAAACATGGGCAGTACATAGCAAAGTAAGGCAAAGCAAAAGCAAAGCACAGCTACTGTAATAAGCCATACGGTTTGGCCATTCACTCCTCACCAGTAACTCTGTGAGACTGATGTTTCCATGACATATCTGTCTCTTGAAATGTAGATAGGTGAGTAATCTCTGAATCACAGTTAAGAGATGGCAGAGCTAGGATCTGAACCCAGGGCATGGCCCATAGACTTAATCACTATACCACATTCTTTCTCACACTGTAAAGGTTCAAAGGTTCAAAAAAGTTCAGTTATCTAGATGAGTAACTGTCTCTGTAAGTAAAGTGTTAAGCAATCAGGACTTATCTAAGGGGATCAGCTAGAGCTTATGGTGATGTGGTGAAGTAACTGGGACCCAAGAGATACCAGAGTGGGGAGAATACTCAGGGAACAGTCTTTTGTCACAAAGACAAAAGACAAAGATAAGAGAGAAGATGACATAATTAAAGATTAGGCTACCAAAAGAAAATAACTGCCTTATGAATAGGAACTTTGATTTGTTGGATTTGATCCAATAGGGACATTGCATTGACCCATGGTAATAATAAATTCTTCTTCTCTTACCCACTCAGCATGGTAGCCACTTCTATGTTTTACCAGTGATAATTATAAACGCATAGCACATGAACAACATTGATTCAATAAGTACATCTTTGATAATGAAAATATGAACATAGGAGAGCTTTGAAAATAATAGAAATGTATAGAAAATATGTGGTGAAATAACTGATGATGCAAATTAAATTTTGTGAATTCCATATTGAAATAGTTATGACAGGAGAAAACAAGAGTGGATCCTGAATAGATTAATTTAGGTGCAAGTGTCAGAGGTCTATCATGTACAACCTTTGGTAGTGTGCTAATGGATTTTGGAGGATATTGAGATGACACCCATTTGTTCCTTGCTTGCAAAACTTAGTCCTTAGCTGGGCACTAGTGGTTCATACCTGTAATGCTAGCTACTCAAGAAGCTAAGATCTGAGGATTGCAGTTCAAAGCCAGCCCAGGTAGGAAAGTCTGTTAGACTCTTATCTCCAATAAACCAATCCAAAAACTGGAAGTAGTGCTGTGGCTCAAAGTGTTAGAGTACTAGTTTTGAGGTGAAGAGCTGAGGGACAGCACCCAGGCCCAGAGTTCAAGCCCCAGCATTGACAAAAATAAAGTATTATTACTACTACTACTACTACTACTACTACTAATAATAATAATCTTTGTCCTATTGCAATGAAAGAAGTAGGTATAATAGTAATTGGAACTGGAAAAATTCTTAAGTATAAGGTGAGTAAGGTTTAGATTTAATAAATTGTTTTCCAAGAAAGATTTACTGGGTATACATTGGAGTGGTTAAAGATGCGAGGTAGGAGGGTTTGGCCGAGGCTGAGAGAGATGCTGGCAGTAAAAGACATGAAACTAGTCCAAGTGAAAGGAGTAATCATCACAGCTAAAGCCTCATGTGGGAAGAGTAGAGCAGTTGTAGGCCCACATGCTTGGCTTATGTGGCTGACATTGCTTTGTTTTGTTTATTGACCTAGGAAATTTACAAGACATTTTGTTTTTGCTCTTCCAAATATAATCTTCTTAAAGCACATAGACACACACACACACACATACACATACACACACACTTCTAAACTACTTATCTATAATAATAATAAAAGGAGCACTCTAAAGTTTTCGTTCCTGATTATTGAAAATAACAAGGCTACAGTTATACAAAAAGATGATTTCTGGCTGTCTTGAATTTGATGGGTATCTCACTATTAATTGCTAGGAGAAAGAAGTCGTTGATGTAATTGTTATTTTTAATAATCTTGTAGTGAAAGTGCACAGGATATGAAATGAATGTTCATTGTACTCTAATAACTCTTGAAATGTGAATCAAATTTCCATTTCCTGTAATATGAAAATGCATATGTGATAAAGATACAACAAAAGAAGGCTTTTCCACAGTCAACATCTAGACATTAGGGGGAAGGTGGGATAGGCAATTCTGAAATATGTTAGCTCAAGCCTTCTGAAGGTTTATTGAGTGCACATGTGTAAGCACAGCATTTCTTCTCTATGCAAGTTATTCCTGCCAAAAACTTGCCCTTTTTAAAACCTGAACAATGAATGCTTTTTGCCAAACCTCTTCACTGTGAAGTCTAAGACAACAATCCTCACGGCTCTGCAAAATGTGAATCTCACCAAAAGTAATGGACTGTTATTTGCTCATCCATATATCTAGTATAAAAGCTTTTGGACAGTAAATTTACAGGTGGTAAAAAAAAATGTTAACTTAAAAAAGTCTACATAAGAGTTTCCTGATATTATAAACTTCCCTTTTGAAAATTACAGGTCATTTACATGCCTTATTCATGCAACTACTCTGCATACAAAATAATGTGGTTATGTTTATTAGTGATCAACCTTTCTGGAAAACAGTATATAAAACATTATTGCATTAAGAAATGGTAATGTAGAAATGTGAAACAGTGATACAGAAGTAAATATGGCCAAAAGAGAGAACTCTGAATTGGAAAATACCTCAAGGATCTAATTAACGAGCACACAATTTCATTAACATTTTACTAGTTTATATAGAAATACTAAGCTCAAAACTGATGAGATTTGAGATTATTATTTTCATTTATGAGAATACTTTAAATAGTAATTTGACTATAGTAAAATATATTGACAGTTGATTAAACAAAAAAAGAAAGACAAGTTGGAAGGTACCAAATCAAAATAGTCCCTATTTCTTCTGCAAATTCAATAAGCACTTAAAAGGTTCCCCTTATAACATGCAATGATACTTTTTAAGGAATTTTAAAATTTCTTCTCGGCAGCTATAATCCTAGCTGTTCAGGAAGCTGAGAGCTGATGATCTCAGTTCAAAGCTAGCCCAGGTAGGAAATACCTGTATAACCCTTATCTCCAATTTACTAAGAAAGAAGCCATAAGTGGAGCTGTGGCTCAAGGGGAAGAGCATAAGTTCTTAAGCAAAAAAAGCTTAGGAACAGCAGCCTTGAGCTCAAACCCCAACTGCCCAACTGACACACCCCAACACACAATATTCTCCCATGCAATAAAAATCTCAAATGTAATATTCTAAGGAGAATCCAGAGTATATGTCAGTTATTTTCATACAGTTAAATTATTTCAGAAAATTCAGTTGACTATCACCAAAAGTGGAAGCCTTTAAATCTCAAGGTCTGGGACTAACACATGTTAATGAAATATGTTTTATACTATGACTCATGCAAACTAAAGACAGAAGAAGAAAAAGCTTAGAATGTCTAAATTTTCAACAACTGTCACAAAATACTCGTTAAATAGAAACTTCACTTACCACAAAGTCCAGAGTCAGGTTATTATATAATAGCTATAAATACAAGGTAGTAATGAAGAGGGAGACATCACATATACAAAGGCTTAGATAGAAGGCTAGAATTTGTCTCCTCTATTTATGACTCTAGGTTTATGGAATGCTAAATGTATTCTAGATATTACTGGTTTATTTATTTAAACAATATTGATTTGAATTATTGTCTACAAAACAACAGATTCAAGATCATTTGGTTTACATATTATTTTTCTGAGATTTTAGAACTGAATGTTCCCTTTTATAGTTTATTTTAATAAGCAAGAATAGTTATAGATCCAGTTTGAAAACTTTTTTCTGTTCTTGCTATCAACACTTGCAACTATAGACAGCACTCAAGTAAAGTCATACATTTCAGTCCTCCATGCCATAGTCCTAGCGAGTTAAAAAGAAATAGAGATATGCAACAAATGGTAAGAAGTGATTATAATCAACAACAAGAATGTAAAAAAATCATATTTGCGAATTTAGATGATTATCTTGAAAGTAAAGATGAAGATATAAACACCAGAAGGGACTGTGGTTGAGGTTTCCTGAAGAAATGACCTTGGCAATACCAGGTTTGGATCTGGAGAGGTGTGTAATAAACCAGATTTATTAACTATGGTCACTTCTTTGCATGTGCTGGTACTTGAGCCTGAACTCACTACCTTACATTCTCACTTAGCATTTTTGATCAAGGCTAGAGCTCTACCAATTGAACCACATCTCTACTTCCAGTATTTAACTGTATAGTTATAGATAAAAGTATCTCAAATTTGTCTGCCTAGACAGGCTTCAAATCAGAATCCTAAGATCTCAACCTCCTAAACAGCCAGGATTACAGATGTGAGCCAATAGTACCCAACCTACAGTCTGTTATTAATGTTATTAGTACAATCTGTTGCACAACTGTAACTGTATATTTTACCTCTCTGAAACTATGACATGGATGATTGAAACTTACTATTTTACTTGACTGATCTATATTTTTGCATGTGTTTATAGGAAAAACTATAAGAACCATTCAAAATTGATCAAGAACTACTCATGTTATTAAAATTAAGTCTCAATTAACAAAGATACTTCCCAAAGAACATGTGGTGTCAAAGCATTAAACTTTCCAGACAGAAAAACAAAGTTAAAAGCTCAAATTTATTTTTCCCAAAATAATGAAGCTGGACTACTCCATCTCAAAGTATACCATCAGTCATTAAAGTGGTACCAGTTAGACTATTTTTCTCTTAGATCAAGAAGTTGATATTCCATATACATAATAAAAATTGTACAGACTTAAGACAAATAACTCTACTCAAACAGGAAACAAAACACCAGACCACAGGAATGCTTTTTGTCATTCTCTTCTAGAAGACATCTTTGAGACAGATGCCAGTCTGTGAAAACCTTTTTGATAATTAATGAATATCCATTAATGGAGGCACAATACAGGGAATAAAAACTGGGCATCATAAAATGCCATGCATTATTTTAACCCCAACTGCAAATAAAGTAATTTGTAGCTCTAGAAAAGAAGAGGTGAGAGTAGCTCAGCTCAGTAACTTTAATTCAGACAGAATTTAATCTGTCACCATGCTAGAAAGAGTATTTGTGTTCCTTCTTCCTTGTAATTGTTTATATCCTTGCTTTTCTCACCAAAAAATGACTCCATTCTCCCCTTATGAGTCCTATCCACACAAACGTAAGTTTTTCTTTGATCATCTTTTCCCTGCAAAATACAAAGCAAGTTCATAAGACTTACCTGTGAAGGCAACTTTCTGGAAAGTGAGGCCTGAACTCTGGGCCTGGGTACTGTCCCTGATCTCTTCAGCTCAAGGTTAGCGCTCTACCACTTAAGCCACAGCACCACCTTCGGCCTTTTTTTTTCTGCTTATGTGGTGCTGAGGAATTGAACCCAGGGCCTCATGCATGCTAGGCAAGCACTCTACCACTGAGCCACCTTCCCATCCCCATCTTTTCTTTTAACCTTTGTACTCATGCAGATTTTAGTTTCCTGATAGTTTCAAAACATTTTGTATTGCCAGACATGTGTGTCCCTTAGCCTTCTTCACAGCCAGGCCCCAAGAAGATAACCAAACTCAGATACTCAAAGCTGTATACCTTTTCCTAATAGCCAAGAGACTATTACAGTAGTAGACAAATGGTGACAGAATATGAAGTCGATGTTTTGATATAAAGGTCATATGAACAGTAATTAGACTCAACACAATCACTGATTGCTGTTAGATAAATTATATTTCTTTTCTTGTTGTTTTTTTACAAACATTTTTAAGCTAGCAATAATTCCTACAAATTCCAATCATATCTCTATAAAAGTATGTTAATACATACATATTCTGGTTCTACTGATGCTGTTCTGTAATGATGATCTGTACTGATCTTAAAGTTCTTGGGTGTCCTTCACATATAAATGAGTCCATACACAGAAACAGCATGAGGACTGACCTCAGAAAGGGCTTCTCTTTAAGGGAGGATAGAAAGTTTCCTGAACCCCTATCCACTAATTAGTTACCATCTCAGCTATGACTCCTAAAAGCTTGTATTTGGTCACAAAAAATACCATATGCATTATTTTCATCTCTAAAATGAAAATAACTAGTCCATTTCCCTATCAAGACATATTGATAGGGCAACGGATTTTAATGATATTAATTATAACGATATTAACATTAATGGCTTTAATATGTTTTGATAATTCTGATTTTAATGAATGCTTTAATAATTATGTTAAAAGAATAAAAGCCAAAATGAACACTAATTTCTCACTGCTTCTCTGCTTTATTTATCAAGAAGGGATTACCATTTACACAATATTGTTAGAATATTATTTGTGATGTACAGACAATGGTGAAACAATGGGAATTTGATAGCCATCTTGCCCTTCTCCAGAATTTTCCATTTCATAAGTGGGTAAATTCCATTTGAAATGTTTTCAGTCCAAATCAGTATCATTTGTCTCTCAACTACCTCGTGGTCCTATTCTTATCTGCCATCATTTTCCTGTATTTCCTGCCTTTCCATTTCCAGCAGCCAAGCTCCCTTCCCATCTCCTTGACCTGGGCTGTCACTTTGCAGCTTGCTGGTGATAGCGATACTCCCCCAACTCTAGCTTCCAGGACTTCAAGACTGCAGGAGGTTAAAACAACTGCTGGGTGTGACTGGCTAATAGCTCCCAACCCAGATTCTTCCTGCCCATCCTTCCTGTGGCCTGGCCTCACAGTTGAGAGAGAGAAAGGAAGGCATTATTAGAGTGATGACATGGACCTCTCTTTCTTCCCTACCCTTCATTTATTTTATTTTATTTTATTTTATTTCTGGTGCTAGAACCAAGAAACTGGAAGCTCACTGTCCAGGACCCTGCGGTTGCCATGGTTACATGAGATCAGCAGCTGCTCTCAGGTTATATACAACCGCGTCCCCCTCCCCCCACCCTTCACTTGAGCACCCACGCAGGAAGAACCTTTCTCCAGCAAAACCTGATCCACCTTCTCCACCCCAGCTGGTACTTTTTTGGCTGAGACAAATCGTGAAGGCAGAGGGCTTGCGAGGAGGAGGGGGGAAGATGAGTCCATCTGGGGACTTTGCATCTTCTTGGCGGTTCAGTTAAGTGGAGAAAAGTTCGCGCTCGGGACTCCGTGGTGTCAGTGAGGCGGACCCCGGGGGTAAGCAGCTCCAGCTGCTGGCGCGCGCGTCCCGTCCAATCCCCACATTCCAGACGACCCAGCCAGAGCGCGACGTCTCCTCCTCCTGTCAAGTCAGACTTCTGGCGCGCTGCAGCGCCGGCAAAGCCACTCAGCCCACGAGGCTGAGCACGAGTCAACAGAGGAGAGGCTCGGGGCGGAACCCAGCCGCCAGGGAAATCACCTAACGCAAGACCCCTCCGGGGGGCTGCGTGTGTGTGGATGGAAGCCCGAGCTCACCCTAGGACTGCGGTCCTTCAGAATCGATCCAAGCCGGATTCGGGCCCCGGGAGGAGAGCGTTCCCTAGCTGTTTGCTCTATTTCACAGCCAGATAACTTTATGCCTGTTTGTTTTTTGTTTTTGTTTGGTTTGGTTTTGAGGGTTATTTTTTTTTTTTGACAACTTTTCCCTTTAGATCAAGAAGGAACGATCAGATCCAGAGTCACATTGACTCTGCAAGAAAATACCACACAAAACACATTCCTCTTCCCTCCTCCCCCCCCCTCTTCGCCCCCCCAGCTCCAAGGGGAAAGGATCGAGCTAGGGTATAGTAGTCCCTTGGCTGAGTCGTCCCCGGGTGCTCCCCGCCCGCCCGGGTGTCAGCCGGGTGAACCTGCGCGTCCGAAGGCAGCTAGGCGCGTTCCTAAACGCCTCTTCTGCCTGCGCCTGGGCGGGCACGGGGCGTGGGGGGTGGGGGGACCAGGGCGTCTAGGGAGAGGGCAAAAGTTCCCGGGCGCGCCCTGGAGGAAAAGTTTGTGCAGTGTTGGCAGGCGCCGGCTCTGGATGTTACTTTCCAGCCGCCGCCAGGCTGCGGCACGCGGGCCACTGCACCCCGGGGGCCGCGCCGTGGCGGGAGCCACGAGTGTCCGGCGGCGCTCGGTTCCCCAACGCACCGCTCTCCCAGCGCGTCCTGCGGTGCGCCCCATCCCCGTCCGCGCTCGCGCGCCTTCTTAAGCTCGGGACGGGTCCTTGTCTCCTGGAGACTTCACTTGGGAAACCACCGCCAATGCGATCATCCCCAGTGTCTCCAAACACCCTCCCACCGGAATTAGCAGGTGACCCGAGACCAGACTCACCTGGTGTGTGCTCTGCGCTCCGTCTTCTCTCTTTCCGGGATGCGGTGTGAGCCAGAGGAACGGGGCTGCCGGGGACGAGGGTGGGCGATCCCTGACCCGGGGGCACCCGACGCGAGTTTGCTGTGAGCCGCAGAGCCCTGGCGGAGCCGGGGAGCCGCCGGGCGGCCCTCCCTGGCAGAGCGCGGAGGCCGCGGCCGCAGAGGCCGGGCGGGAAGGCAGGGGGCGCTCCGGACCCCTGAGCGCCGGGGCTGGGACGCGCGGGCGGGGAGCGAGCGAGGCACCAGCTGGAGCCTTGGCGGGGCGAGGGTGGGTGCGGAAAGGCAGCGCCCCGAGCAGGAAGGCGGCTTTTTAAGTTTGTGGTGTAACCGCAGCAGCTGTTCGGGGAGAGACTCAGTCCTTCTAAAAAGGGGGATGCTCAAAGCGCCGGGGATTACCTCTCCCTGCTCAGTCTCCTCCCCCAGCTCCCGGGCCTCTTTTCCTCCACGCCTGCAAGTCTACCCTTGTCTGCGTGTCGGCTGTCAGTGGATTTAAAGGTAGTTCCGGAGGCGCTGAAGGATGTTTCTGGGAACACGGGACCTGTGACGCCGCAGACTGGACCCGAGTGATTTAGGAACCCGTGTAGGATCTTTTTTATAGTCAATTCCCTTACGGACCTAGGACTGGAGAACGGGGTGTGCCACAAATAAACATCGCCCTACAAATTCTAACTCCCCCAATGTGTACCTGTGTCCCTTTATATAAGAGCTATTGATTATTCCGGGTTGAATCACATCAGGACTTCTTAGTGGGGCGGTATTCCTAAGGCATTAAGAAGAGAAAGTCCGAGAGGGAGAGAGAGAGAGACAGACAGACAGACATACAGACAGACAGACACAGACACAGAGAGAACGAGAGAGATCTTCAAACCAGGCCTAGAGTTGAACTTCATACTCTTGTGTGCTGAAGTTTCCTTTGCACATTCTTGTACACCTTGCTGACACAATAAAAAGAAAAAAAAAACTGAGAAGTATGTGAAGACAAAAAGAGGGTATGCCTTTTGTGGAATCTGGAACTTGCCCAGTTTGGAGGGACAATCCTTTCTAAGTAAAATAACACACAACCAGCTTTTGTTTTATTTTTTAATTGATTTTAGAAAAACCCATCATGGGTGTTACAGAAAAGAGCCTGCATAATTGAGTACTGACGGCAGCTCTGTACTCACACACCTTGCCATAAGTCACAAGTAAAGCTCACTTGAGACAGATGCACAGAAGGAAAGAGCCATGGGGGCCTGCAAATGTCAGCTTGATTTAAAAGCGCGATGTGTAAAGGTCACACAGCAACCTAAGCAAATGACAGAGAGTCCATTGATTTGGGGGTGGTGAGCCTACAGGACATGGAATGAGCAGAGGAGACCCTAATTCCACCTCTCAATTGCAGCAGAAATCTGAGGGGCATGGAAGCAAAACAGTCGTTTTAACTTATGGAGAGAGGGTGGTGTAATCTAGGCAAAATAAGTCTCCAAATTCTGACCAAAATTCTTTCCTGTGTTCCATATTGTTCTGCCTCTATGACCTTGGTTTTTGACTGTCAGCTAACCCTGTAATTTTCCTCTTTGCCTACAGGAAACCTGAAATCCCCACAGACTGTTTCAATGTATAGCAACTTCTTCGTTTGTCTTATTCAATGTTACACCATTCCTTTTGTAATTAATGATATACGTGATACGTTTCTTGCATTTCTGCATATTTTTGTGTTCTTTTCCTTGTGCCATCCACTTGCCATCTAAATTACAATTACCCCATCCTCATCTCAGGCCAGATTCACACTCCATACATGGTGGGTTCATGGCTTTTTTAGACTGTTAGAGATTCTTTTCTTTATTTTTTGATAAAGGAAAAGTTTGTCATGTTTAAATAAAGTAGCTGTGAACTCTAGATTTCTTCTATTTTTCCCACCTAAATTACAACTTAATACACGCAGACCCAAAGGACACTTGCTCAGCTGCCATCTCAACTCCTTCCACAAAGCCCTTCCCACATGAATCATTCCCTCCTGTTTTCCAAAAGTATGTTGATCTTTAAGGTGCTAGATATTTAACAAGTACTTGTGAGTTGAATGAAATCATTGATATGATGATGGTGATGCAAGTCACATTTGCTTTTGGTGAATTTCTATTACTGTATCTTATCCAGATGACTTTAACAAAACTTTCTAAGAGATTAAACTTAATGACATCAAAATCAATCTTTTTGTCTGCCCTATAGGAAAAATTCCATATCTGAATCCTAACTGAAAAACTCCAGAAAGCAAGAAGTGTTTTATATTATAGTTTTTCAAAAATTTAAACTATACTGTGTAGTTTAGCTTGTCTCCAATGGAGACTATTAGGATTCAAGAAGTGTTCCTTATTTACTCTAAAAGAGTAAAGAGAGAACTACCTAATTACAGCTAAAATGTTTGTCTCAGTGTGAGAATTGTAAAAAAAAAAAAGGAAAAGAAAACCCATGCTTTTAGGCTTGGGGACAACTGTTAAGTAAATAATAATCCAGACTGTTCTGTGATATAGTACCTCTCACCTACCTCCATTTATATTCAAAGAGTCTGAGAAAATCATTCTAATAGATAATAGTAGATAAGAATTAGATACTGAGAAATGTTACTATTTCTCAGTGGATTACACTTTAATACTAAATAAAGCCAAAAAATAAAGTTGTAATGGTAAAAATGTCAGTAATCCTAAATCTGTATTGGGAGGCATGGGAAGACGGGCAGTGACACATAAAGGTAGAATAAGTGTATTCTAGACTTCTCCAACTCCATATATAGCTCTCTCAACCCAGAAGACAGGAGAAAGATAATTGCTAGGTCCAGAATTTAAACCTAGCAGGATCTCAGAATTTGGCTTTGTCTGGTCCTTTTCCAAAAAAATTCTAGTTCTCTCTGAATAATGGTATATTGACAAACTAAATGAAAATTTGGTAAATCTGAAGAAAAACAAGGGTCAATAGTGATTGAAAAGGTATGTAGAGAGGCAAGTAAAGAAAATGGAATTAAAGTTAAGCCGTCTAGTGCTCACTTATAAAACTAGTCCTAACTCTGTCACACGTTAAACTTCTCTCAAAATAAATAGTACTTATGAGTGATTTCTCACATATTAACATATCAGTACTGACAGATAAGACAGAAACTGGGACGTTTGTTGATTTAGGTCTAATTGGAACAAGTGACAGCATGAATTGAAAGCAGTTCACCTGCCTCCTAATCTTCTATTGGGTGTTTTCCCCTTACATATTCCAAGTAATGTTCTCATCTGCTTTATTTGGTCATAGTAATGCACTCATCACTGGCTCGTGTGATATTTACATTGTAAGACCATTAGATGTGCTTAGTGGTGGTAGAAAGGCATATATCTGACTTTTATCTTTTACCTCAGTGTTAATTACACACATCCACAACTTTCAAACGTAAATACATTCCTCCTTCTCATCATCTGATAAATGCAGACGATAATTTATGATTCCTTAATTGGCATGTAAAGCCATCTGAACTCTTCTTCAAGGTTTAACTTTTTATATAACATCATAAATAATCTCAAATGTTCAGTTAGGAGAGTGAGTTTCTAAAGAGGACCCTGGACCCCGAAGCCTGAAAACCCCCAGTTCCTTCCTCCTGCCTTATGCCCTTGCTCTCTCTGGAGTACCTCCTCACCCTTACATAGTCTTACAAGAATCAACTATTTTTCAAACCTTTCCAAGCCAGAATCTTGGGGTTATATTTACTTAGCTGTGTCAGGGTGTGGTGAATAATTAAATTCAGCAGGAATGTGCTTCAAAATAAAAATAAAAACATAGATCAGCCCCTTTGGACCAAATCCTGGGACCTCATTAGAAAAAAAAAATTCCTTGACTTTGAACATTCACTAGAAGCTAGGAAGGTTTTATTCATGCCTGACATAGGAGGGCATGTAGCTATTTCAATAGGAGAGTTCAAATGATTCTTTACTTTTATTTGTAACAATGGACTTGTATCAATAAAAGATTTTAAGAAAGATAAACTCTCCTAGGCATCATGTATAAAAGGTATCATAGTCAACTTTGCATTTCTTAAACATCATTCCACCTTTAGAGCATATTTTAGATAAAGCATATTCTGAGGAAATAGGGTAGAGAGAAGAAGATTCACATGATATGTGGTTGAGGCAAGACTTATTTATGTAAAGGTGCTGAAATAAAGAAAAATATGCCCTCTTGTGGCTTATTTGTTCTGTTTCACAACTAATCAACAGTACTCTATTACTTCCTGAAACCCAAACATACCTATATTCCATGTGGAATTCAACTATTCCTTTGTGTAGTAACTGGCAGAAGCAGGGCCTTGCAGACAGCAGAAAGGCATTCCAAGACTTCTACTTTGTTCAAGGTCATAAGCAGCTGCTTAGCCACAAAGAAATCAGTATCTCTGAACACAGGGGATGGTTTTCCAAAATAACCCACAGATTCATACAGATATTATCAAAATGCCTTCCACAGTAAGCGCCTTTAGATAGGATTTCTTTCTTTATATAGTGAGGTTTGTTTTGGAGAGACTTAAACCACCAGTTTCTACAAATAGAGAAAATTCAGGATTTTCTTCCCTACTAGTAAAGAGTAATAGTAGAAACAGTGTGCCCTACTAGTTCTTTGACTTGGAGATGATGTTTATTCATCCATCCAAAATAGTAAAAAACATAATAAAGCAATTCTGAGGATAGTGATTTCATTCTACATATCTTTTCCCTCTTTATTTCTTCTAGTATACACAGGGGGATAAAAAGATGTAGCAAATGTATTAAGTTCTATGATGCTCAGATAGAGATCCATTTTTAAGGTCAAGAGATAAGTTCAAGAAGAAGTAGAAGACTCTTCACTCTCATTATAATAGGACATAGACAAAAACAGGCTAAAGAAGGCAATGCAAACACAAAGAAATATGCTGATTGTTAATTTAATTATAACTACATAAATCAGATTTGTAGTACATTAAATATTGCTAGTCAGAAAATTTGTAATTTTATTTCCTAACTACTCTTTGGCTTATATATTAATGAATTATTTTATCTTAAACACCAGAAGGGACACTGCTATTTCTATTGTTTATGCTTATTTTGTATTGCTTACTTTTAAAATATTTTGTATGATAAAAATCAAACAAATTATTTTTTCTTCAAAAGTGAAAATATATATAGCTACAGACATGCTTCTCTGGGTGATTTAAATTGTCTCTGACTTCTCAACTCTGCATTGTATGGTAAGTTGACTTCAACCACAGATACTCTCACTTGAGTAATTTATCAAAGCTAAAATCATGCTGAAAGAATATTTGAAAAAAAAGGAAGCAATACATATCTTAACTTCAGGATGATTTGTCCCTAACATAGACAAGAAAAGAAGTCTACTGCCCAAGTTGAAAATTCTCTTTTATTAAGATTAAGGACATTTCATTTGTGGTAAAAATGAAGGTAGACAGAATCATGGGCCATGAGAAGCAGAAGGTTAGGTAGACAATTTGGCCTGGGCTTGTAGAAGTCCTCAGTGTTTCTCTGTCCTTGGCAGTGTAAAATGAAAGCCATTGTTTGGTGTGTGGGCATGTAATGAGGAAGAAGCAAAATCATGCGATGCATACCCTTAAGATCATGTGTGGTAATCAGCTAGTCAGTACCACTGGGAGTTTTCAGCATTATTTATTTTAGAAGACTGTATTTGTTCTTATAATACTTGTTGTATGTTTAGCTGCCTGTTCATATGCTGGTTCAAGGAAGTGTTTGAGTCATTGACAATGGACCATTTACCATTTGTTCTGAAGAGAAAAGAGATATTTCAGGAGAGGATAAACATGGAGGTTAATTACTATTTGGCAAGAAGATTAAAAAATGAAAAACACACAATGGAGTCAGTGCAGAAGTGAATATATAGTTAAGTACAAGGTCAGAATACAGTTGAAATGGATTTTGAGTAAAATCCTGCATGGTGAACAGAAAATATGCACCTGGAAGTGTGGGAATAAGAGACAGAGGGTACAAGGTTAGGTATTTTAGTAGAAAAGCATGTGAATTATGTGAATTCCTCATGTGGGAAGTTGGGCAATGGGTTATGAGAAATACTTTCAATCTTCCTGCAGTAAGAATCTATAAAAAAAAAAAAAAGGTATAGAAAATAAGACTGTGAAAGCACTTACCAAAAAAAAACAAAAGATAACACAAGTTTGTAGGTAACTGGCCAAGAAAGTAGGACTTGACAGAATGAAGGGGAGAAACATACTAAGACCTTTGAACATAGTAGTGATGTCAATCATATTAAGAAATCTCAGGGCAGTGTTTGGTGGCTCACACTGCTAATCTCAGCTACTCCAGAGGTGGACATTGGGAGGATCTCCATTCCAGGCTATCTTGTGTAAAAGTTAGTCAGACTCTCATCTTACAAAACAAGCTGGACATGGTGTTCCATGCCTGTAACAATGTGAGTCGCAAAGAATGAGAATGCATTTGAATTTGCCCCATAAAGGTTAGAATGTTGCAATGGGTCCACTCGAATCACTATTTAAAGGAATGAGATGTACAAGACTTTGTGTGGAAAAACAAACTTTGCAACTTTGGCGGGGCGGGGAGGGGGGTGGGAGCGGAGCGCGGGAAGACAGGGGTGTGTGTGGGGGCGGAGATGGGAAGGGCTGGGAAGGGGAAACAAAGGAGGAGGCAACAATGCTTGATAAGAAATGTACTCATTATCTTGCCCATGTAATTGTAACGCCTCTGTACAGTATTTTCACAATAAAAAAAGGTTAGAATGTGTTTGTGATAATACAGTAAAATTTCTGAAATTTATGTAATCACCTAATCACAATAAAACTTGTAATAAAAGAGAAAGAAAAATTTAAAAATGCTAATATTCACGATCTTCAAGTTCACAATGTGAAAACACAAGGATCCTGTTTGTCTGGAAAGACGAAAACTGATATCAAAAATAAAATAAACTTTCAAAAAATATTTAGGTAACAAAGGTAATTCATCAAATATTTTTCAATAACTCTCACTCTAATTTCTGGGAAAATGTCGTATTTTAGAAGTGGCTTGCTTTTTTCGACATAACGATTTGCACATCTCATTGTTGCAATGAATGGTGGGGAAGGGGGAGGATGGGGGGTTAGGTGGGGGGAGTATGGGAAGGGATGGGAAGGGGAAACAAAGAGGAGGGAACAATGCTTGATAAGAAATGTACTAATTATCTTGTCCATGTAATTGTAACTCCTCTGTAAGGTATTCTCACAATAAAAAAAAAAAGTGGCTTACTTCTCCTGAAATGACTTTATGATCATGATCTAGCTGAATAAGTGAATTATTATAGCTGTTTCAAGTGTGTGTGTGTGTATGTGTGTGTGTGTGTGTGTGTGTGTGTGTGTTGTGTGGATATGTGTGTGGACATGCATGCACTCATGTAGTATAATTACTATGCAATTTTTAATTTAAAATGTTATCTTAAAAAATAAAATGTTCCCTATTCACAAAAAAGAAAAATAATGTAAAGAACAGCGCACATGCCTAAGAAATGCAAATCTGAGGCCCTCAGTTCAAACCTCAATACTGAAAACTGAAAACAAAACAAAACCTAGTCCCTCGCCCCCAACAATATCATGTTTAGAAATAGAATAAAATTGAAGGGAGAAGTTTTCTTTTCACCACTACAATATTTCTGATTAACAAAAAATCTGAACATAATCCACACAATGAGAGGAAGTTTCAAGTGTGAGAACAGTTGAATCTTATATGTCCTGTGCAGTCTAGATTTAGAAGATGACATACATTTTAAAAATACTTTTTTTCATAATTAAAAATAAAGAACTCTTTGAGCTCTTAAAAAAATGAATGCATAGTTTAGTGTTGGCAGAGATGATTCTTGCCAGACTAGAATATTTCTCAGTTGACCTTTGAGAACTGAGTCTTGATCAAGGATAGTAAGTTTTCCAAGTGGTTAAAAACAGTATAGATTGATTGAGCATTACCTCAAAATAGTTGAATGACTAGACTTTTGTAATGGCAGCTATTGATCTAACATGGTTAAAAAACATACTGTCAGCCTCTTAGAAATAGTTTACCAATGCTATTTATTGATTTGGATAGACTTAGAAAATAATTTTCCTAGAAGTGAATTTGATATGTTGATTAAGACCCCAGAGTAAAGCAATAAAATTCAGTACTGTATAATTCCTACTAACTACATAATCTCATTTCTATGATAACATGCTTAGTTCTTTCAGTGTCAGGTGTTAGAAACAGGACTCTCACAGGGAGGGGGTTGGAATGCCCTTGTAGAATTGTCGGTCATTCTTCTCATCAAAGAAAAGCTTCTTGCTCATGGGTAAGATTTTGGGGAGTAAGAGACAACTGGATTCAGGGCCCTCCATGTGACTTGTTTTCTTGCTCTTGAATCCCTTTTTCCCTAGTATCACTTTTAATACTTTATTACAGTTTTGTTTTGTAATCCGTAGTCCTTAAAATAACACAAATCTTTTGAAATATTCTAAGATACTGTAACATCTGTAGTCATTGTGAAAATAATCAAAAAATCTTTTGACTTTATATTAGCCATTTTCACACATATGAGATGTTTTCTCAACATATTTTAAATTGGCAATTTACTACTGGATAGAGATGTTGGGATTTTTTTTTCAAATCCATTTGACAATTCATCTGTCCTCTTTTTAGAATGTATTTAGATTATTGTAATTGTATTGTTAGTTTTGTTCTTACTGCACAGTTTGAGTTCCTCATGTATGGGATTTTTGTTCCTTTGTCAGTGATGATTCAAAAATATTTTCTTCAATTCTATAGATTTTCTCTTTGCTTTGCTAGAGCGTGGAGACTAACGTTAGCTAGATGGCTTAATGATGTCTCATCTTACAATTTCAGACCTTCCGATGACAAAAACAAAACACAAAAAACAAACAACCCCTCCCCACTATATGCATTCTGTAAAACCATACTATAAATTTGAGATTACGGTCTTCCTGGACTAGTGAGATGTAGCTTACTGAACTGACCCATTAAACAGCTAATCCTCAGAGCCCTGTGTTGTTGAGCAATGCAGTCTGCTAGGTTACTACAGAATATATATTTCATTAATTCATTCATGGTATCTTCAACCTATGACTAGTTTATTGGGATAAAACTTCATCTTAAGTCTATGAATACCTATATTTCATATTTCAAAGTTGTTAAAAATATATTTTAAATCTTCTAACCACAGATTGTGATAGGCCAGTTGTGTTATCTTCAACTTCTTGCCATGAATTTTGACGTTTCTCAGTGCCTGCAGGCTCTTATCCAAGTCTCTTTATCTCAGGCTTATGAGAACTAAAGTTTATAACCATAAAATAATGCAAATATATTGTGTCTGAGGGCCTTCTGCAAATAACCAACAAGTGTATATGAATGAGCTCAGACTGTTCAGAGTGTCATGGAGGCTCTTGCTACACTGACTTTTCTAGTAGACTTTCTCCTTGCCAAGAAGAAATTGTTTCCCTAATTTGGGATATATTTGACTATTTCAAGCTGCTAATTTTGTTCTGTCTTCTTTCCAGTTTCTGCTGATTGGAAATCTTCCTTATTCTTCTAATTTCTAAATATATACCTTATATTCTGGTCCATCCAGCAAGCTCCATTCTGAACTCCTAATGGATGAAGAGTAAAATAGACAATTCTCATCTAGGAAAATCTTGCATCGCAGAGCTGTTATTGGCTGCATTTTATATCAGACAATGCATATAGACCATTATAGACTTTTTCTGTGAATCATTTCTGAACTACCTACCAAAGCTCCAAAAAACAGACACTAATGTCATCCCAGGAGAATCCAGAATGGTCAGAGAGATGGAAGATGCATTGGGAAAACCTGAAAAATTATAAAAGTGTTACATATGCAGAAGTATTGTTAATACTGTGAATTGTAGTTTTAAAGGGTAAGGATACATACTTAAATGTTCATTGAGGGACACACCAGAATATTATCTTGTTTACATTCCCTCACCAGAATATGGGTCCATCTTGACACTATTCTGATGTAGATGAAGGTAATGTCAGGCCAAGTGTGATGTCCTTAATGTCTGGCAGCAATCTCAGTGCTTGAAACGATACTGTTTTTCAAAGCCCTATAAATGTTCTTTTCTTTCTTCTTGGTTCTGAACTTCTGCATGATCAATGTTTGTGTGATAGATTGTGATGATATACAGCAAATTTCACTTCCACCTTAGTTCATAGATCTTTGACCTCACGTTAATATAACAATATAATCTTTTTGTAAAAAGAACTGTATGGAACAGAAAGTCTATCATTCTCATATACTTGTCACAGACAGTGGAAAAATTGTAGTAAAAAGTTATGTTTGATTTAGAAATCACAATTCCATTTTTTAACATTGTTGCATGTACAGAATGTGGTTAGGGTGATGTGGTAGAATCATTGATAATGAATAGACAGATCATGGTTGTTTTCATTTTCTCTTTTAAGCCATCTTCATAAAAGAGGGTAGGTTTTATAACTGTCTTGTTGTCTCCTTCTGGAACATGTACCAACAAGTAGAATAGTAATTTTTGTGGTGCAAAGGATGCTCCAATCAAGGACTAAATACTATACTTTTTAGTCAGTACATAACTCAAATATCGAATCATTAATTGGGTAGTGATTAATTTGCTTAAACCAACAGTGGAAGAAACCAAAGAGGCAAGTGCCTCCCATAATACTGACTGTGAACACTCTACTAATCATTCCCCTCCAGTGGAGAAACTAAACGAAATGTGCACTATATATTTTTCTTTTTTGTCAGTTGTGGGACCTGAATTCTGGGCCTGGACACTGTCCCTCAGAATTTCAACTCAAGGCTAGTGGTCTACCACTGGAGCCACAGCACCATTTCCAGTTTTTTTTTCCTGCTTATGTGGTGCTGAGGAATCAAACCCAGGGGCTCATGTGTGCAAGGCAAGCACTCTACCACTGAGCCACTTTACCAGCCCCTGCATTAATTTTTAAATCTTGCACTATAGCATATTGCTCTCTAGTCATATTACTATATCTAAGATTTAAGATTTTTCCTAGTAACTTCTTGAAAATGTCTCAATAAATATAAATAAAAGACAAGTTAAACCAGGCACTGGTGGCTCAGAACGCTGAGATCTGAGGATCACAGTTCAAAGCCACCCTGGGCAGGAAAGTCCATGAGACTCTTATCTCCAATTAACCACCAGAAAACTGGAAGTGGTACTGTGGCTCAAGTAGTAGAGTGCTTGCCTTGAGCTGAACAGCTCAAGGACAGCACCCAGGCCACACAGTTCAAGCCCCATGACTGAAAAAAAAGACAAATTGAAACAATCATATTAACTTTTTGAAACTATTTAGGAGTTTCTCTAATCATCAAAAATTGTGGGATGATTCGATGGAATCTCATCTTTATCTCTCTTCAATTTGAAAACTTATAGGGAGATAGAGCTTTGTCTTGGACATTTCCTTCAGGAACAATAAGAACACACTAGTAGTCATAACATCACCACCTGCAGCTCCCACAGAACTGGATGAACATAACATGTTTTCTTTCACTGATTTCTAAAGATAGGTAATAGTTGTATGTCCTAATTTACTCAGTTTCCACTTTCAAACTTGCAGGAACAAATCTTTAAAACAAGTTCTATGACTCTTGCTGCTTATGAAACACCATAAGCATTTTATGTACATAATTATATGCATCATTAATATGTTAGTTATAAAATATTGCTTAATTAAAAGTTGAACATTTATATGTCAAAACAAGTTGATGTACTGTTTGCCTTACTTAGCAACTGTATGAAGGTTAAAAGTAAAGCATTCTTGAACACCTAGGATTTTCCTACCAACCACAAATAGTTGAGCATTCACATGATACTGAAACTTTGTCTAGAGTAACTAGGGAAGTAAAAGAACCATGGGCAGTAGCAAAAAAATTAGTGAGTTATAATGCCAAACTTAAAAATATTAACCAATTTTTTAGAAAGAAAATGTAAAAATAGACAAGTATCAGTGGCTCACAACTCTAATCCTACATACTCAGAAGACTGAGATTAGAGGATTGTGTTTCAAAGCCAACCCAAGAAGAAGAGTCTGTGTCAGCCCATCTCCAATTAACTAGCAGATGCTGGGCTGGTGGTATGGCATAAGCAGAGAAATGCCAGCTATAAACAAGAAAGCTAAGCAAGACCATAAGGACCTGAGTTCAATATTTCAAGCCATAGAACAGGCATAAAATAGTAATAGCAATAATGATAATGATGGTGGTGATGATGGTGATGAAGAAGATGATGATGATGATAACAATAATAATAGCAATAATAACATTTTTTTGTCGTCCAGAATTCGTTCTGTGTTGTTAAAATTTGGGTTTAGCCTTAGGTTAGATTAAAATTTCCTTTTGCTTTTTGATCCCCTGATATTTATTTTTTACAGAGTAATGAATATAGCAAACGCTTTGTGCAAAATCCCAAAATTGGAAATTTGAACCTAGAGAAATAGCAGTGTTAACATTAAGATGATAAGGTTTCCTATGCACACCTCTTCCATCAGGTCTCACTCTGTAGTCTCACTGAGAAATGCGAGAGAAGAGTGACAAAGAAAACACGCAAGCCAACGCTCTATTAGCTAAGGCCTTCTCTCGCACTTTATGTTTATTTAAATAAAACTTTAAATAGAAAAAAATCAACACATCATTGCAAATAATCTAAGCCTGCTGATTGAAAGAGAGTAACTTCATGTCACACTTTAAGAATCAGTATCATTGAGGAAAGACATCCTTCTAAAGTGTGAAGACAAGTGATCCTTTCACCCCCTTGTTAGCTTTAAGCTCGGATTAAAGTTTCAGTACTTTACACGACCAAGTTCTTAATTTAGTAAGCAACAATAAAACAGACTGGTTGAAGGAAATGAGTAGCTAAATTTGAGCACAACATGTCTTTGAACTCATATATTCACTGATAGAATTAATGGCAAAACTATGTCTGAAAGGAATGTGAGAACACCAATTACTCTGGTAGCATCTAAAATTACATATGTTTCATTTATATATATATATATATATATATATACACACACATACTATATGTTTATCTATGCATATAGTGTAATTGATGTAATAATACTAAAGCTTTATCAAATTTATAATTATAATCACAGGTTACCTTTATAATATGGTGTACTGAGTAGATGCCAGTTGGAATTACTGAACTGAGGGGAAGACTGCTGAAGGGGTCACAGGGAGGGTACGGGACAGTTAGGGAGGGATTGGATCCATTATAATCCATTGTCTGTTTTCAATCCTTAAAAGCTCTTACGAGCAAAATAGAATAATTATTCTTCATTGATTTCTCACTTGTCTTTCCCTTCAGCACACATTTCTTATATTGTGTTGATTTATTTCTTTATTCCAAAGCACAGTTTAGATCAAGCCATCAATGAGTAAAATCCCTAAAACTCAACCTGATTAATGCATTACATTAAGAGTTAATTCAATTTCATAAAAAAACTTACCCCTTATTTTAAAGCTTAGACTCTTACATTACCTATCAATTTTCATATTTAGATTTATTTCTGATTTTTATTATCCTACCATTTTATAAAGAAATTTGAATTAAATATTTTATTAATGTCAGTGAAGTGTATTCTACTTCATGGTGCATTTTTCAAGCTTGTCATGGTTTTCCTTAACCCTTCCAAGCTATTTATAAGGCATTCAAACTCACCATCAGACTTTTCCCACAATACCAGTACAAGAGTGACAAAGCCAGGGACCATCTAGAAAAGCATGGAGCTGTGAGTTGAAATGTATTGATCCAGTCTCCTCATTTCCTGATGAGACATCTGAGGGTGGGAATTGTTTTGCCACATTAGCTAATGGAGGTTCTGAACTCCATCTACTTTGTGTAAATTCTGTTTTTCTGACAACCTCTTTCAGCAGATCTGAATTAGGCAATAACATCAGAAACCTTTTTTAAAAATCACAATAGATGGGTCTCTAAAACTGGAAAGATAATACCTTAATACCTTATTGATTTTCTAACTGATTTAAACATTGTTCATTATATTGTAGGTATAACAAACATTTTTAAAGTGAAATACCATACTGAACTCTTATAATTATATGAGACCTGCTTTCTCCTTTTGTATTTAGGTATGTTGTTAATTTCAAATCACCATTATCTGATGTGTTATAGTTAATTGTAAATCAGTCATGGTGTGAATAAATGTTTTAGAATCATTGGGAAATTTCCAATGGTTAAAGCAAGATAAGATTTTAGCTAACTGACATATGTCTGAATTAACCATTTTAAACTGTATACCTTTTACCTTAAGAAACCTGAAAAGAGCTAACCAAAGCAGCATTCAAGAAGATTAACTATGACATTCAAAAGCTTAAATATCACTTTGGATATACCATGTGTAGAAATGGTAACTAGTTTTCCTATCCTAAAACAACAGAGAACAATATATAAAAATTCTTCCTCTAGCAGGACCCTGGTGGCTAATGCGTATAATCCTAGCTACTTAGGAGGCTGAGATCTGAGGATGGTAGTTCAAGCCAGCCTGGGCAGGAAAGTCCGTGAAACTCTTATATTCAATAAACCACCAGAAAACCAGAAGTGGTGCTGTAGTTCAAGTGGTAGAGCACTAGCTGAGGGACAGTGCTCAGGCCCAGAGTTCAAGCCCCATGACTGACAAAAAAAAATTCTTACTGTATTCTAAATCTACTCTGCCTAATTACTGATCTGCAAATACCATAAGACACAGTAAATATATTATTTTTCAATTACTAGATTTATATACTATGATCTTCAGTAGGATTATGACAAATATTTTCATAAATATTTCTGCTTTAATTCTGCTTCAATTCATTTATTCATTCAAATATACTTAATAATGAGTTAAAGGATAGAGTTGAAGGTGAATTAGTAAGTAAACATAACATTATTACTCTTAGTTTATTGAGCAGATAGATTATTATTAAATTAACTTCCAATTCAATGTAAAATCAGGATACTGGAATATAGGTTTGTAGTGCTATGTGGGATTAAGAATGGTTTCTTGATTCTTTACAGCTAGATTCAAAGTCCCATAGAGAAGTTGTAATATTCAAAAGGATATTTAAGAAATTTGTGAAAAAATAATCACAATGTAAATGAGTTCCTAAAATTAGAAAAGAATATAAAAGATGAATGGAATTGAATTGCAAAAATTGTTTAATTCAGTGTGTGTGTGTGGGGGGGGGGGGGTGTGTGTGTTTCCATCTTGAAGCAACTGGTCAGGGCATGGGTATTATTCGTAAGTTTTTCTGCAAAAAGCTAGCATTGTACCACTTGAGCCACATATCTACCTCTGGATTTGGGGTGGTTAATTGGATATAAGAGTTCCACAGACTTTCTTGCCTGGTTTTGCTTCCAAACATAATAGAATAAGTTTTCAGCCTCTTGAGAAATTAGGATTACAGGTATGAGCCTTTGTCACCCATCCTAATTCTATTTTTACAAAGTTTTCTTCTACTACTTGCTACCTAAGAATGACCTTTATCTAGCTTGAATTCTAAATTTCCCCTTTCTTTGTAATTTCTTGAATTTTTTAAAAAGAAATATCTGTGTAGTTTATATTTGAAGGTGAAGAAAGAAAGCCTGAGCATTTTCTTTCATATTGATCTTTGGATTATGAATATAACAGCTGTCCAACAGAGCTGTTTTGTTGATTTCAGGGAAGAAAGATGTCTTAATTCCCTCACTGGTAAGCTCATAGTTAACAAAAGCCAGGTTAACAAGAGAAGATATACATTGTATTTAACATAAGGAACTTGGCATGGGAGCCCTCAGAAATGATGACCTAAAGAAATGAGGAAACTTGTCTACTTTTATGTCTAGGTTTCATGAAGGGCTACAAAATCAGTGTGATCTCATAGCAATAAATTGGGTCTGACTTGACAAGCTCTATTTTTTTCATTTTCTCCTACATGAGCATGTCTTTGCAAAGATGTTCTTTTTCTTTTGAGTGTAAGGGAAGTCCATCGCAAATAAGAGTTTTAGAATCTGCTTCAAGGGAGAGCAGAGTCTGAAGGTCAAAGAGAACACTTCCTATATTGTATGACCTCTTCCTTTGGCTTCCTCAAATATAGAGGTGATATATTTTATGGAAACCAGTCATTCATCCCATCACAAAAAAAACAAAACAAAACAAACAAACAAAATCTACCTCCAAATTCAAACAGCAGTATGAAACCGATCAAATAAAAGCAGTCCTCAGGATGAACTAGTTTTAAGAACTATTGTACCTGTATATTTGTTTTACATCCCAGTTTTGATAAGGACTAAGGCTAAAAAGGAAAGAAAGGCTGTAAACATGCACTCATGCACATGTGTAAGTGTGTTTGTTTAATTACTTAGTTGAGAAATAAATGCCCCTATTTTTAATAGCAGTGTTTTATCCAAGAAGGATAGATTAATCTTAATTTAATGATTTAGAAAAGATAAGTCTTGACTTTATAATTTCATCTCTAGTTGTAATATTTTTAATTCATGAATTCATATTATAATGCAAATTATTCACTATTTATTATGTATATTTAGTGTTTTTTGCTTTAATTTATAGCAATTTATAGCAATTTTATACCACATTACTACATTTTGGGTGAAATATCTATAGAAAGAAAACTAATACAACATTTTCCATAATGCTTTAGGTAAAATGATATACTTGGCTAACATGTTGCCTATAAGAAAACTTAATATGTCAAATATTTAAAAAGAACTTCCTACTATTGCACATTTACCATGCAGATTATAATTATCAATCTACAACAAAGTAAGTCAGAATTTATTAGGGATTTCACTGCAAGTATTCTTATAAGATTAGTTTTCTCAGATTTTAAGCATAATGGAGTTCTGATTTTTACTAATCACAGTTGTCATGATTTTAAATGCAGGGGTCATGGTCATGTGTTTAAATACCAGAAAAAGGGATTGAACTCAAGTCCTGACAGGCTTGTTCAGCATTCTTAGTTACAGCTGGCATTCACTGTACCACTTGAGCCATCCTTTCAGTCTGACATTTTTTGGCTAATTGCAAGTGGAATTTCAAAAACTTCTTGGCCCAGGCAAGGCAAGTCTCGGCCTTCTGGGAAGCTTGTATCATAAATTTGAGTTATCAGAACCCTGGTCAGTATCTAAAAACCAATCGTGTCAGTAAGCAGTTAGCAATAAACAGTGCTTTATTTATAAACACAAGCAAAAACTTAAAGTTTGCTTCCTAATAGCATTTGCATATACATATACACTAGATTTTTGGAGAAACTCTACCAATACTGAAAACAATCAAAGAAATCTGACACTTCATGCCAAAATTCCTTTAAAAGCATAAACATTTAAGATTCAGAATTACATCCTACATTTCAGTTGTATAATTATTATTTGCCAAATATTACTAATAAGATTATTTTCTAATAAGTTTCAAGTAAGGGCTTGGCTCTTATTGTGATTATAGGTCATTATTATTTAACTATCATATTTAAATTTTGTATCTCCAGGGAACTGCTGTCTGATTATTCATTCCATAGCTGGATTTGTATCTGCCCTACTCTGTGTTTCCTCACTGATAGATAAAGAATTTTGTTCAGTGTTGTGTGATTCCTGAAGAGGGAAAGACAGGACAGTATCCCAGGGCCTTTAACAGAAGCTGCTCTGTAATCACTTAATGCAAATGCACAATTCCTTTCACCTTTGAGGACCACAGAATTTGGCTAGTACTACAACTGCATTTGATACATGGGTTTTATTTTTAATTCCCATTTTGTTTTTACGATATTATGCTAAAGTTAATTTGGTTTACATCAGCAACATTTCTAGATGTGGCTCTCTTTGGCTGCCTTTCAGTCTCATGGGCTATATAAAAAATACATAAATTATTAAGCTTAGTATCATTGGAAACATGTGCATCGATATAAAAAATGTCATACATTCAGTGGCTACCATCTGTGGCTATGGTAATATGATCCCACAAACGTGCACAATCCTGTGTATTGACTCAAATAAACAAAATCCACTTGGACACAGAACCTGATATTGTGGTTTGGGTAGGTACCATTTCATTTTGTCAAATATCAAATGAGATGTGTAATAGAATACACATATTGTTTTGGTTAGTTGGCACTTTCTTTCTCCAACAAACATGATCTATTCTTTTGAGTATAATCACTAGCTCTGTGTTAGAAATCGATAGTACCAGGAATCTTTTTCACATTCCAACTGTGTAACATTTAAGAAACTCTTGCCCTATATTATTAATTTCACCCAGAGTGACATCTCTATTACCAGTTGTTAAGGGAGAAAAGAAACAAAGGCCACTTAAAGATGAAGATGCTATTGAATTTTAGCTGAGTGAAATGAAATGAGAATTTCACTCTTACATTCTTTCCGTTTCAATCTTTTATACATACTGATGGTTTCAATGACTACTTCTAGATATCAATCTGACATCATTCTAAGGATATATACATATATATGATTTTTATATCATCATATGACAACCATGTTTAATATTTTGTATGGAAGAAAAGGAAAAATTACTCTTTACTAAAGGTTTTAAAATTTTATAGCTATCTTTGAAAGTTTAGGAAAAGTCCAATGATACTGAACTTTTCTGAGGCTAAGATCAGATATGATTTTGGATTATTGTCACATTTATAGGAAATTCAACTAAGTGTTTCAGGATTTATTTTTCACATGATGGATTTTATTATATGAAGGGCTTTAAGATGTTGCTCTTCATATTTGAAATAAGGAAATGAGAATTACAAGGAGGAAGAAATTGCTACTTCGAATCACAGAGCTATGAATCTAGAACAGTATGGTTTTAGGACCAATTAATCCATTTCCAAGTCATTTGTTCTTAAATGCTTGGTTCGATAATGCCTCAAAAGTTGCTAGATTCATTTTCCTTCCTCTCTTTTTCCATTGTTGTCATGGTTCTCAAACTTTTAATCTTATGACTCTTTTACACTAAAGGAGAAATACTGAGAAACTTAATAGGTTTTGTTTCTGTTCGTTTTATCTATCCTAAAAAACTGAAGTGATAATACTAAAACATAAATATAGTAATAAATTTATTTGAAAGTAACCATAGTAAACCCAATACACATGAGTAAAAACAAAGCCTTCCATGAAAAATAAATAAGAAATTTATTTCTAAGATAAGAATTTGTAGTACTTTTTAAATCTATTTAACATTTACAAATCATTATTGATGGTTTCCTTTGAAATTATATCAAAATTTGATAAGTATATCTATAAAAGTTAGCTATAATAAAAACTGGAAGCCATTCGTCTATTTCCCAGCTTATGACTTACTGTTTGTTTTCTTGTTCTTTGTTTATGAGTCCTAAAGCTAAGAAGCTGCCCTGGGCTTTCTTGCTCAACACTAACACTCTGCCACTTGAACCACAGCTCCCCTTCCAGCATTTTGATGGTTAATTTGTCTTCCCTGTTCCATAAGGCTTTGAAAATCCCAGTTCTTAGATCTCACCCGTAGCTAAGATTCTGGGCATGAGCCACTGTTGCCCAGCTTATACCTTGATTTATTTCTTCCCCTTCTCCTTCTTCTCCTTCTTCTCCTCCTTCCCCTTCTCCTCCTTCCCCTTCTCCTCCTTCTTCTTCCTTCTTCTTCTTCCTTCTTCTTCTTCTTCTTCTTCTTCTTCTTCTTCTTCTTCTTCTTCTTCTTCTTCTTCTTCTTCTTCTTCTTCTCCTCCTCCTCCTTCTCCTCCTCCTCCTCCTCCTCCTCCTCCTCCTCCTCCTCCTCCTCCTCCTCCTCCTCCTCCTCCTCCTCCTCCTCCTCCTCCTCCTCCTCCTCCTCCTCCTCCTCCTCCTCCTCCTCCTCCTCCTCTTCCTCCTCCTCCTTCTTCTTCTTCTTCTTCCTCTTCCTCCTTCTCTTCCTCCTCCTCCCCTCCACCTCCCCCCTCCTCCTCCCCTCCTCCTCCCCCCTCCTCCTTCTCTTCCTCCTCTTCCTCCTTCCTCTTCTTCTTCTTCCTCTTCCTCTTCCTCTTCTTCCTCCTCCTCCTCCTCCTCCTCCTCCTCCTCCTCCTCCTCTCCCTCCTCCCCCTCCTCCCCTTCCTCCCCCTCCTCCTCCTCCTCCTCCTCCTCCTCCTCCTCCTCCTCCCCCTCCTCCTCCTCCTTCTGTTGCAATATATGTTTTTTTTATTTCTTTTTTTGGGGGGGTCCGGTCATGAGGCTGAACTCTGGGCCTGGGCGCTGTCCCTCAGCTCCTCAGCTTAAGGCTAGCGCTCTACCACTTGAGCCACAGCGTCACTTCTGGCTTTTTTCTTTTTGCTTATGTGGTGCGGAGGAATCAAACCCAGGGCCTCATGCATGCAAAGCAAGTGCTCTACCACTGAGCCACCTTCCCAGCCCGCAATATATATTATGACAACAATTACAACCAAAAATACTTGCTCAACGTGAACATATTCATTATGTAATAATTTACAATAATTTTCATTACTTATTTCACATATCTAAAGAGAAATTGAGCAATATACAGTGTTTGAAAGTTTTAATATTTTCTTCCAAGTTATAGCTTTATTACTGGCAATACATTATTATCATTAAAGTAACAAGCTTGCTTCTTTCTGATAAAAGATCAGCCAAGTATCTAACCTAAACTAAACCTGGTCAGACTAAACCAACTAAGGCTAAAAACCTTAGTCCAACCTAAACCTAGGTACCATTGTATTTTGCTAGTTGGATAATATTAGTCAGTTAATCTTTTAAGAAAAATAATTATTTAATAAAAAGTACTAGTTGAGTGTGTGATGCAAATCAGTTTCTCTTGAGTAAACTGTTGTGGTTTGTTGTATAGCAGAATCAATTTATACACACTTCATTTTTGTCACATAAGTATTAGAAGGCATGTGTTCAAAGGTTAAGAGGTAATTATTGTTAAGTAATTGAGGACATTCTGAAATTCAGCTTGTGGTTGAATAATTAAAGACATGAAAGGTGAAAGATTTATACTATCTGAAGAGAAACAGATTGGGAGAAGATCTTCACTAGCCATATAACAGATAAGGATCTCATATCTAAAATACACTTGGAACTCAAAAAATTAAATCCCCCAACAAATCCTCAAAGAAACAACTGCCTGATAAATAAGTAGGCTAAAGACTTACAGAGAAACTTCTCTGAAGAGGAAAGAAGAATGGCAAATAGACACATGAAGAAATGCTCAACCTCTCAAGCACTAAAAGAAATGCAAATCAAAACAACATTGAGATTCCACCTCACCCCAGTTAGAATGGCTAAAATCAAGAAATCTAATAACAACAGATACTGGAAGGATGTGGCCAAAAGGGAACCCTACTGCATTGTTGGTGGGAGTGTAAACTTGTTCAACCACTTTGGAAAGCAGTATGGAAGTTCCTCAAAAGACTACACATAGAGCTCCCTTATGACCCAGCAATCCCACTTTTGGGCATTTACCCAAATATCCACAGACAAGACCATACTAAAGCTACCAGCACAACTATGTTTATTGCAGCATTTTTTTTTATCATACCTAAGATATGGAACCAACCCAGATGCCCCTCAGTAGATGAATGGATCAAGAAAATGTGGTATATGTACACAATGGAATTCTGTGCCTCCCATCAGAAAGAATGACATTGCCCCATTTGTTAGGAAATGGAAATAGAAAAAAATATATTAAGTGAAGTAAGCCAGACCCAAAGAAACATAGGTTCCATGTTTTCCCTATTTGCAATAACTAGTATATATCTGGGACAAGCAGAAAAGGTCAGATAAGATGATAAGCAAAATGAACCTCAAGATAGGGACACAAGTGATTTTTTCTTCCTTGCTATTGTTTCTACTGTATTATAAGGTACCATGTGATTTTTTTGTTGTTGTTTTGTATGTCCCTCCCCACAGTATAATCTCTGTTTTCACTGTTTTTGATGTTGGTATAATTTGGGGAGGGGAAGGAAAAAAACAGATTGTTTAAATAGGAATACAGATTGATCCATTGGGCTGGGAAGGTGGCTCAGTGGTAGAGTGCTTGCCTTGCATGTATGAGGCCTGGGTTCGATTCCTAAGCACCACATAAGCAAAAAGAAAAAAGCCAGAAGTGGTGCTGTGGCTCAAGTGATAGAGCGGTAGCCTCGAGCTGGAGAGCTGAGGGACAGTTGCCCAGGCCCAGAGTTCAGGCCCCAAGACCGGACCCCTTCACCCCCCAAAAAAACACACACACAAAAAAAGATTGTTTAAATAGGAATACAGATTGCTCCATTGCAACAATGAGATGTCAAGACGCTATGTCTAGAAACCAACTTTATAATTTAGGTTGGGGGTGGGGTGGGGTTTGGGAGGTGGGGGCTGTAGCTGAGAAGGTGGGAAGGAAGGGATGGTCCGGGAAAAACAAAGGAGGATGTAACAATGCTGGTTAAGAAATATACTCATTACCTTGCTCATGTAACTGTGATCCCTTTGTACAGTATATGCACAATAAAAAACTTAATTAAAAAAAAGACATGATGATACAGAACAGTGATGACTGGTACAGTTTCGTACCTCCTGCCTTCTTTTTGTACTAAGGCCCTAGGGGTTTTACCTATCACTCCTTTGGCTGTACAAGAGCTAATGTCAAATCAATGCAACAAAGTGCAGGCAAAAACAAATACAATATGTTATTTTTTTCTGAAATTTATAATATCTATGGTACATTGCCATTTTCTACTTGTAACTTGTTGGAATTCATTATCTCATTCCAAACAAATATTTATTTCATATCTAATTTGATATTTATAATATTAAATTAGTTTTCTTAATAAAGCCTCCCCCCTTCATATTCTATCAACTTCAGATTTCAGCTAACTTGGATTTACCCTTTGGCCTCTGAGGTCATTAAGTGAAATAATCTGCTTAAAGTTCTTACTATGCTGTTTGCTTCAAGCATTTTATTTAAATGAGAACTATTTTACTGTTTTTAGTGAAAATAGAGCCACATAAATTTAATAGATTAAAGTTACTCATAATATATGGACGCATTCCAAAACATTATACAGTTTGTATATAACGTCTTTATCATTCTCTAGTTATTTGCAGTTCTCTACTTAAAATGGAGTAACTGCTGATTCCTTAGAGGTTAAATATCCTACCCTTAATTATTGTTTATTTTTAATCTTTGTAGATTATTTCTAGTTGATAGCTGCATATACATAGACCACTACATTTATTCATTAAATACTTATTTGACACCTAATACATATTTACAAGTCCTGTGCTTTGAAAATAGGTATGGTGAGAGAGATATGGTAGTTGTTCTCATAGATATTATGACTTAGCAAAAATCAGATGCAGAGAGATAATAGACAACTAATAAAGGGCTCAGAACAGCAATTAATCCAACAGAAAATGAAGAATTGTCAGTGAATAAAAGTTGCTACTATAAGACAGTGTCTTACTCAGTAAAATATAGGATAAAAAAGGGTATTTGAAGTCTCAGAAGCAATATATAAGGCACTTTTGCATTAATATTTCTTTGCAAGAAACATTTAACAATTATTTATTTGTTTATCAAGGCTTATTTATCAAATTTTAGTCTTGTAAAGCCTTTTTGGATTGCCAGGCAATTAGCTTTCCTGAGATAAGCATTGGCACATTTTACACATGGAGATAGTAACTATCCTTGATGAACTTTTAGCCCAATTTCTGAAACAAATCTGTGAACAAATTGCTTTGCTTATCACTCACTATTACTACTCTGTGGTTTTCCTCATTTTTAGCTCTCAGTGGCAGCATCTATAGCATTGTATATTTTACTGATAATCACTACTTAAATTATTGTTTTGCTATTTAAATATTTGTCTACAGAAGAGAAAGTTATGCTTGGTCATGGTTGAGTGCTGTTGTGATTTTTGTTAGCTCAGTAATGTAATATATTACTAATTCTAGTCACTCCCTGCCACAGAGTAAGTATAATGCTATCCATTAACTTCTCAGTTAATCCCAAAGTACGCAACTTGTTGCTATGAGATAAGGGATATTTAGTTATTTGGCTTTGATGATATCTCAGAAATAAAAGTATGTCCTTTAAATAGAAAATAGAGCAGACCGGCATAAAGGCATAGGGATATTTATAATGCTCATGTTTGTAATCTAAATATTTAGGAAATGGGAACAGGAAGGCTGTGAGGTTCAGGCAGTCCTGGGCTACTTAACATGACTCAGCATCAATAAAATAAGTAAGAAAGCAGAGAAAGCAGAAAACCATTAGTTATATATAAGTTCATGGTCTCCTGGCCCATAGTAATTTTGAATTATCCAAATACTTGAGTGAAACGTATTTAAATGTATTTCACTACATATATATTTATTTATTAGTGGGGTACATGATCTCTGGTACTAATACACCAAAACTTCTACAAAAGATATATATATATAAATAAAATAATTATTAATAATATTTATCTTTTCAATAAAATATATCATTACTTTGTACCATGACTCTATATTTCAAACAGTATTGAAGATTTTGATTTTTTAATGTTATCTTTGGCATACCTGATATGCTAACATTGGTTTTACTTTGGGGTATATAATCCAGAAATTTTACTTGGAGAAAATATGTCAACTATACCTATGTTTGGGTATGTTTTATGTCTTTGTATTGGTAGTATAATCTTTGCTGTTAGTTTTAATAGAAAACAATTTATTAAATTATCCATTGGTTTAAAATAAAATATTAGAATATATACACGCATGTATATAAAATAAATATTAGTATATATACATGTGTGTATATATTATATATTATACATATGAACTTTAATATTAGAATATTGTACTTATACCACAAACATATCAAAGCTACTCAGCCACTTTGAAAAACCATTGTCTCAGACTTTTATGTACCATTAACAATTGGGGACTATATTATGAGCTTGTAAAGTATCTTTCATAACTTACAATTTTTTTTAATTTCAGGAATTCCCAGGGTACAACTCTCACAGATTCAGATTCAATAGGTCTTAGATCAGCAGAGGGGTAGGCTTTTCAATGTACTCCTCAAA
Source organism: Dipodomys spectabilis (assembly GCF_019054845.1). Classification (NCBI taxonomy): domain Eukaryota; kingdom Metazoa; phylum Chordata; class Mammalia; order Rodentia; family Heteromyidae; genus Dipodomys; species Dipodomys spectabilis. The sequence continues at coordinate 8,871,988 of NW_024870766.1, read as the reverse complement.
TAAGTCTGATGCACCCAAATTATGAATCCAAAAATAAAGATTCCAGAAGGTATATTAACTTACTTTGATTTTTTTAAAATTTATATTCTAATCAAGTTCAATTATAGAACTATTAAATAGAAAAGGCCCTATATTCCTATCTTAGATAGTAGTAACCACTGTTTCTACATGTTAAAAGCATACATTGTCTATATATCAGGATTATGTGGCAAAGCACTTCAGTGAGGCAGGGGGAGAATTTACAGAAGCAGTTTCAAATGAAAGAAAATGTAGATTATTTTCAAGATCTAGAGGCCCAGGGAAAAGAAAGTAGCCCAAAATCCTATGGGATACAAAGAGGTTCCTGTCACTAAGTAAGAGTGTGAATTATGTTAGCTTCACTGATGATGTCTTCAATAGACAATCAAATTGTATAAAATCATATTTTATTCATGTTTATATTTCAAGTACTTTAACAACCACTGGTTGATGTTGTCAGTTCTTTCACATAAGAGAGAAGCAATATATATTTTTGTTCAGCAATATAATGCACTGCCAATTCTAGTTATTTGTCATGAAGAAATTATATATGATATCAATTAAATTCATAACACTAAACACCTAGGAAAATTATACACTAAAATATCAATTATTATTTATTTTGACAAACAAAAGTATATAGACCCATAGCAGGAATCCACATAGCTGTCGCCACTTAAGGAAGAGCTATATAAATTCCCAAGAGGTCTTTCCATGATATATGTATAATTACAGTATAAATAGGGTGTGAGGTTGGCATAGTCCAATAATCATATAACAATCTGAGATAAATACATAAATAAATAAAAATTATTATAAAATGGTTTGAATTATAAATTATTCAAACAAAAATGAAGAACACTTAAAGCTGTAATGAATATTGGCTTGCAGGATTTTTTTTAGTAGCGTTATTCCCATTTTGCTGATAAGAAATTTCAAATACATCAGGCAAAAATATGCTCTCAGATATTTCATTAGAAAATTCCCAAGAAATTCATCATTTCTAAAAATACATTCATTTACTTCTAATGTTAACAGTAAAAACTACTCTTACAGAAGCTTAATTATTTCTCTCTACTATATTGGTTAAGGCACGATAGCCTTTATATTAACAAGTGGCCTTAGGTCCTAAAGGCTCCAATTGAAATCTGGCTCCAGGTCCAAACAATTTTTGAAATGACACCTGTTTCTTGGTCTAAGACAATAAATCAGCATAGAAACATAGCAATACAAGTAGATACATGTAGCAGAGATTCAGGATCCATTTTCTTCTCTTTAGACAAAGTTTATTTACAAACTTATTTTCAGTTTGGTAATACAATTTATTTGGCCACACTTCTGCAAGGAGAAATAAAATGTTCATTGGTGTTCTGTCTGATTTGTATTTCATGAATGGCCAATGGTAGCAATTCTGAGATTTTTGTACCTGGCTTACTTTGTAACTTTGGGCAACCAATGAAACTTTTCTAGATTTAACTTTCTTATGTGTAAAATTGGAATAACAATGATAGTTGTCTTAATATGTGATGGATATACTTTTTATTTACACATTCTAAGAAACTACAAATTTGGGCACTGATCTTTCAACACTTGCCAGGAAAGAAGTAATGCTATTTGAAAGCCAATTATTAAAATGGTATTGAGACAGCATGAAGTAAGTTCTCTTTGCTTCTCTGAGTCAACCAGAGTGATGACTAAACTCATGGTACAATCAATTTTCAGGTCAGAAAGGTTAGGATTCAAGTACAGAAAATCATGCTGCACAAACCATAGGACAAAGAATTCAACAGAAAAGTGAAAGAAAACAATGAATAAATCAAGTAGCATATTAAACTTAAAAAAACATACGGGTCAGGCTAGGCATAAAAATGATGGAGGAGTCAAAGGACTTTGACCTCAGACCTTTTCATGTCATGACCCCAACTCAGTAACTCACGTAACTAGTATGGGTCTCATTGAGTCCTTAAGGAAGGCATGATAAATTAATTATTCTATGAGGTGATTCAGCTTTGACAGAGAAGGCTCATGTTAGAAAGGAAGGAAAAATCTTACTAATAAAAGTAGTCCAATACAAAATGTGATGAAAATGCAAACTAAAGTGTAGAAGTAGAGGAAATAAAAAATTCAGATAACACCCTATTATTTGAAGAGGAAATTGTGTTATCTTTAAGATTAAAGATTTACCTTTATTCAACAGCTAAGAAAATCAATTCCTGAGAGCATAGACACTATGTTAAAGTTCACAAGTTGATCAGGATTTGAAGACAGCTCTGTGGGCCATCAAACCGTTTTATGTGTTCCCTACCTCATAGTATGTGATACGATTGTCTAGCTGTTCTCTCTTAGTGGTTATCTGAGACAGTATTCACTGTGATATGTTCTCAAAATGTAGTAAATATTAAATAAACAGCAAAGTATATCAGAGCCTAGTTATGTTCAGACAGATGCCTAAATACATAGAATAGCAAGTATTTTTTGGTAGCATCTTTAGGCAAAAGGAACTGGGGAAAATGTATACACTAAAATACACTTAGAAATCAATGCTATAAATAGTATGCAAATGTGATGAAATAACTTTGATTAAAAATGCTCCATTGAATGAAGCCCTAATCTATAGTTATGGGATTTACACATAGCTAGTCAAATTTTATCACACAAAGATTAACAGCACTTGAGCAAGACAATAGGGAAATATAATTATTCTTTATAAATATTGAAAGTACTAAAGACTACTATGAAGTTTAGAAAACCCCAAACTTACCCATCTGCTTTCAAGATGTATGTATTTCTGGGCCTGGACAGAGTGGCATGCCTATAATTACAGCTACTGGGAGATGGAAAACAGGAGAGTTATAGTTTTATAATATAAAACTGTAGACAAAGTGAGATCCCATGTCAGCAGATAGGTTGGGCATGGTTCATGCCTGTAATTCTAGCTACATAGGGAGCATATGTAGGACAGTTATGATCTGAGCTCATCCTGGACAAAGCTGCTAACCCATAGCCAAGAAATAACTAATGCAAAAAAGAGCAGACCATGTGGCTCAAGTGGTAGAAATTTACTAGCAAACTCAAAGTCTTGAGTTCAAACTCCTCATATAAGAAAAAAAAATCAAGATCAGTAGTATCTGAAAGTCTTGATTACTCAGAAACTTATTCTGAAACTTAGGCTTTACCTCCTGAGAATTCGAATTTTTAAAAAAATATTTATACATTCAATGATAATTTGATATTTTGTTTAAATAAATATAATTTCTAAGTAGCCCATATAATGTTGAACTTCTGGATTTGTTTTAAATTACTCTTGTAGGGAAAATTGTCAAGTATAAATGTAGGAGTCTAGTAATATATAGAGAACTAACTGTTCCAATCCATGACAGTGAATATCCTGCCTGATACATGAGGCTATTGCATGTGCACACGTGTGCGCACACACACACACACACACACACACACACACACACACAGTACAAAGTTTGCTAGTTCCTTGACTCTTTTTAAAATCCCCTTTCCTACTATTTTTTTTTCAAAGATGAACGAACTTTTCTGTACAGAGGCTCTGAGCTGTTATAAAAGTACTGAAAGAAGTAATTGACTTGAGAAAATTCTTATCTTCTCACCTTTGGCTACTCGGACACAAGAACACTCCCCATTGCTTTACAGAGAGGAAGGCTGTGCCTTGCACATTAGTGTCCAGTGGAGATACTACGTGGAGTACGTCATCCATGAGGAATGTGACCCTGACCTAGGGGCTAGCAGCTAACAATAAATTTGCACTTCTGCTGTATCTACCAAGCTATTCAGGGACAGCTTCCTTATACTCCAGTGATAACTGAGGAAAGGTCTGGTGAAAATGTCATGGTCTCCTAAGAATTATTTACGTGTCAAATGTTCTTTTGCTTAACATCTTGATAACCCTTTATAAAGGAAGTATGGTCTTTACTTAGAAGAAAATACACTGTTTCAGTGTTTCTCATATCCATTACAAACAGGGTAAAAGGCTAGGTGGAGGTGTGATGAATGAAGTATGAAGACACGTGTATAAAAATGGAATCATGAGACTCATTTAAGGGTTGATAGGCAAATAAGGAAGAGTGATAGAAGGCTGAACTTGGTAAAAGTACATTGTATGCATGGATGGAAATATTAAAATTATGATAATTAATGTTCATAATTTAAAGAAAGGAATAAAAAAAACCACAGAAATTGATTCATATAAGATGACTGACTATTCTAATCCTTAGAGAAAGCCTCTCAAGATTGGTGTACCTTCACTCTTATAAGTAATACAACCTAAGTCAGAGGATTTAAATAACTTTTGTAAATATAATAAGTAATAGGAATTAAATGGTACAGTATCTACTAGTTTTGAACATACTGTGTTTAGAAGAAAACATTAAATCTCAACTAATCTTTTGCAATTAGTAATCACCTGCTAATCAACAATCATTCCTTATTTAAATTAATTGTGATCACAAATATTGGCTATATTTGAACAATGTTGGCTATTTTGATTTTTGAGAATACCCACCGTTGATTGTTCATTGGATGGCAAAAAGAGCAAACTATGATTATGTTTGTGGTCATTCTGCCTCTTTTACTCTCCTTACTCTCAGACTGAATAATTCAGTCTTGAGGTGTTGAGACAGGATTGGATAAAATGATCAGAGGAATATGTGTTCACCTAGTAGTAGATCCTGGTGGAGGATGGAGGGGCTCAAGGAAAATGAAAAAGCTATTCTAGTGGGTTTGTAGGTTGGCATCCTTCGGGCACTAAGCCAAGTATAGGCTGTAAGCATCCCTGTGAAGGAAGATTTGGCATAGACTCTCAAAATAAGCAGTGTTAGAAGATGTCTGTGTCTTTGCTGAATGGGAATAATACCTCAGAAAAATGAATCAAAGCAAGAATTCATGAACTTCACCAATGGCAATATAGAAATGAATTAATTAAAGATTAACATATATACATGTAACTACAACAATGTCAGTGTAATTATTTTGTTTTTTGTTTTTTGTTTATTTTTTGTCATGTGTGGCTTTCACTCTGAGCCTGGGGGCTGTCCCTCAGCTCTTCAGCTCAAGGCTAGTACTCTACCACTTTTTCTGTTTATGTGGTACTAAGGAATCGAACCCAGGGCCTCATGCCTGTGCATCAAGCACTCTACCACTGAGCCACCTTCCCAGCCCCAGCGTAATTACTTTGTATGTATATTTGTGTACTATTGTCTGACAGAGACAGTCCTAGAGTAGTACATGGCTTCTAGCTTGTGTATTACTAGAAACTGAAGTCTCAATGAGACTATTTTAGATTTCCATTTTCTTTTGATTTGGGTCATTCTAACTGTTCCTTTAATACACAATGAAGCATCCTACCTCAGAAAACTTTCATGGATATTCCCCAGAATGAGAATAAAATTTCCATGTTCCTCCAAACATCATTTGTTACCTTCCCATTGTATCCACTTACCCTCTGAATCTATGCCACAATGTTCCTCTCTTTACTTTTCACCTCCATTTTTTTTTATATTCTAGCATAGAGTGAAAACACAAGGAAATTTGTTCAACTAGTGTTTGAATGAGAATGAACAAATATAAAAAAAAGAAAGAGAACTTCGAAGATAAGAGAACTTCATGCTTATTAAATGTTGGTTTATAAACGTAGGCCATAACTTGCTACTCATTCTACATTTTTAACATTTTGAGATTTTATTTTCAATGAGACAAGGGAATAAGTATGGAAATAGAGAGATATAAATTTACTTAAATGTGTTAAGTGATAGAAAAGTAGATACAGATTAAGAATATAACTGTGACAATTTATTGATGTTATACATCCATACATTCAATAATTCCTCCATTCTATTATTTTCATTTTCATTTACTATTTCATATTTTCATATTTACAAAGTTCCCTAATTTCATTTTCTTTTCATGTAAATATGGGGACTTTGCTTAAATGATAAATGGGTTTAAAGAAAAAAAAAAGAAGAAATATGCTGTGGATTCTGATTCCACAATAACTCATTTGTTTTCTAACTTTTATATAATTTGTGTGAACATGTGTGTATGTATATATATATATGTGGTCTGTGTGTGGTGTGTGTGGTGCCTATTTGTATAAAATGTTTTGAATTGGCTAATCACCATATTAAATGTTTTTATATTGAAATTTTATGGAGGAGGTAACAATGCTCAATAGGAAATGTACTCATTACCTTACTCATGTAATTGTAACCCCTCTGTACAGGATTTTTACAATAAAAATATAAAAAAAAGAAATGAATAATGATTTTAACTAGCTATTTGTAATTGACCAAAAATATTGTACAAGGGCCTGTTTGGTCTCTGGTGAGGACTCACTTCCTGGATTGTAGACAATTGCTTAGTCTCAAATCCTCACATTTCCTATCCCCTTTTGTGAAAGCTGGGCAGGGGAAGGCTAAGTGGGGAGAAAATGAGGGAAGATGAGAGTCTTCTCTTTTGTATGTCTTCTTAAAGCTAATTCATCCTGTCAGGTCAAAACTCGACCTTTACAGTTTCTGTTAACATTAATTATTCCTTAGATGCACAATTTCCTATGTTAACCCATATTGATAGTTAAGAGCTTGAAATCTGAATTTAAGGGAGATTCAAACATTCAGTTCCTTACTGCAATACTAATAGGTCATGAATATTTTCCTTTCTTATGTTTATGAAATAAATACATAGATTCTACCATACACCATACATAGACATTGAGTTGAATACATTTGTCTTCTAGTCATCAAAAGCTAAACTTTAAAAATATTTATATATTTATTCATTCTGTCATGTATTTTTGTGATACTGAAGTTTGATTCAAAGTCTTATGCTTTATAGGCAATATTATATTACATGTTTAAAACATTATTTTTTTTGTGTAGACCCTAATTAGCATTGGGCCATGAGTTTTCCACCTCTATATCCTAAATAGCTGTGCTTGCAGGCAAAATGTAATTTTGCCAACTTTTTTCCCAGGTTGGCTTCAAATTTCAGTCTTTCTAAGTTCTACCTGAGAGTAGCTGGGATTACAACTGTATACTAATATACTTAACCTAAACTTATTTTTAAAATCAATGTTTGCCATTAATGTTAGATCTAAAACTTTATTTCTATATTCTTACTTTTGCTTAAAGATTTTCATTTCAGTACCAATATATTGGTAGAAAACTGGAACCAAATTAGAAGTCTATTTCAAACTGAATGTGTATGGATATTTTAATAGCTTGTGGATAGTTTAATAAGGTTGAATAACAGTTGTTCAAAAGAATATAGGAAACATGTTAGGGAGGGTGTCAGGTGGAGTGAAATTGATTGGAAACTATAAACATGTATGGAAATGCAATAATGAAATATCCCCTGGGTAACTAATATAAAAGAGAAAGAAGAAAGAATGAAGAGGTAGAGGAAGGGGAAGAGGAGATTCCTCCGAATCTTCAACAGGACAAGAAAAAACATGGCAAATCTATATATCTATTGATAGCAAAATAGGATGACCTCTATCTTTATTTTGAACAATATAACCCAGGTTTTTGTATAAAGCAAAGAATTAATGTACACACAGTGTCAATATTAAAGATATACAGGAAAATGTGTGTAAATATAGTATGAATTTTGGAAGGAGATTTTGGATCAAAGGAGTTTAGCGAGAAATACTTTGTTTTATTCTTTATTTTTTTTATTGTGAAAATACGGTACACAGGGGTTACAATTACATGAACAAGGTAATGAGTACATTTCTTATCAAGCATTGTTGCCAACTCCTTTGTTTTTCCCTACCATCTCTGCCCTCCCATCTCCACGACTACACTTGCCACCCCCCCCTCCCGTCCTGCCCCCCCCCCCCCCCCCCCCCCCCCCCCCCCGCCTAAATTGTAAAGTTCGTTTTTCAACATAGTGTCTTGTACATCTCATTGTTGCAATATGTCAACCTGTATCCCTATTTAAACACTTTGTTTTTTTCCCTTCCCCTCCACAAATTATACCAACATCAAATACAGTGAAAACAGGGGTTATTGTTTCTAACATATTTATAAGGTGATTTTTTTGTTGCTTTGTTTTATTCTTTAAAAACACTTCTAATCTTCTTTAATTTTAAGTTATCTTTTCGATGGATATATATTATTTTTGAACAATCTTCCAAAATAGTTTCTATGAACAATCTTCCAAAATAGTTTCTATGGCTGGCTAGAATTAGTGTGTATGAGATAATAGTCCGGAGTAACACAATCATTCTATTCAGTGAATGAGCATTGTTTTCTAAATTAAAAAAATATATTTTATTCTACAGATTCCTCATTAAATATGAAAATTCTTGTTAAACTCTCTTCTCATCAAACTCTTACTTTAACAAATGCATTATTAATACCCTTCTGTATGGTATAAGTCTGTTTAAAATCCCAAGGCTCTCACATGTTTTATTCATTCTCTTCTGTAAATATTCTTTATTAGTTTGAATTTATATGACATTTTATTAAACAAAAATCTGGGTTTTTGTCTCTAATGTTAAAGAGTTTTATTTCAAATAACTTAATGATTCAGGTATAAATTGTAACAAGTACATTTTTTGAAACTTCCATCTAGAGACAATATATTTTATTTTTGCAAAAGCTGTCTACATTCTTTTGTTATATTAATAGGTTTTTTAATTGTGAAAATACCATACAAAGGGGTTACAATTACATGAGCAAGGTAATGAGCACATTTCTTATCAAGCATTGTTGCCTCCTCCTTTCTTTCCCCTTCCTATCTCTTCCCAATCTCCCCCCCCATGCCCTCCTCTGTTACCCCCACCACGGCCACCTCCTTCCCCCCCTCCCCCTCCCCCCCTGCCCCGCCAAAGTTGTAAAGTTCGTTTTTTGACATAACGTCTTGTACATCTCATTGTTGCAATGGGTCCACCTGTATCCCTATTTAAACGATTTGTTTTTCCCTTTCCCTCCACGAATTATACCAGTATCAAATACAGTGAAAACAGGGGTACAGGGATTATACCGTGGGGGAGGGACATACAAAGCAACAAGGAAACCATCTTATAAATATGTTAGAAACAATAGCAAGAAAGAAAAACCATTTGAGTCCTTATCTTGGGGTTCATTTCTTATTAAATGACTCATTTATTGTATATTTGGTGATTTTTCTCTTCTCTATTTTAGTATAGAATTATACTGTAAGTAAGAGAAAGTTTACTTTGTTATTTTGGTTGTAGAAAGACACCTGAATATTATATTTATAGGTTTTGTGGTTGTTGTCTTTACTATAATGAGTCTAAGTGTATAGTATTCTGAGGGAATAGCTGCATACAAGAAAAAGGCAATTTTCTACTTGAAAAATCAATATTTAGGACATCAGTTTTATTTTCTAATTCACATCCAAGAAATATCTTTGTATCCCAAGCCAGAGATTTGCATAAAAATAATTAAATGAAGGTTGAGCAGTCTCCATTTAGTGTAGAAACATCATAGGCTAGAAGACAGATGTTTTCAAAGTGCATGCTCTAGCCTTTACTGAGTTTATATTCTGAAATTTATGGTATTGTAAATTTTATCTATACATCAGTGGATAGGTGATGGCAAAGGAAAAGGCCTTGTGGTTCTTTTTAAGGCATATGCATTAAACACCGTGACCTTTATGCACTTTCAAATAAAAAGAAAATAGAATTGTAAAAGCAATAATTGAGATCCTTTTACACAGTTTATTTTTTTGAAAAATGATATTGAGTTAATTGACTCTTTTTATCCTTCGAATTTGTATTTTTTTGCCAGAAAGTACTTATCCTGCTGGAAATATTTTCCTGAAAATTATAAATGTACTGTCGAGGAAGTACAGGGATTAGGGCTAAAAGTGTTTGAACATAATCCAAATATCCATATCACTACACTTTGAGACTCTGTTAATTTACATTTGTGTAACTTTGTAAGCTCAATTTCTGTGTTTTCCCAGAATTCATATTGTGATATCTAATTGTTAATGTTGGAATGTTAGGGGATAGAATCATGATGATGAACCTCTGGCAAGTGCGCTTTCTGCTTTAATGAGAGAGAGAGACAGACAGACAGACAGAGACACAAAGAGACAGACACAGAGACAGAGAGACAGAGACAGACAGACAGAGAGACAGAAACAGAGGGAGAGAGGGAGGGAAGGAAGGAAGGAAGGAAGCAAGCAAGCAAGCAAGCAAGCAAGAAAAGAAAGAAAAAGAAAGGAAAGAAAAAAGAAAGGAAGGAAGGAAGAAAGAAAGGAAAATGAAGAAAGGAAGGAAGGAAGGAAGGAAGGAAAGGAGGAAGGGAGGGAAGAGGGAAGGAAAGAAGGAAGAAAAAGGAAGGAAGAAAAAGAAAGGAAAGGAAAGGAAAGGAAAGGGAAAGATAGGAAAGGGAAAGAAAGGAGAGCCTTGAGGTACCTGCTTTTCACTTCATGAGGTCCCTGAATTCATATACTGAGAAGATTCAGTTATGAACCGGGAACCAGGCCCTTTCTAGACATCAAATGTGGGCACTTAGATTTTGAGCTTTGTAGCTACTGGAGTCATAAGAAATAAATCACTATTGTAAGCTACTCAGTCAATTGTCTGTTACAGCAGCTGGGCATTAACTCAAAAATGCATGTATAACGCCGGGTGCCTGTGTCTCACGCCTGTAATCCTAGCTATTCAGGAGGCTGAGATCTGAGGATCGTGGTTCAAAGACAGCCCGGGCAGGAAAGTCCATGAGACTCTTATCTCCAATAAACCACTAGAAAACGGAAGTGGCACTGTGGCTCAAGGGATAGAGCACTCGCCTTGAGCTGAAGAGTTCAGGGACAGTGCCCAAGCCCAGAGTTCAAGCCCCAGGACCCACAAAAAAAAAGAAAGAAAGAGAGAAAGAAAGAAAGAAAATGCATGTATAACTACAAGTGATATATGTGAGTTCATAAAATATTGTGTGCAAATAAAATTTTGTATTTATTACCAAAAAACAGCACATAATGAATATCATAAGTTAAAATTCTGATTTCTACTTCTTTGAAGACATTTTCTAAGTGAGATTTCATTAAGATTATATTCAATCATTTAAATTCTTTAGACAATGTAAGTCTTTCATTGCTTATGATCAATATTGTTTTTAAGGCAAATGAAATTAAAAACAATAATGTCATGTGATTGTAATGTGAATAAAATAATTTACAAAATAAAAATTGTTTTTGCCTCCACCAAATTCTATTTTAATCTACATAGCATAAAGACCTAAGAAAAACTTGTTTTCTTATATCATTTATTGCAATGTATTTTTTGTCACAGGTTGAGTAGCATAATTTTTGTAAAATGTATAATTTTTGTAAAATGTATAAAGGAAAATATTTCATGTTTTCACATAAAAGTATAATACACCCTTAACTACTTGACAGATGGCTGTGCTATTCTATTCTTATTTTTCTTCTCAAATCTTTCCTAATAAAATGTAAGAATGTATTCTGCACCTTCAAATTTTGTGGGTAAATAATTTCAGAATCTCCACATAAAAATTGGAAAAACAAAATGATCCAAACATTTTTCTATATTATGCACTGGTTTTCCTATTATTTATGTTATCAACTAAACACTATGTTTTCTTTAAAAAATGGAATGACCTGGGACTATTTAAGATTGCAAAACTTTCCCTGGTACACAGTGGTCTAATACTGATTTCCAGTGGGACACCTGGAAATCTCATCAGACACTCAAGTTGATGAATTCCAGGCTGCCAAGTTGAAAATTTGTTCTTCGTGTATTTGTTTGATTCTATTCTTTCCTTAAGCTATCCGTGGTTTTTTGAAAAAACATTCTTTTTTAAGAAAGGTCTACCAAACTTCTATTGCTCAGATCTTTTTTTATCTTATTTTTTTATTTAATATATATTTTTATTGTAAATATACTGTACAGAGGGATTACAGTTACATGAGTAAGGTAATGAGTATATTTCCTTTTGAGCATTGTTACTTCCTCTTTGTTTTTTCCCCTACCATTCCTTCCCTCCACACCTCCCCAACTCCTCTGTCCCCCATCATGAAGTTGTAAAGTTTGTTTTCAACATAGTGTCTTGTACATCTCATTGTTACAATGAGGCAACCTGTATCCTTATTTCAGCATTTTGTTATTTCCCTTCCCCTCCAGAAATTAGAAAAATGTGTATACAAGTTGCAGGGCACTGGAATCAAATACAGTGAAAATAGGGGTTATGCCATGGGGGAAGAACATACAAAAGGAACAAAAAATAATCACGTAGTACATTATAAATACATTAAAAACAACAGCAAAAAAGAGAAAACCACTTGTGTCCTTATCTTGGGGTGCATTTTGCTTAGCATCATCTTATATGGTCATATTTACATATTTATCTCTTCTATTTTTCATATTTTTCCATTTTGAAAAGTACCATTTTGTGATATAATTTTTCATGAAAATGATAGATGAATTATGGGGAAGTGAAAAGAGGAGAACCCAGATTAGTCCTTGAAATTTATTGCTCTAAGGGAAGAAACAGGTAACAACAAATAAAATCTATTCCCTATCTCCTGGTCTATTTGTTTACAAATTTAGCAATCGCAAAGGGCCAGTAAGTTATGCCTTGCACATCACAATGGCTTCACTATAGTCCATAAGGTTTCTAGAAAGTTAAATATGATCCCATAAACATTGTTTCAATACTTTTTAAATCTTGATTTAATTAATGGGTAAAATGAAACCTCAGTTCTCATCTTTTCTCTGAACATGGAATGTTTTTCAGTTTTATTTATTTTAATAGCCAAGAGTTTACTACATCAGCACTAGGAAGATGCTTCATTACAAACTAGCCATTTAATGTTTAACAAAATTCAAAGGTGGCTCTCTATAGCATAGAACTGTTGAAAATGCATACTTCCTTAAATCTGCAACTCCTGAAAAATACAACCTGAATTTTTTTGAGATAATACTTTGTGCATTAGAAAGATATTTCAGACTCTCAATTTGCTCCCCCAAAACTCCAATGCATTTGAAAATATTCTTGACATGTTCAATAGAATGTTCAATAAACATGATTGTTTCAGAACATTTTTCTATTCTGTACTTTTTCTCCACCCACTCTCATAAAAGAAGTCAACGAATCTCATTTTCTGCATTGTAGGCATTGAGAATACCAACGAGAGGCCTTCTAATATTCCTCTTCTTTTCCTGAGTTAACCTTATGTTCATTCCATATTAAGTGCTGAATCTTATCTTGCACATTCAATTTCCATTTTAATTCAATAATGTTTATACTTCGGCTAGGGTCTTTATACCTCCTCCCTTCTTGGGTCTTTTTGCTGACTACTTTGATATAATTAGTCCATTTCTTCATAAAAAACTGCTTCTACTCTACAAATTTTGTCTCCTTAGGTAGTCATGAACCATTCTCGATTCTCTCAAAGTTAACAGGCACAGTAGAGTGTATTTCTTCTTGTATTGTAGCTTCATGTTCAGCTTCTATTTCATTCCCAGTTTATCTAACAAATACAATAAAGTCACCAGCTATCCCCTCATAGTTTTTGTCAGTACTTCGGCCACTTGAGGTCCATGGTACTTTCCATTCCTCTTTGAGAGATGTTTTTTGTTTTTAATTTATATCTTTATATGTTTCTTATTTTTTCTGTCTCAGATGTAGATACTCTCAAGATTCTATTTTGCCTGAATTATCTTGTTTTTCTAATAACCTGGTGAATTTGTAATAATCTCTAAGAAAAGATGGATATACTTTTCATTTACAGTGTATGTTGTCAGTGTTGGGGAAAAAAAATGCTCTCTGTCCTTGGGTGAGGTGAAACAATACCTCTTATATACATAGCTCATGTAACAAATACTGCTAACTTGTGCATATTTGTCAACTTTAACTTTGTTGAAGGCACAATAGCAACCCTACACTAGAAACAAATTTGTCTTTCTCTTTATTACTTTTTTTAGATTAGACTTAGACTATCATGCAAAAGAGTTAATCTTGTAATGTAGAATTGATTGCAAGCATATAAACTAGCTATAAGGTGAAGGTGAGTCTTCTTTAAGACAAGTCTTATACTTACAGATAAATATAAAATTCCTCCAATTGATAAAGTGTGCTAAAACAAACAGCTAAACAAGTAAACAAATGAGTTATCTGGTAATACATGCAGATCTACTTGGTACAAAATAAATTGGAGCTCTTGGGAAACTTCATGTATTCGAGTGCCTAGGGACCCTTTGTGGGTCTTTACTCACAAATGGATGGAGCAGAATAGAAACACAAAACAACTCTTCTCAATTCTACTTAAATCCTCTTCATTCTTTATAAATTAATTTTTTTCACCTACCAAACTTAGCACTGGATTTCCATTCAGTTTCAAATATTTTCTGATTCAGTTGTAAATATGATTTCATCACAAAGACATTTTACTCAGGAAAATGTACTGAAGTTGAAAGGGGGGTCTCAGAATGAACTGTTTTTCACCTGTGAGATGATTTTGAACAATGACTTATACGTAGAAACACATCTTGTTTGTATAACAAGTGATCAAAATCTAGAAGAATGGAAGGCCGATAGAATTTGGAATGTCTCTGCTTTTGAGAATACTGTCCTATCAAATGAAAGTGGCTGGAAGTGGTCAAATTAGAATCTTTCAGGAGACTTAAATAAGTTTCAGATGGGTAGAATCAGAAATTAATACTGCCAACCCTCTCAATCCTTACCTGAAGGTAGAGTGTTTATGTACATATGTGATTAGTTTGCATAATCCCATGAGAAAATACAGGGCAGAGAATTATTAAATAAGTCCTGGGGAACTAGGTTAAATATGACCTTTGCATTATGATTACTTAAGCAGAGTCTCTAAGGAAACCTTGTTTCTTTTGTTCCATTTTTGGTATTGATGTGGGAAAGGACACAAGAGCAATACTTATACCATCTTGGATTGGAAAGGGATTCAGTCTAATATTGATAATTTCATCTGTGCTGGTGGCTGATTTAAAAGAAGCAAAACAAAAACCAGAACCAGAATGAGAACAGCCAAAAGTGCTGCTCTTACAAACTAACAGGTTTACTGTTTTAAAGTATCAAGAATGTGAAAGACAAAAGTCTTAGAACCCTTCCATATTAAAGGAGATTAAAATTACCTGATGATTGAAGGCACTGGATCTAGATGAGGGGAAAATTCCATCAATGATAGTATCAAGACTACTGTCAAAAATGCCACAAGAAAATCTTGTTACATAATAAAATGTCATCCATGTTCAATTTCTTCATTTGATAAGGCAAAAGAATGCACTTGATGTTAGAAATTAGAGACAGAAGCTCTTAGGATAAAGGGAAATACAGTCTAGGAAGAATGTTGTATGGAAAATTAATACAAAGCCTCAAATGTAGTTTTTCAAGCTTCTGGAAATAGAATGTGTATGCTTGCTGAGAGTATGGAGAAGGGCCACATGCCGAAGTGATGGGATTAGTACAATTATTTTTTGTTTTTGCCTGTGATCTTAGTGGTGGCACCAAATTCTATCTACTATCTTTCTAGGGTAGCCCTGGGGTTGCTGAGCTTTTCCAAAAGATTGGGGTACAGAAGAGAACCTTAGAGACAGCTTTAGTCAAGTGTCAGGAAAGCCGCCAACCTTCCCTGAGTAGAACCAGAGGAGGGTCAGAGCAGGCTGACCACTGGAGTATTGTGCCTGAGGGCTGCATGACTCACCAGGAGCAGCTGTGAAGCAGAAGGTACTGGGAGATAAATGGGAGATTGTCAAGAGGTCAGTGGTCCTGCTGCAAATGAGCCCTGCATTGGAATTGCTCCTGGCAAACACCTGAGCCATCTCTAACTGTAGTTGCCAGAGGGCTGCACTTAGCCTGGGCAAAGCAACACTTAAGAACAGTGCAGAAAAATTCCTGCAAGAATTCAAAACGTACTGTACTCCTAATCTTGTATACGGAGACAAGTTATCCAGTATGAAATTTATGTTCAGGACAACAGAATAAGAAAATAACAGATGTTTTAAAAGAACTGCTATGATTTTTTTGACAGCCTGAAGAAATAAAAAGCTAACTAGCATCTCTCATTTTAAGTAGTCCTTTTAGATTTTTGAAGCCTGGCAAAGCAAACAAAAAGAAAGAAATGAGAGGAAGGAGAGTCCCATTGCTTGACCTTCAGGTCGCTGTGGGATCTGTGTAAGTGCAGGCTCCCTCACCAGCCCAGCCAGCTGCCCTCAGGGTTGCAGATAAACACTGATGCCTGAGGAATTTCTCAGCTGCTCAGCAAGTGAGCTGAGTTTGTACAGAATCCGCCACAGGTGTGGATGTCATTAACTTCAACATGGTTTTTAGACAGGCCATGAGTGCATGTATATATGTATGAATTGTTTCTCTCTCAAATTCACTTACTGTTTTGAGTTCGTTGGACTGTATAAAAATAGCCTTGACCAGAAGAATTTGATGTCTTACCAAGTGTGGTAGATGAGGATAAAGATGACATTGAATACTCCTATATCTAGAGTCACTTCTTCAAAGTACAACTTTTCAATAAATATACCTAAAATTTGATGAATCGGACATTACTTTGAAAGAGAGTTGTTCCTTCCTTTTACCTCTCAATTTTACAAGTATTTCTCAGTAGCAAAAGGAATTAATATTCAGAAGATAATACATGTTGAAGGGGAGAATATTTTTTTTTAATTTTATTTTATTTTATTTGAGAACATACTGTACAGAGGAGTTACAATTACATGGGCAGGATAATGCGTACATTTCTTACCAAGCATTGCAGCCTCCTCCTTTGTTTACCCTTCACATCCCTTCCCAGCCTCCCCCCACCCCCCCACCCAATCATACCCCTCCCCACCGACATTGTAAAGCTGGTTTTGACATGACATTTTGTACTTCTCATTGTTGCAACAGGTCCACCTGAATCCTTAAACGACTTGTTTGTCCCCATCTCCTCCACATGTTATACTGACATCAAATATAGTGAAAGCGGGGGTTACACTGTGGGGGAGGGACATACAAAGCAACAAAGAAATAATCTTATAAATGCGTTAGACACATTTATAAGATTATCTCTTTGTTGCTTTGTATGTCCCTCCCCCACAGTATAACCCTTGCTTTCACTATATTTGATGTCAGTATAACTTGTGGAGGAGATGGGGAAAAACCAGTCGTTTAAGGATACAGGTGGACCTGTTGCAACAATGAGAAGTACAAGTTGTCATGTCCAAAACAAACTTTACAACGTTGGTGGGGGGGGGGGGGGGGAAGGAGATTGGGATTAGGGGGGGAGGGGGGAGGCTGGGAAGGGATGTGAAGGGTAAACAAAGGAGGAGGCTGCAATGCTTGGTAAGAAATGTACACATTATCCTGCCCATGTAACTGTAACTCCTCTGTACAGTATGTTCACAAATAAAATTAAATTAAATTAAAAAAAAAATAAATGAGTTAGAAACACATGCATGAAAGAAACAAAAACATTAAAATACATATTTGAGGGTTCGTTTTCCTAACATCACATCCTGTGACTTTTTCCGCTTGACTCATACCTATACTAGATATTGCAAATAAGGGAAACCATGGGACCTATGTTTCTTTGGGCCTGGCTTACTTCACTTAATATAATTTTTTCCAAGCCTTTCCATTTCCTAACAAATGGGGAAATGTCATTCTTTCTGATGGAGGCATAGAATTCCATTGTGTATATATACCACATCTTCTTGATCCATTCATCTACTGAGGGGCATCTGGGTTGGTTCCATATCTTAGCTATGGTAAATAATGCTGCAATAAACATAGTTGTGCTGGTAGCTTTAGTGTGGCCTTGTTTGTGATCATTTGGGTAAATGCCCAAAAGTGGGATTGCTGGGTCATTGGGGAGCTCTTTTGAGGAACCTCCATACTGCTTTCCAAAGTGGTTGAACAAGTTTACATTCCCACCAACAATGAAGTAAGGTTCCTTTCTGTCCACATCCCCTCCAGCATCTGTTGTTGTTAGAGTTCTTGATTTTTGCTGTTCTAACTGGAGTGAGGTGATATCTCAATGTTGTTTTGATTTGCATTTCTTTTATGGCTAGGGATGTTGAACATTTCTTCATGTGTCTATTGGCCATCCTTCTTTCTACTTCAGAGAAGTCTTCTCTTTAAGTCTTTCGCCCACTTACTTATTGGGCAGTTGTTTCTTTGAGGATTTGTTGTTGGGTGGTTTAATTTTTTGAGTTCCAAGTATATTTTAGATATGAGACCCTTGTCCATTGTATGGCTAGTAAAGATCTTCTCCCAGTCCGTGGGCTTTCTATTGATCTTGCTAGCTATGTCATTTGCCCTGCAGAAGTTCTGCAACCTTATACAATCCCATTTGTCCAACCTTTCTTTGATTTGTTGTGTTTCCGGGTCTCTATTCAGAAAATTTCGGCCTGAGCCAAGGAGACCCAGGGTTTCTCCTATTCCATCCTGTAATGTTTTCAGAGTGTCTGCTTTGAGTTCAAGGTCTTTGATCCATTTGGAGTTGATTCTGGTGCAGGGTGATATAAAAGGATCTAGCTTTAGTTTTCTACATGTAGTTAACCAGTTTTGCCAGCACCATTTACTGAAGAGGCTGTCTGTCTTCCATTCTATTGTTTTAGCTCGAAGGGGAGAATATTTTTGATGGAAGAGACTTGAGCAGAGATTAAGAGAAGAGGCATGGGAAATGTGAGGTGCAGACTATGGATGAAGAAAGTAGCTAATACAGATAGAAACAGCTCCAGATCAAACAGAGCTCAAATTAGTAGGCCTAAATGAAATAATTAGCTTAGTATAGTGAAAAACACATTTTATTGTGTGTTGAAACATTAAAATAGTGGCTGAGCAGTGGCCATTTAATGGGAAATACGTTTCCTCGATAGGAAGAAATGGAAAACCACTTCAGCTCTAGTGAATCTGGTCTGAGAACAGAGACAAGTAGCAATTGGGAACTAGAAAAGTGAATGGAAATTATTTATTTGTCTATCTATCTATCTAAATTTTATTGCAAAGATGATATAAAGAGGAGTTACAGTCACATGACTCAGGTCATGAGAATACGTTTCTTTTTTTTTAAATATTTTTTTTATTGTGGAAAAATACTGTACAGAGGTGTTACAGTTACATGGGCAAGATAATGAGTACATTTCTTATCAAGCATTGTTGCCTCCTCCTTAGTTTCCCCTTCCCATCCCTTCCCATTTCCCCCACCTCTCCCCCTACCCAAAAACCCCCTTCCCCCTCCCGACCAAAGTTGTAAAGTTCGTTTTTCGACATAACGACTTGTACATCTCATTGTTGCAATGGGTCCACCTGATTCCCTATTTAAACGATTTGTTTTTTCCCTTCCCCTCCACAACTTATACCAACATCAAATACAGTGAAAGCAGGGTTATATTAAGTGAAGTAAGCCAGGCCCAAAGAACCATAGGTCTCATGGTTTCCCTCATTTGCAATAACTAGTATATGTCTGAGTCGAGCAGAAAAGGTCAGATAAGTTGATGTTAGGGAAATGAACCCTAAGATATGTATTCAAATGTTTTTTTTTCTTTCGTGCGGTTGTTTCTAACATATTTACAAGATTATTTCTTTGTTGCTTTGTATGTCCCTTCCCCGAGGTACATTTCCTCCTCCTAACTTTCCTCCCCTTAAAGTTGTGTAGTTCATGTCCAACATAGTGTCTAATGGGTCTAACTGCTGAATTGGTTCACCCTTTGTCCCACCATTTCTGTGCTTCCCTTCCTCTTCCCAAATCAGATAAACTTATCTACAAGAGAGAAATAAAAACATGACAGAACAGAATAAACCAAAGAAAACAGGAAAGAAGAAGAAAAGATAAAAAGCAACAAACTAAAATAAAAAGCTCTCTTACTTCCATTTCATTTTGATAAGCATCATTTCATATGATCTTATGCACAAAGCTATTGAGCACACAAGGGTGTGCTCCTCTCCTAAGAATATCCTCTCACCATGTGAGTGTTTAAATAAATCTTACTAGAATTGGTCATTTCTTTGTAATTCCTAAACTTTAAAATAATAGTTTCTCCTTATTTATTTATTTTACATTATAGTTTCTTTTGTCTAACAACATTTTTTAAATCTAGTAAGTCAACTTTCTTGCCCTTTTAGAGTGTCTGATTTAAATTATTTATCCCTGAATTTTTAAGTTTTATTACCTTTAAATAACTGTACAAATGGGCTTCAATTCTATATAAAAGTTGATGAATATAATGCATCTTGATTAATGTCACTTTTTCCATTGTTCTCCCTTTATCTCTCCCAGATTTTCTCACATGACTTCAAACATTCTCAAAATTACATGTTGTGTATAATGAAATACTACTTATGAAATTAAGAGATGTGTCTTTTGGCACATGGCTGTGAAGTTTCAATTCTAAGTTTGGATAATTTGGGAATCTGGTAAACGTTGCACCTAATGATATGAGCCTGTGGGTTGGAATGAGGGTTCACTTCTGGAGCCAGCAGAAGTGGGAGGGAGTGATGGAGGATGGGGGAAGAGAGAATGGGAAGGAGAGCAAGAGGGACAGGGACAGGGTGCATAAGAGAGAGAGTGGGGAGTGAGAGAGAAGAACATGGAGAGAAAAGGGGAGGGAGAAAGGAAGAGAGAGAGAAACAGAGAGAGAGGAAGAAGGAGAGGGTGAGGAAAAAGAGAAAGGAAGAAGAGGGAGAGGGAGGAGGAGAGACAAAGGAAACTGAAGTCCTGTAATTTCCTTCAAGGTTGTAAGCTCAAGGACCAAATAAAGCTTCCATTAGGCTGAACCCCTTAAAGGTTCTATCAAGTTCCATTATCCCCACCTTAGAGATAAGGCCTTTTACATATTGGATCTTTAGGGTACACTATCTACATTCAAACCATTCACTTACTTGTTGACACTACCATTAGCAAATTTTATGAACATTTAACTGTTTCCTGGCAACACTGACTGCAATCTAAGAACACTTTTTTTTTGAGTATCATTGTCTTTATCACAACCTTTGCATTTATTTGTTTAGTTGTTTAGTATTTTAATTCCTAATGCTTCTAAGTTTTTACACAATGAATAGCACACAAGAAAATGAAAGTAATGTCATTAGTTTTAAAAATAGCCATTTTCATTAAATTGATACATGATAAAATGGAATTACTTAGGAATTTAAGTTATACCAGTAATTGCATTCTAATTTGAAGTAAACCCAGAAAACATCAACTTTTACTAAAGTACCAAAGATATAGAACACATACAAAATAGTAGAGGTGTAAGTTGACACTTATGGAGGAGAATTCAATAATGGATTTTTATTTTTAGATATTTGTATATTCTTGGGTAAATTATGAACTATTAGTCACAATGTATCCTCTATGTTTCTATAATGATGACTTTCAGCATCATACATTCAGAAAATTGAATTTGATAAAATCAGCTGCTGTTACTCAGATTCAACACTTTCATGTTCACTCAGAGTTAATGAATTTAGTTGTAGGACACTTTTAGGTTCACAGCAATATTTAGCATAAAGAACAGAGCAAAGTTTCTATATATCCCTATCCCTGAATACTACAGCTTTCATTTTCTCTGAATGATAAAATTATAATCAGTTTTTTTAAAAAGTATATACACACATACACATACACACACATTTGTGTATTCTCTTCAAACTCTTTGCCTACCTTTTGATGTGGCCTATAATTATTTTTGTTTAAAAGTAAACATCCTGTACTCGGTAAAAGGAGTAACAGCAGTAGACCTTTAGTAATGTTGTAGTCTACTTAGGAGGGGAATTGTTCAATAGTCCTGTGATAGGGCTTGTACTTGCTGAGCCTGTGTGCTGTTCTCCATTTCTTTTTGGTACTCTCATTCCTTTAGATGTCTCAGGAATAAGCTTTGATAACACCCTTAGCAGGTTGGGTTCTGTGAAAATAATTTCTCATGAGGGCAGCCTTATTATCATTGGAAGACCATACTGACATATTCCAAAATGGTTAGTGTTTCCTTCCTCATAAAAATCACAAGAGAACTTTTCTGTAACCTTACTGGAGCAAAAAAAAAAAAAAAATCATTACAGTGTTTGGGTCTCCCATGACTAGATTCCCTGGAGTTCTTTCTCAATCTGTCATCCAGGTGGAGGCTTTTCTATAGATTTTCCACTCCATATATTGTGATGTTGTGATCACTGTAGCCTGTCATTTTTCACAATTGTAAAGGAGCAGTTTGCTCTGTGACTTAATTTTTCAGTTTTTCACTTAAATTTTTCAAAGAGTTGCTACATTTTCATTTTCTTCAGCTTATGATATATTAGAATGGGGATTTGGTTACTAAATTATTTATATTTTTGCACTGTAAATTTGATTTTTATGAACTAAAGATTTAAATCTTTATGTGAAATGGAAAGTCTGGAGAAAGCTTCTACCATTAGCTTCATCAGGAGGTCGTTTTAGACAAAAGCATGAATGACTTTCTCCTATTCTAAAATCTTTCAAATGAAGTTTAAAATTTTCAGCCTCTTATTTCGTAAATCACATTTACTAATCCCCTATTGAGATTAAGAATACCCAGAATATTAATTTTATGGGGCATTTTCTAAGAAAATACTTTATTACTGGGCAAATTATAGGGTAATAATAAAGTTAGTAAATATGCTTAAAATCTCCTGTGTATATTTTCTCCACATTTCATGCAGCTTGCTAATATTACAAAGCATTCTTTAAGTTTTCAGGAGCCGGGCTGGGAAGGTGGCTCAGTGGTAGAGTGCTTGCCTTGCATGCTCGAGGCCCTGGGTTCGATTCCTCAGCACCACATAAGCAAAAAGAAAAAAGCCGGATGTGGCACTGTGGCTCAAGTGGTAGAGCGCTAGCCTTGAGCTGAAGAGCTGAGGGACAGCGCCCAGGCCCAGAATTCAGGCCCCACGACCGGACCCAAAAAAAAAAAAAAAAGTTTTCAGGAGCCACCTGCAATTCATCATAGAATAAACCGTGAACATCCAGATTATAATAGTCTGAGGAAACAGCACATTGTACTGAAACACAAAGTGACAGACGATTATTGAGGACAGAGGAATACAATTTCAGGAAGATTTCAGAGTTCTAAATAAGTTCTTCTAGGTAAAATCCTGAATAATATACACACATCTATCGTATTACCATTTTTAGAGTATGTTGGGATGGGCTAAATAGCACATGGAAATGCTGAACCTGTGTGACTGAAAAAAAACATAAAATCCTGAGACAAAAACATTATGACTCAGAGCCACAAGACTGAGGAATGGAACCTCGCAAAGTTGAAAATGAATCATTGGACAAGGTAGAACCAGGCTAATTAAGAAATCAGAGGACAGGAAGAGTGGATAAGAGAGGATGATGCATGGCACGAAAATGATCAAAGTGCGTGTATGAAAATGGCAAGATGAAATACATCACTTTGTAATACATGCTTGAAACATATAAGAGCGTCTTCAGAAGCTGAGAATATACAGGCAGTAGTTACAGTGAAATGTATAAAATAAGAAAACTCCCTTATAGCATTATGCCTGAAAAATGACTGGTGGACATGTAATTGAATTCTTTAACATAACATCCTAATATCATATTCTTACTTACATGCCTATTGTAAGAAATAGTATCAAGAAAGAAAATTTCATAAACCTTTCAAACAGATTATCATTTTAATTTCTTAAGGAAATATATTTCAATACCAGAATATCTCCATAATTTTGTATTTACATCCTCTAAATTAGATATAAGACCTTACAACTTTTGGCTTCCCATCCTCAATACATACCTGAAAATCCAATATTTGTCCTTCTTAAGTCACAATTCAATTTTAAATGTCCCAGACCATAAAAGACGAAATGATTAATATGTGAGCAATTATTATACTTTTATATGACAGATTTTCTTTTCTGAGACTGAAACAAAAATAGTAGTTTAAAAGCTTACAGATTATTTCTCATTATGTCTCCTCTTAGAGTCTCTGTACTAAAGTTATAATTAAAGTATCTGTCATAGAGTAACAAAACATGTATGTACTGTCTAGACTTGCTATCTTGCTCTTGGCTAAATCATAGTTTGAAACAACTAGATGAGAATGAAAGGATGAACAATTAACCAGTAAATCTGCTGGAACTTAACATTCAGTAATGATAGAAGTGACATAAATATAAGATATACTATAGATGGAAAAAATGGTAAAATTGGAGGTTAATAAATCTAATTTGTGTATCTACAACAATGTATGAAGTATCGCATTAACTTGTATTTATTCATAAAAATATGTTCATTCATGCTATGCCATTTGGGTTTCAGTCATTAAAACTCTTATAAAGCTTTCATCACATTTACAATTTCTGGCTTTGGCTTGAAGAAAGCTTCCTCAACAGTGAACTTTTAAACACCACAAAGGTAATACTCCTTAAGGTGGGTTAAATTACCTTCAGTTTAGTTGCGTTTTTATGTTCAACAAGTGAGAGCAAGAGTGCATTTGGAAAAAAAATAAAAAAGGATGTTTGGAAGTATTTCACACAAAGAGCCTGGGGAACTACCCACATAACTTTCTAAAAGTTGAAAAGGGCCCTGAGGCATCTCATCCTCCTCCAACTTTTCTCAGTAGAAATGTGAAGAATTTAAGATTTTCTCACTGATGAGTATCAGTAACAGAAATGCCTGCCAATATTAATGCCATAATTAATTGGGCAAATAAACAAGAAGATAGCCATATATATATATATATATATATATATATATTTCTAGTCAGTAGCCAGTAACTTAGGAGTGTGACTAATAGTGTAAGTATGAATAATCAGAATGCTCATAAAAGGTAGCCAAGAGAGTGAATTGTTGTAAGAACTATAAAGAGCAATCTGACAATGCCTAGTGGTTTTGAGAATAATAATTGCCGGTGGCCTAGTTCCACTCCTAGGTAGATCATCTAAACAGATACTGTGTTAAGGACCATATATGTGTACAAGAATTCTTTTTTCTTTTTTTAAAATTTTTGTGCCCATCCTGAGGCATGAACTCAAGGCCACTATGCCACTTGAACCACAGCTTTACTTCTAGTTATTTGGTGGTTATTGGAGATTCATAAGTCTGGCTTCAAACCATGATCCTCAACTCTCAGTCTCCTGAGTAGCTAAGATTTCAGGTGTCTTGCATGTAAAATGATTCTAATCAGCTATTCAAATGTACCTTATTTTTCAGTATCTAGTAAAAAAAATTCAAATGCACTTTGATATGGAATCACCTCAATTCTCTGTCCATATGAAATGTGTAAATAAAATTTAAAAAAATATAACAGAAAAATCTTACAAAAATTTTATTGAAATAACAATAAATATCAAATAACAATATTACAAAACAGACTAATATACTGAAAGTCAATGAAGTAAGACATGCGATGTATTTGAGGGTGAGGCTTTCTACAATCATGTTATTGTGTAGAGCAACAACATAGATGCTGGTCAAAATAAATCTAGTTAAATTATTTAGATACAGCTGTGATTTTTTTTAATCCAAAGACAATCTTTGTCAGAGTTCTACTTTCACCTATGTGCCAGTTCTGTGGCTGATGTCAAATTTAATGACCAAGGTCAACATGAACTCTGTAACTAGGCAAAATATTAGAGATAAGAGTTAAGACTATTTGATAGGCTGCAGCTCAGAGTCGAATCACTGACTGAAAGCTAACATGAAGTAAGCCTTACATTCATCTATGTTTTTGCCAGAGATACTAACTTACCCTTGGACATTTCAAAATGGAGAAAATTATAAAAAGTTACATTTCTGACTTGTATACAAAAATAAATTTAGACACAATTCAAAGTTACACATGGAAGGAAAAATTTAAATGTAATTATGGAAAATAAGAGATCATTTTATAACCTAAAAGTATTAATAATTTTTTAAAGACAAAATAGGCACAAACTAAAAATACTTCAAATATATTTGTAATAAAATAAACAAGCATCTGTGGAAACCATGACATTTTCAGAAGGAGAGATTACCACCAAACTGGAAGAATGTATAAACATAAACTCTGTAAGGGCCATGCCTTTATTTATGTGCTAAACTGAACTTTACAAAGTAAAACAATTTTAACATATAAAGAGAAAATGAAAAAAAGAAAAATAATAGTATGAACAAATGGTCAAAGGCTTCAAATGAGCAATTAAAAATAAAGTAATTAGCCAGTGAATTTACAATACTATAAAGCCTAATTATCATAGATATACAAGTTGAAACACTGAATTTTTTAATGTTTATTAATGTATTAATAATTTTAAAACCTTATAAAAACAAATGCTAGTAATTGCAGTAAATTAAGTATTTCCTCCTATTCGATGTTCACAATTAAGTATAAAAATATACAACTAATCTGAAAGAAAAAAGTGGCAAAATTGAAAATTCAAATGCTCAAAAAATTTAATTTTTACATATGATCACTCTCACACATGTCCATAGGATAATATTTCAATATTAGCATATTCTTTAAATGTTTGACTGTTCTCACAATCCATCAGGAGTAGAATAAGTGCATGTTTTAATGCATCCAAAATATATAGTTTCTATGAAGATAAATCTTAGCCATCTATTTTAATTTTGTGTAAGGTTGCTGCACATTATTTTTTATATAAACAAGCTAATTATAAGGGTAAATGAAAACTCAAAAACAGAGTAACCAAGTAAGAATAAAGTAGAACTGACATTTCCTGACTTCAGGACTTACTACAAAGCTAATTTAATCAAGACAGCATGGAACTGATAAAAGAGAATAAATAGATATAAAACAGAATAAAGAATTCAGGAATGACCTACATATAAGAACAATAAGCTGACATTTTACAAAGCGACAAGGGAATACAAATGCTGCTGCGGTAATAAAAGTGAATCGCCTCAAAAACAATTATAATCCTAACTATGATACTTCAAGAAAAAATGAAATAAAAATCTGGGTGTTGTTCAATATGACAATGCCTTTTTATATATAACACCAAAACTATCAACTATGAAAGGAAGAAATGATTAGCTGAACTTCCAAGGAAGTCTAAGAAGTTATAAGTTAAATGTAATAGTATCATGGAAAGAATCCTGGACATGAAAAAAAAAAGATAATAGATAAAAACACAAGGAAGTAAGCCAGGTGCCAGTAGCTTACACCTGTAATCCTAGCTACTTGGGAGGCTGAGATCTGAGAATCAAGGTTAAAAGCCAGTGTGGGCAGGAAAGTCCGTGAATTCTTGTCTCCAATAAACCACCAGAAAACCAGAAGTGGTTCAATGGCTCAAGTGGTAGAGTCGTAGCCTTGAGCTGAGGAGCTCAGGGACAGAGCCCAGGCCCAGAGTTCAAACCCCACTACTGACAAAAAAAAAAGGAAATATGAATAAAGAGTGGCCAATAGTTAATAATGATGTATTTATAACCAACATATTAGGCTAATATGAAGATATTATCATAGTTGAATAATATAAAATATACTAATATAAAATTTAATAATAGACCTTTTTTATTTCCTCATCCAACACTGTCAATACTGTCCATTGAAATCCTCACAACTTCTTCAACTTAGAACAAAAAAAGCAATTGAGAATTGTCATTCAAAGAATTCTATGTACATCTGTGCATGAATACATACTATATGTGAATTTGGTCAGAACCTAGAATGAATAACTGAAAACAATTACAATCAAAGATGTTATTGTAATATAAGATCCTGATCGCTTAAGGGAATATTTTTCTCTGAAAAATACTTCAAAAATATTATTTTTTCAAAGCTAATAAAAATAGATTCTTTAAGTGATAATACAAAGAAAGAATAATGGAGTTGATTTGAAGGCTTAACAAACCTGTCTCTTAGGGCTGGGAAGGTGGCTCAGTGGTAGAGCACTTGCCTTGCATGCCTGAGGCCCTGGGTTCTATTCCTCAGCACCACATAAGCAAAAAAAAAAAAAAAAAAAAAGCCGAAAGTGGCGCTGTGGCTCAAGTGGTAGAGCGCTAGCCTTGAGCTGAAGAGCTGAGGGACAGCGCCCAGGCCCAGAGTTAAGGCCCCACGACCAGACCCGCCCCCCCCAAAAAAAGAACTTAAAATAGGAACTATGAGAGTCAAGGTAAGGGGATGCAGCGTCTCCTTTAACACAAGATTATCCCCACCTTTCTCATTACTTTAAACACAACATACAAAACAAAGCCAAAGCACCATAACATGAAGTCTCAGAGAAAATTAGCTCACATTTCATTTTGTTTACTTGGCTTATCTCCAAGAAAATCAGATGGTCGTACCTTTGGAAGTAGCAAGTCGTTTATAAATCACTTTTTGTCAGGGAAATTGACTCCTATCTTACTGCCCAATTTCATTAGTGAAATCACCAGTTACAGGTACGAGACACCTGGGAATCACCTAAGACTGTCCTGCTCCTTCCACTGCCATGCCAAAGGTCACCAATCCTGCCTCCTCTATTTATTATCTGTTTTGGAGCAGCTCACATGCTCTGTAGCCCAATTGCTCTTTGTTTAGTTCAGTTTATATTCTTTCTTCCTGTGACCACAGTTCCTGCACCCAAACTGTTTTTCCTCTCTGTAGTACATTTCCTCCTTCCACTATTATTATTTTCAAAGCTAGCTAGCTAAAATCAAAAACACTGTTGTCACTAACTCGGGGAATATAATTAAATATCCACCATACTATCTTAATGACTTGGCTTTTTCCCCTTCATTGTTGAACATGAAAACTTGATCTACAAATACTCCAAATTGTCTGTGGGTCTTAGCATATTTAATATTCCCCCACCCATTCTGTGTTTGTTACCTTACACTTGATTTTAATTTCACAAAACAAACTTGACTATTTCATTTACTTAGGAAAATCTTTTTTAAATCAAATATGTAGTCAATCAAATATAGTCACTAAAGTACATAAAACTTTCCTAGCCTTTTATTCTCATTCTGGGGCTATACACTTTAAACAAAGAAAAAACAGAGAGAAAAAATATAGTGTTTCTATCCTAGTGTATGAGACATATATTAAACCAGTACAGACAAATATGGAATCATACTGTCTCTAAAGCTGATGACAAGAAAGTCATGGTCCTGTGATACAGAGCATCTCTGGGCATCACGGAAACTATATTTTGTATAATTGCCAGGGAAAAGCTTACTAATTGAGATTATTAAATGGGAACACCTAGTAATTAAAAGACAGGGACAAGCATGGTGGTTAACATTTGTAATCCCAACTATGTGGAAGGTACATGGAAACTACATGGAAGATTGTGGTTCAAGGCCAACCAGGGTAAAACAAGCTAGGCATAGTGACATAATTATTCTCTGAGCTATGTGGGAGGCAGAAGTAGGAGGATCATGGCATTAGGTCAGCCATGTGAGAACTTATCTGAAAAATTAAAAATTAAAAAATGGCTAGGGGTATGAGTAAAGTGATAGAATACCTCCAGATAAACCTGAGTTTGAATCCCAGTACTACCAAAAATAAAAATAAAGAAGTAAATGACACATGATACATGATGATAGATAAATGGCCAGAACTGCAGCAGTCCCTGATGCATGGGGAGTAAGGGCAGGCTAGCATAACTGGGTATCTTGCCTGAAAGGGAGTGACACAGGATAGGTTAGAAAGGAAACCGAAACCATACAAATTCTTATGAAGTACAGTAATAAATTTACATTGTTCCCCAAATGCAGATAAAAGCGACTTAGTGCACAGGGTGCCAATGGCTCACGCCTGTAATCCTAGCTACTCAGCAGGCTGAGATCTGAAGATTTCAGTTCAGCCTATGCAGAAAAGTCCATGAGCCTCTTATCTCCAATTAACCACCAGAGAACTGGAAGTGGCGCTGTGACTCAAGTGGTAGAGCACTCACCTTGAGCTGAATAGTGCTGGGACAGCACCCAGACCCAGCGTTCAGCCCCAGGACTGACCAAAAAAAAGAGACAGTACTTATAGGGACATGATCTGACATATATATTGGTGAATATTCTAGTTGTTGAATGGATAGTGAATAGGTAGTGAGAAGAACAAATGTAAAGAGATCAGTTGAAAGTGATTAAATGCTGAATAAGCTAGTGGCAGCCAAAGGAGGTAGAAGCATACAGGTGCAAAATAAATTGTGAAGGTAGATACTAAAACTCCTACGAGGCTCTGTAGGTGTGGCTCAAATGTTAGAGTGCCTGTTTACCAAGTGTGAAGCCTTGAGTTCAAACACCAGCACCACCATGAAAACAAACAACAAGGAAATGGACATTGCCATAAATGTAAGAAAATAAACATGAGACCTAGAAAAGTTCGTTTTTAAAAACTAAATCTTTCTTCCAGTTACACTAAGTAGATGGACTATAATATTAGTTAAGGCAACAAGTAAAAGTGTGTGTTGGAAGGAATCAGGTTGCATTTTAATCAAGAGCTTTGTGTGGGGTATTTTGAGTTTCCCTTAAGGTATCCACTCAAAGCATCAAAAGGGCAGTTAGTTAACCAAATTTGGATCTCTTAAATGAAATCTTAATCAGAGAAGTGAAATTGTAAGACATTGGTATGTAGTTATTATTTAAAGTAATGGGAATGGAATCATCTCCCAGGTGGAGAATGTAAACATATAGGACAGGGAGGTCAAGAATGTGGCAGTGGAACTCCAATATGGATGAAGAAGAGAAAGAGATAGAGTCAGGAAATGAGCATCCTGGGAGACTGGAGGCAAATCAAGAATGTAATATGAGAGAGAAGAGAATTTTAAGGAGCAGAAGGTCAAACTGTGTTGTATATTCCCAAAAGTCAAGTAGGGTGATGACCAACTAATATCATTTGAACACAGCAAATAGGAAGTCGCTGGAGGCCATGACCCCACTGAAGTTACAGAGACTACACTGGATTGTGCAGAGGAACAAATGGAAAGTAATTAAATGTGTTTCTAAGCAGATATTCTTATATAAGTCATTGCATAGAGTTTACATTTAGCAATTAATGTGGCATCTTGGGGAAGTGACTACAGAGTCTTTCATGGTAGCCCAAGAATCCTTACCCAATCACACCTCCTACACAATCAGTTCAATGGCTAGTGTTCTTTACTCCTGTGCCCCTCCAATAGTACATGTGGCAACAATAATAATTGCATGTTTGTCTGTTTTGCAGTGAAGCTGTGTGCTATTACGGACAGACTCTGGGTTTCATCAATGTCTGGCAAATGAAAGGAGTGATTTAATTTATCACTGAGTGCCAGAAAGGGCATCGAATTGTGCAAATTCTTGGAAAAAGAAACATGAATGAACATTGTTTGTGACTTCACACACTTGACAGTACAACTGCAAGAAGAGGAAGAACAGCCAGGAAAGTGGTAGATGGCCAGCTTAGGAAAATTTTATGCTAAAATTCCATGTAATGAAAGAAAGAATTAGACATGAATATAAGGAACCTTGAGATTGAGACTCCCAAGATCCATTGCCTAATGTTATCTGTATGTACAGGTCACATCCAACATGTCCCCATTATGACCAGTGTTTTCCACCTTCAATTGTCTGCAGAAAGACCTTGGCAATTACACTGGATTCCTTCAACCCTTTCATCTGTAGCCACCTAATTAGTTACTGAGTTCTATGCTTCGTAACTTACATATATCTCATAAGCCTATCTTCTCTCTTTTCATTGTGAGCACCAATTAGGGGATCACTCCTTGTTCTTCTCCTTCAGATTGTTTTATGTTCAATTTTTCTTGTTTACATGCCTCCCTAAATTACTTTGTCAAAGTATCCCAGAGTACCTTTGCTAACATGTCTATCTGATGATGTTTGTTTGCCTTCTATCACAAGTTCTTGGTCATACAACATTTGACATTTTAAGTGTTCTATGATTTAACCCCCAAATTCAGTTTCATTTATCACTAGCCTTTTTACATTCTTTACCCCTTAATATTATTGAACTATCTTTCAGTTGTCATTATAATGAGTAAGTGACTTTCTTTTTGGTTCTACCTTTATTTAGCGCTCCTTATATCCAAAACTAGCTTCTCTGCTGCTCACATTCCTGTACTAACTTACTCCTACTCAAACCATTTCCTTTCTTTAATGTCTTCAATGTTTTTTTTCCATGTAATCCACATCTCAGTCTTTATTAAAGTCTGTATAAAACTGATTGTGTCTGTGTTTTCTATTTCATATATGCCCTTCAAAGTACCTACCAAGCCTGTTTATTGTTTACACCAAATGAAATTTGTCATAGATGTTCAAATGTTTTTCAAATTGTAACAAATTAAGAGTCATCTGTCAGGGCTGGGAAGGTGGCTCAGTGGTAGAGCGCTTGCCTTGCATGCCTGAGGCCCTGGGTTCGATTCCTCAGCACCACATAAGCAAAAAGAAAAAAGCTGAAAGTGGTGCTGTGGCTCAAGTAGTAGAGCGCTAGCCTTGAGCTGAAGAGCTGAGGGACAGTGCCCAGGCCCAGAGTTCAGGCCCCACAACTGGACCCCCCCCCCAAAAAAAAGTCAGTCAGAGAAATCTAGTTATGAAAAAGTATCTTTCTAAACTGAGTGTTCCTGTATCCCAGTACCCAGAAAACTGAGATAGCTCTCAAGTTTAAGGCCATCCTGTGAAATAGAGACTTTGTTTCAATAGAGCAATAGAACCTGTTTCAATAGACCCCATTTCATAGAGCTACTCCTAGAAAGTCTTAATAAAATTAACAAAAAGTGAGATATTTAATTGTTGGCATTGTTTGGAATTAAAAATGACTGAGGTCACGTGTGTATGTGCATACTATTAGGATTTAATTTTTTTTTTTGGCAGGGAGGGAAATTAATTGGAGATAAGAGTGTCAGGAACCTTTCAGCCCACAAAGGCTCAAATCTCAGCCTCCTGAGTAACTAAGATTACAGGCATGTGTCATTGGCATCCAGCCACCATTTGTTTTTATGTGATTCATCAAGATTTTGTGAAAAGAGATAGATTTGGACTTGAGTAAACTTTATGTTCACACTTTAATTATTTATCTAAATTTTAATGGACATTTTTTAAATTGTGAAACTATCTTGATAAGTGGGTGAAAGTTTTAGTTTTAGGGAATGTTAGTAGCTAGAAATTTGGAAGACTCCTCGAATTTAATCATTCAGATGAATTTGCACTCTTATTCTTCTAGTGCTTGAAAAGCCTATAATTAATATTTGATAACAATTAAGACTAATTGAGACCAATTGTCTACTTAACTTTTAAAAGCAAATAAAGAATCAGAAGCAAAAATATTCAATAATAAAAATCTACAGGCAAATGTATCAATTGGTAAAATAGAAATATATGTAAGTCTTGTAAATCATCTATATTTTGTGGAATGAATATAATATTTAATTTTCTTAATCTAGGAGTTATTATCTTCCACAGTACTTGAGAATTTCTTCAGAATAATTAAATTTCAATGAAATATTCTTTATAAGCTATTTTCTATAGAGCTTTAGGATATTTTGTTGAGTGTTGGTAGAGAGAATGATAGATTATTAGATAGATAAGACCTTATTTTATATCTAAATCTTTATAAAGCTTCATCCTAATGATATAAAATACCTCTATACCTTTTGAGTGCAGACTGACATGCCAGAAGAGCCCTTATGACACCCTTAAAAGTACATTAGTAAAACAAGTTGTTGCTTGTTATTTTGAAAATCAACTTGCACTGTGTAAGGGCTTATATGCATTATTTTTATTTCAAATATCTTGCCAGTAACACACTTTGCTTAGCCAAACCACAACCAAACCAGCACTCCAGAAATACAATAGCACTTTTATGTTTCTTTTTTTTGTACATTTTTATTGTACAAATGCTATACAGAGGGGTTACAGTTACATGATCAAGGTAAAGAGTACATTTCCTATTGAGCATTGTTGCCTCCTCCTTTGTTTTCCCCCTACCATCCCTTCCCTCCCACTTCCACAACTACCCTCCCCCCTCAGCCAAAGTTGTAAAGTTCGTTTTCAACATAGTGTCTTGTACATCTCATTGTTACAATGGGTCAACCTGTATCCTTATTTAAGCATTTTGTTTTTTCCCTTACCCTCCCCAAATTAGAGGAGTGTATATACAAGATGCAGGGCACCAACGTCAAATACATTGAAAACAGGGGTTATACTGTGGAGGAGGAACATACAAGAGAAACAAAAAAAATTACATGGTACATTATAAAAACGTTAGAAACAATAGCAAGAAAGAAGAAAAATTGTGCCCCTATCTTGGGGTTCATTTCACTTAACAACATCTTTTATGGTCATATGTACATAGCTTTTGACCTTTTCTACTTGTCCTACACAAGTACTAGTTATTCCAAATAAGGGGAACCATGGGACCTATATTTCTTTGAGCTTGGCTTACTTTACTTAATACATTTTTTCCAAGGCTTTCCATTTCCTAACAAATGGAGCAATGTCATTCCTTCTGATGGGGCCATAGAATTCATATATATATATATATATATATATATATATATATATATACACACACATATATATACATACACCCACACACACATACTACATGTTCTTGATCCATTCTTCTATTGAGGGGCATCTGGGTTGGTTCCATATCTTAGCTATGGTATAATACTGTGATAAACATGGTTGTGCTGGTAGCTTTAGTATGGTCTTGTTTGTGATCATTTGGGTGATGCCCAAAAGTAGGATTGCTGGTTATTTACCATAGCTAAGACATGGAACCAACCCAGATGCCCCTCAGTAGATGAATGGATCAAGAAGATGTGGTATATATACACAATGGAATTCTATGCCTCCATCAGAAAGAATGACATTTCCCCATTTGTTAGGAAATGGAAAGGCTTGGAAAAAATTATATTAAGTGAAGTAAGCCAGGCCCAAAGAAACATAGGTCCCATGGTTTCCCTTATTTGCAATATCTAGTATAGGTATGAGTCAAGCGGAAAAAGTCAGATAATGTGATGTTAGGAAAACGAAAATACAAATATGTATTTTAATGTTTTTGTTTCTTTCATGCATGTGTTTCTAACGCATTTATAAGATTATTTCTTTGTTGCTTTGTATGTCCCTCCCCCACAGTGTAACCCCCGCTTTCACTATATTTGATGTCAGTATAACGTGGAGGAGATGGGGACAAACAAGTCGTTTAAGGATTCAGGTGGACCTGTTGCAACAATGAGAAGTACAAAATGTCATGTCAAAACCAGCTTTACAATGTCGGTGGGGGTGGGGGGGTGGGGGGGTATGATTGGGTGGGAGGGAGGGGGGAGGCTGGGAAGGGAGGTGAAGGGTAAACAAAGGAGGAGGCTGCAATGCTTGGTAAGAAATGTATGCATTATCCTGCCCATGTAATTGTAACCCCTCTGTACAGTATGTTCTCAAATAAAATAAAATAAAATTTAAAAAAAAAAAAAAAAGTAGGATTGCTGGGACACAGGGGAGCTCTATGTGGAGTCTTTTGAGGAAACTCCATACTGCTTTCCAGTGTGTTGAACAAGTTAATTTTGGACAGTACTGTATATTGTGGCTTATTTTCCTTAACTCAGCTTCTCAGCATCATAGGCCAAAAAATCATAGGATGAGTTGTAGTTTCTAATCACCTCAGAAAAACAGACCTATCCATGGTACATTGTCTTCAAAGGCATGCAGAATGTAGGAATAAGAGATTATCTAGATCTAATCTTACATTTCGTAAGCAAGGAAATTGAAACTTAGGAGGGATAAAGCTTACTAATTTGTATTTAAAATCTATACATTTTATTTTAAAATGAGCCTTTCAGACTAAGTGAATATATCACGATTATTCTTTGAATATTCTTTTAATAACATATATACTATTAAAGAAATGGCAAGAACATTTGGAGAAATAACTATATCATATAAAATATTAATGGTAGCAATAGGTTCAATTTTCTCAATTATCAAAATAAATGATTTAATGAGTTATTGCACATATAATTATGGTCAACATTTTTCCTCCTCCTCCTCCTCCTCCTCCTCCTACTCCTTTTCTGCTTCTCCTCTTCTTCCCCTTCCCCTCTTCTTTCTTCTTTTAGTCTCCTACATCCTCTTCTTCCTGCTTTTCTCCTTTGTCTTTTTTTTGGGGGGGGGTCCAGTCGTGGGGCCTGAACTCTGGGCCTGGGCACTGTCCCTCAGCTCTTCAGCTCAAGGCTAGCGCTCTACCTCTTGAGCCACAGCGCCACTTCCGGCTTTTTTCTTTTTGCTTATGTGGTGCTGAGGAATCGAACCCAGGGCCTCAGGCATGCAAGGCAAGCACTCTACCACTGAGCCACCTTCCCAGCCCCTTTGTCTTTATATTCTATCTATACATTATGCATCTATTATCTAAAATTATCCAAATTATATGCCATAATCACCAAAGATTTTTCTTATATCTAAAGTTAAGCCAGTTAGACTCATTTTGGAATTTGTACTTAAGCACACTGATTAAATTAAAAATGAATGGAGATGATTTATTCAGAAGTTATGGTGTTATCACTGGTTAATTCAGAAAATGTTAATGATACAGAATGTAGTATATTAAAAATTAATTTTGACATATACTGAAGGTAAACTTTAAGAAGTATCTGAATGTGTACATTTTAAAATTAAAATTTTAGCCTGCTTCAGAAAATTTCAGTAGAGGGACATAAAGTATTTGTATTAATATCAATAACAATAAAAACAACATATTTGTTTAACTATTCATCATGTTCTTTGATAGTCATTTTACATTTGTATGCTTTTTTATCTTTAGATCTCCCAACATAGGCTGTAATATAACTATTCCCAAATGTAGGCAGGGGAACTGAAGTTTAAGAATGCTTTCAGAGATTGATTCCAATTTCAGGGTTTTAACTTGGATCTACTTGAATTTATCTCTAGTAAAAATATAAACTGGAGATAAGAGAAATAAGGCTTAAACATTTTTTTCCAAATCCACATAATATTTGTGTGATTATGCATCTAAAATAATAAACAAATGAATCTCTGTAAACTTTAATCAAGATCATCAAGAAGTCAGGATTTGCATGATCTTAATTAGCTAATCCTTAACATTCCATTTTTGAGGAAGATTACATGGGGAAAGGAAAAGTGGTGGTTAGAGCTTTGAGTAATACAAAGAATTCCACACAGGAGATAGAAATTAGCAAAATTAGCAAAGCAAGACATAGCATTGGAGAAAGTATCGGCTGTCACATCAAGAACACATCCCATAGAGACAAATGTTCAAAGATGTTCCTCTGGTGCCCATAAATGTATGCATCAGATCACTAATTCCCATTATTCTGATGCCAGGCTCAGAAGAGTTTTGGAATTTGCTTTTCACACAGCATGACAAACAAATATAGGCACATGAGACATGCTGTTTAAAGGACTGGTCAGGACTCCAGTTATAAATGACTGAAATGTAACTGAAATTGGTTTAAAGAAGAAAACAAATCAATACAGTCAGAACACTCAATATCTGGGCAGATGTTGGTATATCTGGCTGAGTAACGACTTTAAAGTTATCAGGATTGATAGGTTTACTCACAAGCTCTGCAGTCTCACCAAATCCGGCAGCTTTACCTTATGGTGGCAAAATTATCCTGGGTAAGCTGCAGTTGATAGTCTACTTTTTGCTGTATCTTCCCTGATAATTTCAGATACTATAGGGTTTGAAAGGTCTTCATCTGTCTTGGAAAATAACTATTATGTGAAGAAAAATCCCACCCAAATTACCGCTTGCCAAGTAACATAAACAGTTGAAGTTTTACTAAAACTGTTAGGAAACAGCTAATCATGAGTGATGGGGAAATGTGAATGAAAGCTAAAATGGAGACCACAGGACTGTTAAGAAAACATACTGAAATTAAGACTTTCCAAATCATTGGGAACTTCAGCCATCCAGATAGGTAACTTTCCTTACTTGTAACAAGGATCTTTATTCTCTACTGGAATTCCTTACAGGAAATCTCGATAAATGTCCAAAGCCTAAAGCCTTCTGATGTTATTTTCACCCTAGAGAAAACCTGTTTTCAGTCTATTAAAATATATATTTGTAACTGATGTTTAAACTTTTTTTGCTGCCATATATTAAGTAAAAGCATGAGAGAAGCCTAGCATTTGTTATTCCTTTGGTTGTCATGGTTCTAAACCATTCTCTATATAATTGCTTTGCAGTCACCTTGGGTTTTAGGAAACACAAGACAAATGGACAATATCTTTATGAGAAAGAAAAAGAAAAATACCCCAAAGAGACAAGTAGGGAAAGGAGACATGAGCTCAAGCCCCAGGACCAGTAAAAAAGAAAGAACATATCTTGAAGATTTTCTATTGTTTTTCTCTGGTCAAAAGTCAAGAAGAGAAATACAAATTTAGTGGAACAATGCCTGCTTGTGATACAATTATTTGGGTGAGCAGACTAAGAATGAAAAAAAATACTTATACATGTTTCTTTGAGAGAAAAACATTTCTGCCATAAACTCTTTAGGCATAAAATATGTTATAGTTAGTTAAACAGAAATGGATAGGTTTACATTACTTACTCAGCTTTGTCTCTAATTCCTTGTTTCATGTTACCATATGTTATAAGTCAATATCATTGAGGGAAAGAAGTTTTATTTTTTTCAAGAACTTTTTATACTTTTTGCATTCCTATGATCATGTAAATATGTGAAAATATTATTGTAATTAAAGTATCTTAGTTATAGAAATGTCATAGGTATTTTCTCCTTGTTATATACTTCAAAACCATTTTCCTCTACCAATTTTATGTGAGAAAGATTTCTACTTATTCTTAAGGTTGTTCTCAGCTAAGACTCAGTCTCACAGGATTGAGAAAAATAGTCAAAGAAGGGATAAAATATTAGAGTGTCTGAATACTTGAGGTAATGGGATGATACAAAAACAACAGGAGCACTGTCAACAGACATCAATTGAAATTCAGTATATGCTCCTTTATTTGCCCAACCTCACCTGCCATTAATCAGTGTGTTGCACATGCTTGAAGACAGCCTTCATAGACCTCAACAGGCACTTTTCACATTTACCCTCAAGAGAAAAAATAGTAATTATTCTGGGCTCCTGTCCAAGCAGGTAGCCATTAGCCTACACTGGAAAACAGAAATCTGCCATTATATTCATGCCAAGATCTCAGAGAAACAGCTTTCCAAAGGATTTCTGGTATCCTTGGTAAAGGAATTAGCATCTACATCTTCTTTACTATAATTGAGTAGTTAATTTTCAAAAGGAAACAGAAAGGAAGTTTTATCTTAGAAAAATGGGACAATTATGATTCTGTAAATTACCCAGATGTATCTGAAAGGCTAGAAAAATGGTTGTGTCTGATCCTTCACTTTTTGAATCACAAAAGAATTTGGTCATGGATTTCTCCTATAATACAAAAAATGAGATAATTCTTCCTAAGAGGCAGGAAAATGATATTCTAACTCTAGGGGTCTATATAGCAAAAGAAGTGGGGCTGGGAAGGTGGCTCATGGTAGAGTGCTTGCCTTGCATGCATGAGGCCCTGGGTTCGATTCCTCAGCACCACATAAACAAAAAGAAAAAAGCCAGAAGTGGCGCTGTGACTCAAGTGGTAGAGAGCTAGCCTTGAGTTGAAGAGCTGAGGGACAGTGCCCAGGCCCAGAGTTCGGGCTCCACGACCGGACCCCCCCCCAAAAAAAAATTCAAGAATACAAAGAAAGGGTAAACTTAGAATTCAAGCTGGGTAAAGGTCATTCCTAGGTAGCAAGTATTAGAAGAAAACTTAATAAAAATAGAATAAGGATGAGTGAGAAAGGCTTATACCTGTAAAAAAAACTAAAAAGGAAGTGTAAGCTCAGGGTTAAGAAAGTACCAAGCAGCCCTGATAGGGATTATGTCATGTTTTAGCACAGGACATCTTTAGATTTACAATGGAATTAAAAGAGGAACAAATTCACTGCATATCCTTTTTGTATACTTTGTAATCTACCAATTATCCTCTGTGATCACACCTAATTCAGCACAGCAAGATAGCATAGTGTAGGGTAAGACACAGTGGAATGCGGGCCAAAGAACTACATTTTCTGTTTCTCTCTGTCATTGATCTTCTTAACAAGTCAGGTCATCTCCTTAAAAGCAAATTTCCTCACTGAATGTTTGAGAGGTTTATACTAAATGATTTTCCAATAAAGATGCAAAGTATTATTTTAGATAATTTCATTTATCAAGGGATAAAACTCATGTTATTTTTCAATCTGTTCCATTTTGGACATTTAGCTAAAGCATGAAAATAGAAAAAGAAGGGAAATCATTTGTAAAGTAAAAAAAAAAAAAAAGAAATTTTATTCACATAAATGAAATTGATGATTCCACTATAGCTTTTAGTAAAAAAAAAAATCTCACAATTAAGGTAATATTAATTTTCAACAGAAGATTCACTAACAAATTCATTGAAATTATCTGAAGTTCTCTTGCCCTGGGAATTAATACAATAATACCTTAGCAAGGTCAGGGGTGTTTTTGTGGAGGAAAGGAGAGATTTTTCAGGCCTAATTTTATGTGTGATTATATGATGGATTTCTTACTAAGCTAAACCACAGGAGGAAAAAAAAAGTGAAGTTTCAAAGAAACAAATTCACTAGTTACTTTGTTCTCCTAGGGTTTCCATTTATGTAGACAAATCTACTGTGAAATGTAAAACAGAATATATTTCCAAGTTTAATGCAGAATTTTAGATAGCAATACAAAATTTGATAGCAATGAAAAGTTAATGTAAACATTTTCATAGGAGCCTGATTTGCTATGATAGTCGTGGTAGCATTCAGTGAGGTTTACCGTATTAAAATTTTGCTTTGCCAGTTGAATTTTGACAAGTGACTAAAAATATCATGATTCTATTATGACTAAAATTCTCATCACTTCTGGGTATTTTAACCTTGTATTTGACTATTTCTAGTGACATGGGTGGTTACGTAAACCAGAAACATATGAGCACTATGAGCTCCAAAAGAAACTACATATTTTAACTCAGAGTTATTTACTTCTATTAGAACCAAAGTTTTAAGCAAGCTCTAGCTTGATAGTCCCTCAAGAAGGGTTTTGGAGTTCTCTATTTGTTTTGTGGAACTCATATAGAATGTCAACCAAAATTACCAAAAAAAAAAAAAATCTTAAATTTCTCAAGCAAAAATTACAGTTCCACAAGGTTACTTTGGAAACTAGGGATAAATGGGGCTATGTATTAGTTCGTTTTTTGTTACTATAATAAAATACTTCAAGTTGAATGACTTTATAAAGAAAAGAGATTTACTTTTCTCACAATTCTGGAGCTTCAAGGATCTGAATCTAGTAATGGATTTCTTTCTGTCAGAGTCCTGAGGTAACACACAGAAAAACATGTGGAGGGCTCTGATACTTGTGTTTAGTTGTAAATTGGGCCAAAGTACAGAGGTCATTCAAAATACAATAAAACAGTTAATGTTGGCAGATAATTATAACTTTAACATTTCAAAATAAGCTGCTTAGAAAAAGAAATATGTCACATGCATGACTGTGTGTTTTGTAGGTAGGCCATCCTATAACAAAAACGATGTAGCCAACATTGCAGAAATTCATTATTGTATCCAGGTGCCAGTGGCTCACGCCTGTAAGAGGCAGAATTCTGAGGATCACAATTCAAAGTCAGCTGGGGCCGGAAAGTCCGTGAGACTCTTATTTCCAATAAACCACCAGAAAAAACGAGAAGTGGTGCTGTGGCTCAAGTGGTAGAGCACTTGCCTTGAGCTGAAGAGCTGAGAGACAGCGCCAGGCCCAGAGTTCAAGTCCCATGACCGACAGAAAAAAAATACAGTTTAGTTATGCTAGTTTCAAAACCAAAATGAAATTCTAGACAGTGTCAATATCTATGATGAAGTTGTATAGGAAATGCCTGTTGAAATTATAAAGAAACGCAAAGGGAACAGTAGTCATTCTGTTACCTTTGACGCCCAGATAATTTTACCTTGACTCTCAAAGACACTACCTGACTTTCTATCCAAGTCAGATTTTATTAATTTGACTTAGCAATGAATGAAAATATTCCACTAGTTTCAAGATGACTTTAGTTTTCATGATATAATAACTTCAAAGATAAAGTATGTATCATAAAACTATATACTGACAAGTAAAATAAAGCATGATAACCCAATGAAATTTTTCATGAATTTATTATTTTTTCAAAAATTTCCATTGACTACCTTTTGTATATTAAAATATAGTATCAGGCTCTGGAGATTTGATAGTGAACAAAAAGAGTGTCTTGATGTACTCTTTTGAAATAT
The DNA here is from genome assembly GCF_019054845.1 of Dipodomys spectabilis. Lineage (NCBI taxonomy): Eukaryota > Metazoa > Chordata > Mammalia > Rodentia > Heteromyidae > Dipodomys > Dipodomys spectabilis. The sequence goes on along the minus strand of NW_024870766.1, from coordinate 8,829,737 downwards.
AAAATTTAAACTCATAAATAGTCCTTTCAGAACAATTAGAAATGAAGAATATACAATGAAAGAAAACAATAACATGTGAAGATATTTATCTTTTCTATATAACAAAAGTAATTGTTCCTAATTTATTACTTAGATTATATGAATTTCAAAGTATAAATGCTATATGTGTATAGATAGTATTTATATTTGTAAAATAAAAATTTCTAAAAAGAGGGATACAGTTTCCAATTCTTAAGTTTATTTCAATTCTACTTCAAAAACACTGAAAAATTACCTCATTGTTTGGCTACCAGATAAAGCTAAAACTGACAGATTGTAGATATGATTTTGGCTGACCCACTTTTTCTTTCTAGCTGTTAATGGCTGTATAAATAAGACACAACTTGGAAAGGTCTTGGACTAAGCAAAACACTAAGTAGAAAAACTTGAATAGGAAAGATACAACTAAGTATTTCTTTCACTGAAACACTCAATACTAAATGTGTATCTTCTTCAACTCAGAATTCCTTGTTTATTGACAACAACCTCTATTCAAAAATATTTTTTTTCTGTTTAAGTCAATTTCAGTGCTTTGTTGTAGTCAAAGGTCATTCAAGTATGTGCTAAATCATGGAAAATACGGAATAACATCTTTTTTTTTGTTTTTAATGTTGAAGAGTCTTGTGTTGTTACAAGGAAAATTGATCCCTTTTGGAGTTCAATTTCACACCCCATCTCTTGTCACACCAACACTCTAAAGAAATGAATGGAAACAGCACATAAAGCACTGAAACCTTTTAAAGTAAAAATTTAGCCTTTGAAGAGTAGAAAAAATTATTCACTGAAAGTTAAATATTTTCATAATGGAGGAATGAAAAAAATGATTATTTTACTGAAGGAGTGTTTTATTTGATGGTCAGAAAGACACCCTTGATATTTACTTTACTCTGGTAGCCAAATCCACTGAATTCAAGGTTCTCATTCACAAGCTCATTGCTCCTACTGAAACCATATGTAAATAAGGACTATCAAAAATTCCATGTTCTGTTTGCATAATGACCTCTGGTCACTATTTCCACATGTCAGGAATGAATAACTACTTCATGGTGAAATGTTTTATGGCACCAACTCATAGATACTCTCACTAATGGAAGTGATTATTAAATAAAGATCTTAAATGACAAATGTCTTATTCTCTTCGTTATATGGAGACCAGGAAATGATCTGACTCTCCCAGAAAACGTATGTGCTATGAGTGATAGAAACTGACAATTAGGAAAATCTACTATTCTTCAGCACTCATAGCCATCCCCATAAAGTTTGGTCTGAAAAATTAAGAAGATCCCTTTTGATGATGGTCAAAGGACATCATAAGCATATATGAAAAGACATAATAAAAATCATTTTTATCCAACAGAAGCTTCACAGAAAAGACCATCAAATATTTTGCATTATATTTCTAGAGAGGAAGTTATAGTAGAAACTTCAGATCTACATGGGACATTTGTAAAAGATAATAGCTTTAAATCTCAAAATATCAAAGTAATCATTCTTTTAAAAGCACTTCCTTTAAAAGTACTTAATAATATTCTATTCTGTCACTTGTCCAAGTGTCATAGTAAACATTAAATTTGCTATTCTGTTTCATTCTTCACTCCATATAATAGCAGTAGATATGAAAGAGAAATAATATTTATTCAGGAGGGAACATGTACACATTTGTCAGTAATGTCTAAAGAATTTTATTCACTCCAAACACACAAAAACCATTTTACTTAAGAGTGGGAAAAAAATATAAAATGAACTCTAGTATATGACAGGGCTAAATAACTTGAACAGGAAATGGTAAAGGGACAATGGATTACATATTTCTGAATTCATTTAAATACACAAGGATATCTAAAGCTTATTTGTGAACTTAATAAAGAGTATTAGTTTCTTTATATAGCTAAATTTGACTAAAATTTACATATATATAAATATATATACTAAGATATATTTTCTACTGTATGTATAACAAAATGTATGTGTAGTTAATGACATAAATGTTTGAAATATTCATTATACATGGTATTATTAGAGTATAAAATGGTGCCACAGATTTATATAAACAATCATAGTTAAAATTAAAGTATATTTTCTTAAGAAATAACATTATTTCTAAATACAAATGTAAAAACGACGCTGAAATTATCCTATTCATGTGGCTATGGCAAAAATATGTTTTCTACCATATTTTGAAGAAAACTTGGACATTTCACTTTAGGGAAAGAAAATAATATAATTTAAAATTTCTATACTGTTTCAATATTGCACAGAGAGGCCTAATAAAATTTAGTTCAATATCTATTATATTAACAATGCACAGCCATAATGAGATTAGAAACTGTAAGCAGAAAATTTTCCAAGAATAACAGTAGATAATAAGAATAATCTGCATATTGTTCAAAAGAAAACAAGTCATTTTTTAAATTAAAATATTATCCTAGTGCATTACTACGCATTTTCTGGAAAGTTGAATCACATATTCATCAAGAAAATTTCATTGTTCACAAAAAAAATCAAAATTAACCTTTTTAACTACACCTTCTAATGTGAGATAAATTAACGTAAATGTATTTGATAAATCCCATGCAGAGATCAGATCCTGAATGTTTGTTGTGCTCTAGCAACAAATATATCTTATTAAAAGTTTATTACTGAAAATTTAGGGCAAAGCATTTGTGATACTTTGCTCTTATAAGACAATCAAAAGAGTTTATGTGGGGTCCTCAAGAGTGATGGGTTCAATATTTTCATTATTTCTGGTCGTAGGTAAGGCATACATCACACCTGATTTGTACTATTCTTCATACTGCCCATAACAGGGAAGAACTATTTAATTTCTATAAAAATTAACTTTAAATCTCACTGAAGATTAAATAACTTGAGAAGCTTTTATAAGATTTATCCTCATAAATTGGCTAATTGATCTGAATGGAGTTTGTGATGTCTCCAAATAGTTCTAATGTTAAATTAAAAACCCAACGTGGCTCACACCTATAATCATAGCTACTCAAGAGGCTAAGATCTGATGATCATGGTTTGAAGTGAGCTTGGGGAGGAAAATCCTTGAGATTCCAATTAACCACCAGAAAACGGGACATAGCACTGTGAATCAATGTATAAATAGCTCCAGACTTGAGCAAAAGAGTTCATTTAGCACGCAGACCATGAGTTCAAGTCCCATGACCCACAATAAAACAAAACAAAAGAAACATACAAAAAAACTCACAAAAACCTCTTATATAAACTTTTAAGTTAAGAATTTTACCAATTGTAAGTTTACCTTTAATTCCTATATCACATAGAGATTACCTGCTACTTAAAAAAAAAAAAAAGCAAAACATAATTGCCAGAGTGTTGGTGGTTCATGCCTGTAATCCTAACAACTCAGGAGGCTGAGATCTGAGGATGGAAGTTCAAAGTCAGCGTAGGCGGGAAAGTCCGTGGGACCCTTATCTCCAAATAACCATCAGAGAAGCAGAAGAGCTGTGACTCAAGGCAGTAGAGTATTAGCCTTGAGCAAAAAAGCTCAAAGACAGCATCCAGGAGTTAAAGCGCCATAACCAAATTAGTAAATAAATAAATAAATAAAACTTTCGAAAAAGCCATTGTCCTAGTGTGTGTGAGAAATTTACTTTCAATGTGAGCATATGAAAACATCTCGTAAACCATAAATACTGTAGTTTATTAACAGTATATTGCATAGTATTTTTGTTACCTTATGATTTTTGTACGGTTTTTATTGTAAAAATACTGTACACGGCCGGGCGCTGGTGGCTCACGCCTGTAATCCTAGCTATTCAGGAGGCTGAGATCTGAGGATCATGGTTCAAAGCCAGCCCGGGCAGGAAAGGCCGTGAGACTCTTGTCTCCAATAAACCACCAGAAGACCGGAAGTGGCACTGTAGCTCAAGTGGTAGAGTGCTAGCCTTGAGCCAGAGAGATGAGGGACAGCACCCAGGCCCGGCGTTCAAGCTCCACGACCGACCAAAAAAAAAAAAAAACTGTACAGAGGTGTTACAGTTACATGAGCAAGGTCATGAGTACATTTCTTATGGAGCATTGTTGCCTCCTTTGTTTTTCCCCTACCATCCTTTCCCTCACACCTCCACAACTACCCCCCTTCCCCCCTCCCCTCCCCGCCAAAGTTGTAAAGTTCGTTTTCAACATAGTGTCCTGCGCATCTCATTGTTACAATGGGTAAACCTGTATCCCTATTTAAACATTTTTTTTCCTTTCCCTCCCCAAATTAGAGAAGTGTGTATACAAGATACAGGGCACCGACATCAAATACAGTGAAAACAGGGGGAGGAACATACAAAGAAAAAAAAAATCACATGGTACCTCAATAGATGAATGGATCAAGAGAATATGGTAGATAGATAGATAGATAGATAGATAGATAGATAGATAGATAGATAGATAGATAGATAGATAGATAGATAGATAGATAGATAGATAGATAGATAGATAGATAGATACACACACACACACACACACACACACACACACAATGGAATTCTATGCCTCCATCAGAAAGAATGGCATCTCCCTATTTGTTAGGAAATGGAAAGACTTGGAAAATAATATATTAAGTGAAGCAAGCCAGGTCCAAAGAAAAATAGGTCAGATGGTTTCCCTTATTTGCAATAACTAGTACATGTGTAGGATAAGTAGAAAAGGTCAAAAGCTATGTACATATCATCATACAAGATGATATTAAGGAAAATGAACCCCAAGATAGGGAAGCATATATTTTTTTTCTTGCTTGCTACTGTTTCTAACATATGTATAATATATCTTATGAATTTATATATCCTTTAAAATTATTATAGTTTGCTATATAAGCAAATGATATAAATTTAGAAAATTTGTATTTTTAGTCAAAGAAGGAGATGGATTGGACTGAAAAGAATTTCATGCATTTTTCAATTGTGTATCCTGAAATGTGTTGGATGAAATTAGATTGATTAAGTAAACAAATGATTCCAAATAATATTGCTTGTTCTTTTATTGGTAAAATCCTCTTAAAATCATTTCTACAGACATACTAATTTTTTCCATATGCAGACAAATTTTATTTAAAAGAGATAGTTTCTATTAAATATACAATTGAAGGTATTTTTAAAATGTGATCCTTAAAAGTTAAATGGAAAATATCTATAGAATATATGGCTCCTATACCTTCATAAAAATTATTAGAGTATTTATGACCAAAACTTTTAATGTATAGGTGATTTGAGAAATACTTTTCTTTTGGTCATGGAAATTTTTTCTTCACTATGCCTATAGTTCTTTCATCAATAAAATCAAACAAATAAACTTCATCAGATATGGAAACAGTTACAGAAGGTAATTTCCAGGCAGGAGAAGAGCCTAATCTGTTTTGTTAATTGGATCCTCTTAGATGCTTGGCTGCCCGTATCTTCAGGGCCCTCAGAGCATGTAAACTCATGAAGTGACCATCCAATTAGTCTTTCATCTCAAGAAGAATGGCTTTGGCCAAGCACACAATAAAGGCTTTTATTAACTTAATTCTATCTCCAATTTGTGTACAGGACCCAAATCACCTAAGGGTAAATTAAGATTCGTCATCTCAAACCATGGAAAAAAAAAAAAAAGAACAAGGGCTAGAAGCACAATTGAGGCCCACAGTTGGTAGAGCTGTGAAGGAATTGTGAGCAGCACCTGCCCACACTGTGCCCTGCTTAATCAACTGCATCTCCATGGGGCACTGCAAAGAAGGTTGGAAGATCACCAAGAGCTGTTTACACAACTGGAACCATTCCATCTCAACTCAAGTGAAGCAAATAACAGTGAAAGGGCTCTCTATTCCAATCATCCAACAAAAACAATATGAAGTGGACATCTTAGAAAGTAAATCACCAGGAACGTCAAAGCATTAGGGAGAAGGATTCTTTTTCTTCTTTTTTTCCCTTTTTTTTTTTTTTTTTTGCAGTTTAATTAAGCAGTTTGTGTTATGTTTCTCTCTTGTGTTTTTTGTGGGACCATTGCGTTCTTTTACTGTGTTAAAGCATGTGATGCCATGTAGGTGTGGTATTAAAAGTAAGGAAAAAAATAAGACATACGCTGGTTATAAAAAAAAAAAAGTAAAATCTTTTTCTCATTATGTGGTTCATTAAGCAAGTTCCTTATTCTTGTCATAGCTTTCTGCAACGTTCTATAATCTTGGATATCTAAAGTTTTCAGGCTGACAAACTCTTTAGCCTGTAATTCCTGGAAAGATTTAACAATAAAATCTAACATGGATATCATTCCTAAAACAGTTAAAATAAAACGATTGAAAATTTTTTTAGTTCTACTCCTAACTTCAGTTATCAAGATACTTTCCTAACTGCATCTTTCTAATTCTTTTAACAAGTTTATACTCTTTGTTATTAATATTAGTTTGGGAGCCTAGGGTATGAATTCTTGGAAGATTTAGGCTATCTATAAGGCAGAACTCTATTCTTCCAAACTTAAAGCAAAGGGAAAACAAGTAACATACTCACTGTAGTCTGTATCTGCTAGATGACTTAAAAATGAATACTTTTAAATTTTACTTTCCCTGTGTCAGATACTCTGTTGTTTTATGTATATCATTACATTTAAATAAAAATATTATAAGATAATTATAATAGCAATATTATATTTAGTAGTAATATAGCAATATATAAACTAGTAATATTAATGGCATGCTATGCTTACTACTAATATTATAGAAAAAGTAATAAGAACTTAGAAGTCAAGCAACAACTGGAGCATGGATTGGTGTTTCAGAGCAGAGAATTCAGTATTCTCTATTTCTACTAACTTCATAAAAATTTGTGTTTCCTAAATTATAAATTTATGAAGTATGTGCAATTGAAAGAAAAACAGTCTAGAAACTGCACAATCAAAAATGCCTTGAAATACAGAAACTAAAGATAAACAAGGCCAAAAATTTAATAATATAAAATGATAACAAAATTTTCTCATGATGACTAAAGTGATCTTAGAATTTCCAAACTCCTCATTTTGGAATGACTAGAATCATAGTGTATATTCTATGCATGCATATGAAAATGTCACCATAAAATCCATCACTATGTACAATGAAAAAAAACAAATTTCCACAAAGAAGACAATCCTTATTTAAAATCACTGGACTAAAAGCATATTAACTTGAAGCTATGTAAGTGCTTTAGCAATAATGTCATATTTTTGAAGTGATAACATAACTTCATGATTTTTTGAAGTGGTAATGTAGCTTCATGATTAAGACTGCAGACTCAAGTTATTCTGTCTAGACTCAAAGTTTATCTCTCCAGTTGCTTTGTTTGTTGTTCCCTTGAATGAAGTGATTTTTTTTTCGCCTCAATTTCTTCATTAATAAAGTAAGGGAAATAATTACAATTTCTTGAGTTGGTGTCATAATTCAATTAATCAATGTAATTAAGATACCTATGTTTCTTCTGGCTTACTTCACTTAATATAATTTTTTCCAAGTCTTTCATTTCCTAATAAATGGGGCAATGCCATTCTTTCTGATGGAGGCATAGAATTCCATTGTGTATATATACCACATTTTCTTGATCAATTCATCTACTGAGGGGCATCTGGGTTGGTTCCATATATTAGCTATGGTAAATAGTGCTGCAATAAATATAGTTGTGCTGGAAGCTTTGTATGGTCTTGTTTGTGATCATTCGGGTAAGCCCAAACATAGGTCCCATGATTTCCTTTATTTGCAGTAACTAGTATATGTCTAGAAAAGGTCAGATAAGACGATATTAAGCGAAATGAACCCCAAGATAAGGACACAGTGTTGTTGTTGTTGTTGTTGTTTTTTTTGCTTGCTTGCTATTGCTTCTAACGTATGTATAAGGTGCCACGTGATTTCTTTGTTGTTTTGTATGTCCCTCCCCCATGGTATAACCCCTGTTTTCACTGTATTTGATGTTGGTATAATTTGGGGAGGGGAAGGAAAAAAACAAATTGTTTAAACAGGGATACAGGTTGACCCATTGCAACAATGAGATGTACAAGATGCTATGTCGAAAAACGAACTTTACAATGGGGTTGGGGGGAGGGAGTGTAGTTGAGGAGATGGGAGAGAAAGGATGGTAGGGGAAAAACAAAGGAGGAGACAAGAATGCTAGATAAGAAATGTACTCACTACCTTGCTCATGTAATTGTAACCCCTCCTCTGTATGGTATTTTCACAATAAAAACTTATTTTTTAAAAAAAGACACCTAAGGCCATTTCTGGCATTATTGCCTTAAGCACTAAATAAATGTCACCTTTTTTTCTTTGATTTGGAGAAGATTGCTATGTTTTTGCCTTAGAACACAAACACACAATGAATCCAGAGTAATAAGTTGATCTAATTGAGTGCACCATGACTAATATGGATTTCTTTTTGACAAATATACATATTTTTGTGTTCCTGTGATGGTTGGGACATTTTTTACTGATTGAAATACTCTGATTATTATATAATGAGGCAGGAGTGACCTTGCTTTTTAAATTATTAGACCAGGACAGCTATAATAGAGATGTAAACTCCTGATCTAGATTAAAGAGCAAAGTAATGATTCTGATAATGAAAAGTAGCTACTCAAGCTTGTAATAACATTATATAGATATTCAGATGAATTACTGGTGATATTTATCCTCTTTGGACTAGATAGAATGAAAGTATTTTTGGGGGGAGTGTCCAGTCATGGGGCCTGACCTCTGGGCAAGGGTGCTGTCCCTTAGCCCTTCAGCTCAAGGCTAGCATCCTACCACTTGAGCCACAGTGCCACTTCTGGCTTTTTTTTCTGCTTATGTGGTGCTGAGGAATCGAACCCAGGGCCTCATGCATGCAAGGCAAGAGTTCTACCATTGAGCCACCTTCCCACCTTGAAAGTATTTATTATTAAAGTATTATAATGATAGTTTTACTGATGTTTTGAAAGAGGATCATTATATAAATACAAGATATATATATGTATATATATGTGTATATATATATATGTATATATATATATACATATATATATATAAACACACATATATATACCAAAAATGAAGAAATTGTAGTTGGGAATAATAAACACCTACACAATGTTTTGGTGAGTAGGAAAATAGCAACAAAAAGTTCACATTAATGTTGGTCTATCAGTTAATCAGAACATACACATCATGCTGACCATTATACTCACAGTTCTAAAGGGCAAACGTAGGTAAGAAAGAAGACTGAGATAGACTACAAACTGCTGTATTTACAGCTCATTGTTTTTATCTCTATGCTTGTTAAACTAAATTCAGATGTGTCTAAAATACAAATCACTTATTTCAAGCATCCAAAGATAATCCACAATATACCACTCACCCTAAGGGAAAAAAAACTTGTCAAACGTATGGAAAGAAACAGATTGTAATTTGATTTAGAAAACTTATCACCCAGACAATGATTTCTTTCCTGAGGAGTGATTCTCTTACTTTTCATTGTATACAAATATAACACCATCAAGATCCTTTTTAATGGCAGATATACTCTAACAAAATTTTTAAAAAAGAATTTTCAAGGCATCCTATGCAAGAGATGATATTAGGAAATCTTAACATAACATAGATTGCTACCAGATTGTCAGCTGTTGCTGGATGAAACAGGGATATTTTTTTTTCCCTGTCCTGGCCTAACCATTTTAGATGACATATCTACATGCAGTTGCCCAGTTAATATTAGTATAAGACTTCGCTGTTGTCATAGATAATACAACTTACAAATCTAAGGGTGTTGTGACAACTTTTCTAAGGAATGCAATGTGAGGACTGTAACCAGAGCAGTCACCCCTGTTGATCAGGCATATGGCCTAAGCTAGTCCGCTGGGACTGTTGAAAGCATTGCTAATTCTTCATGCCTTATGTATGTAATCACATCCTAGAGGCTTAAGTTACATGCTGATAACAATTGTCTCATTTCTAGAGGACTGTCCCTGGAATGGGAGAATTAAAAGTTTTACCCATAAATTTCACCTGGACATACAGTAGATGATAAGATACTGACCCTGGAATGGGAGAATTAAAAGGTTTACCCATAAATTTCACACGGACATACAGTAGATGATAACACTTGAAATGAAGGGTATCATCTGCTGTCATTGTCAGCAGGACCCTGATCCAAAAACAACTGCTAGTACCCCAGAGGCCTTTTAACTTTTAAATTTACAATTTCACACTTGAGGCAATCTGCTGTCACTTAAACAGATAAAGATTCCATAAAATAAATTCTCCTTTAAATATATCTAAACTTGTAGTCTCATGATCTTGTGTGTGTGTGTGTGTGTGTGTGTGTGTGTGTGTGTGTGTGCATTTCCTTTCAAGGAACTTCCAAGATTAGCAGGAAATTGCAAGTAAATGTGCCAGTAGACCACAATAAAAATTTACTCTTTTGGGAAATAAGTTTAAGGATGAGCATATGATTTAATAAATTATAAAATTATACTTGTAATTCCTATTTGCCAACAAATGGTATCATAGTATCATGACACCATTAAATAAAATTTGGAGACTAGCCTTAGTAAATTAAAGTGGAAATTTAAGTCTATTAACAGTATAAATAGTTTACTAAACAGTTCAGGTAACTATGATTTGATTTTGATGATTTCTATAATTGTTATAGTTTATTTTTAGTTCAGATTCATGTCTAACTTGTTACCTCAAAAATAAGCTTTTTTATTAATATAATTCATAATAGAGACAAATTACTATATTTTACAATGAAATGCTTATTACTTTGCAAACTGATTTTAGGCTTATTTGATATTTCTAGAAACCAAATGAAACAATACAGAGTTTTTGAACCCACTTTTTACATTTAAGGACATATGTTTAAATTATTCTATCACCATTTTCACACTTGAACATGATTCTAGAGATTTTACGTATTTTAAGTTTAGAAGGAAACTTGTAACTGGTATATTTTTTAAATCACAGGGATTAGGATAGTGAATATCATTTCTTCTTTGGAAAGTTCCTTTAAGACAGTATTTTAATATTAGTATTTTGATGATTCATAGTTTCTGTATAATTTCAAAAGTCAATAACCACCAAAATGCAAAAATACTCCTATCCACCATGAAGAATTCCAACCAGTGAAATACTGATCTTGAGAGTTCTTGACCTAAAAATAAGCAGAAACATTACTCTTAAAAAGCTAAGTGAAAAACTGAAAGTATATTTCTAGACAAATATTTATTAGCATTTATTTTTCCTTTCTTTCTCCTAACAATTACTTCTCTTATTATCTCAAAGTCATCAAGCTTGGTGGAAGAATTCTCTAGTACAGCTGTGGGGATAATAGGAAGTCAGCATCTCTAGTGAACATAATTCTCCCTATATTGAGTGCATTCTCATCTCCATCTTCTCCTCTCCTCACTGTTCATCTTCCAGCTTTCCTAAACTTTCACTTCCAGATTTTTAACTGCTCCATTCATGAAATGCCCATGTTTATTGGGGTTTGTTTTCCACTAGAGTATGGAAGCTAGTACTTTAGCCCTTTGATTTCAGGTAAACAACACCAATGTGTGAGCGTTAATCTCTTTTTCCCCTTACATTGCTGATAAGAAAGAGTGTGAAATGGTAGATCAAGAAGACTCTTATTCTTATTTGCCCTGAAAGGACATATGAGTTTGACTTTCTTTGCTACAAACCTCAAAACACAGAAGTTCAAGCAAAAGTCCTAAATATTTGATGGTGAAGGGAAGTAGAGAAAATCTTTTCAAATGTATGTTGAACAATAGAGCAAGGAAGTCAGTGAAGTTCTAAGAATCCATGGGTATTATGATCAGTCCTGTCATGTCCTCTGCTATGTAGAAAATAGGGTAGATAGACAATAAATCTTCGAAAGAATCAGCTACCTTTGTTTAATACTCCCCACAGCTATCACCCATTTATTGAATGTCTGCTGACTTTCTACCTTTAACTCTCAGAGCCTGTTCTGCTTCTCTAAGAACTGGCTCCCAACACCCCAGTCCATCTGCTAGGCTTGGCCTAATGGAGCCCCGTGCGAAGCATTCCATAATTTCCAGTAGGATTTTTTCTATTCTCATCAAATTTCACAATTTCTCATTATTGTTACCAAACTGTCAACTCTTGCTGGATGAGACAGGGACAGGTTTTTTGCTGTTTTCATTGTTGTTTGTTTGTTTGTTTCCACTCCTAGACTAACCATTTTAGATGACACATCCATATGCAGTGGCCCAGTTAATATTATTATAAAACTTTACTTTACAAATCTAAAGGTGTTGAAAAAAAAAAGCCAGAAAGTCTTCAGAAATGAGTTCCAAATTCTACAACATCCTAAACATCATGTGTTCTGATATTTAAAAAAAATCCCTCAGTCATTCATTGGAAAATGATAAATAAGGAGATTGATGACTGGGACTCGGTTATCATTTACCATGTATTGTAAATTAAATAGTTTAAAGACAGATTAAACCCACTCATAATTCACTAGTTACACATTGTTCTTTAAAAGTTCGAAATCTCTAACATAAAACCTTTCAAAAGCCACAGTGTCTTGAACTTGATATAAAATAGATTTTAATTAATTAGTCAAATGCATAAATCTTGAGCAGCATCTAAATTAGGGGCATCATTAATTTGATTTAGATAGATAAAATATTCTGATAAGTAACACCATTTTAAACAGTTTTAATGAAAAATCATTGACATTTATTTTCATTTTCTGAGACTCTGAGAAAAAAATGGCATTCCCAATTCCTAATAGTTAGAATTAGATAAAAATTCATTGTATTTTCTCTTCCTTTACCTGACCTTTGAGGTCAGAGGTCAACAAAATGCATTTCTAAATGCAGCGTATGTCTTATGATCTGAGACATTTTTTAATACGAAAAAAGAATACAATTAAATGAAGAAGCATCTTCTAAGAACAAGGATTTTTTTCCCTCTAATATTGCATTACATGTAGACAGGTTTTCTGGGGCCTAAAGACTGCACAGCTGTGTGCATTTGTGTTTAAGATTAGGTTTATTGCCTGTCTTTGCTTCTCTTTTATGGTTTCTCTTCCTCAGCTGTCTGCTTTTCCATCTCACTTTCACAGTTAAACTTTCCCAAACATGTGGAAGGTAAATTAATGGCTAGAATTCCTTTAGTGTACAGATAGTAAGGAACTTACCAATTAGTGGGCCCTGGGATAAGTTATCACTTAGGGTATTATTTAAAACACGTAAATAGGCATTGACTTCTCTGCTACAAATAATATTCTTGGAAATATTCCAAGGCAAGGTTAGCAATGAAGATATCCAGATTAGGTTAAAAGCCAGAAAGTTGTTCAGTGAGGCTTGTTGGTTTATAATGTGAACAGCTTTTTTTTCAGTAAGAAACTACTTTTTCCTCTTTCTTTCCTCACTTCCCAATTCGAAAGTTCTCTAAAATCAAATATATATAATATATGTATATGTACCTATATATATATATATATATATATATATATATATATATATAAAACAAAATAAATCTATCTTCACATTCTTTGGCTTATTAATCCTAGTTATATAGTTAAATTTAGTAAATTTTCATTTCTTTTTTAAGAAATCATACTTTTTGCTGGTTCTAGGGCTTGTACTCAGGGCATGAGTATTGTTCTTGAGCTTTGCTGTTCAAGTCTACCATGCTACTAATTGAGGCACAACCCCACTTCGGATTTTTGTTTGTTTCTTTCTTTTTGTAAATATATTTTTATTGTAAAAATATTATACAGAGGGGTTGCAGTTACATGAGTAAGGTAATGAGTACATTTCCTATCAAGCATTGTTACCTCCTCCTTTGATTTTCCCCTACCATCCCTTCCTTTCCCGTATCTCCAACTTCTCCCCTCCCCAAGTTGTAAAGTTCCTTTTCAACATAGTGTCTTGCACATCCATTGTTACCATAGATCAACCTGTATCCCTATTTCAGCATTTTGTTATTTCCCTTTCCCTCCCCAAATTAGAAAAAAAATGTATATACAAGATGAAGAGCACCAACATCAAATACAGTGAAAACAGATTATGCCATGGGGTAAGAACATACAAAAGAAACAAAAAAAATCACATAGTAAATTATAAATATATTAAAACAATAGCAAGAAAGATAAACCCACTTGTGTCCCTATCTTGGCATTCATTTTGCTTAGCATCATCATATATGGTCATATTTACATAGCTTTTGAGCTTTTCTGCTTGTCGTAGACATACACTAGTTATTACAAACAAGGGAAACCATGGGACCTATGTTTCTTTGGGCCTGGATTACTTCACTTAATATATTTTTTTCCAAGTCTTTCCATTTCCTAACAAATGGGGCAATGTCATTCTTTCTGATGGAGGCATAGAATTCCATTGTGTATACATACCACATTTTCTTGATCAATTCATCTACTGAGGGGCATCTGGGTTGGTTCCATATCTTAGCTATGGTAAATAATGCTGCAATAAACATAGTTGGGCTGGTAGCTTTAGTATGGTCTGTTTGTGATCATTTGGGTAAAATCCCAGAAGTGGGATTGTTGGGTCATAGGAGAGCTCTATGTAGAGTTTTTTGAGGAACCTCCATACTACTTTCTAAAGTGGTTGAACAAGTTTACACTCCCACCAACAATGCAGTGGGGTTCTCTTTTGACCATATCCCCTCCAGCATCTGTTCTTATTGGATTTTTTTATTTTAGCCATGCTAACTGAGGTGAGGTGGTATCTTAGTGTTGTTTTGATTTGCATTTCTTTTATGGCCAGAGAAGTTGAGCATTTCTTCATGTGTCTCTTTGCCATTCTTATTTCCTCTTCAGGGAAGTCTCTCTTTAATTCTTTAGCCCACGTATTAATTGGGCAGTTGTTTTTTTGAGGATTTGTTGTGGGAGATTTAATTGTTTGAGTTCCAGCTATATTTTAGATATGAGACCCTATTCTGTTGTATGGCTAGTGAAAATCTCCCAATCCATGGACTTTCTACTGATCTTGCTAACTATGTCCTTGGCCATGAAGAAGCTCTGCAGTTTCATGCAATCCCATTTTTCCAACCTTTCTTTGATTTGTTGTGTTTCTCGATCTTTATTAAGAAAATTTTGGCCTGTGCCAAGGAGCCGTAGAGTTTCTCCTATTCCTTCCTGTAATGTTTTTAGAGTGCCTGCTTTTATTTGGAGGTCTTTGATCCATTTGGAGTTGATTCTGGTGCAGGGTGATATATAAGGATATAGCTTTAGTTTACTATAGATGTTTAACCAATTTGGCCACCATCATTTACTGAAGAGGCTGTCTTTGTTCCATTCTTTTTTTTTAGCTCCCTTATTAAAGATTAGGTGGCTATAAGTCTGTGGGTACCCTATTGGTTCTGAGTTCTGTTCTTGTGCCAGTACCAAGTTGTTGTTGTTGTTTTTTGTTTGTTTGTTTGTTTTTTTAAGTTGGTTGTGGGGTTGAACTCTGGGCCTGGGTGCTGTCCTTGAGCTTTTCAGCCCAAGGCTAGCACTGTACCACTTGAGTCACAGTGCCACTTCCAGTCTTTTTTTTTTTTTCTTATGTGGTGCTGAGAAATCAAACCCAGGTTCTTATGCATGTGAGGCAAGTACTCTACCACTGAGCCATCTTCTCATCCCCAACCAAGCTGTTTTGATTACTATGGCTTTGTAGTAGAGTTTGAAGTTTGATGTCCACTGCTGATTTTTTTGTTGGTTAACTTTAAACTCTTCTTGCCCAGTTTGGCTAAAAACCACAATCCTCAGATTTCAACTTGAGTAGCTAGGATTACAGGTGTTAGGCATAGATGCCCAGCTTCATTTTATTTTATTTATTTATTTATTGTGAAAATACTGTACAGAGGGGTTACAATTACATGGGCAAGATAATGAGTACATTTCTTATCAAGCATTGTAGCCTCCTCCTTTGTTTCCCCTTCCCATCCCTTCCCATCCTCCCCTGCCCCCCTACCCAATCCTCCCTGCTCCTCCTCCCCCCCCACCAAAGTTGTAAAGTTTGTTTTCTAGATAACGACTTGTGCATCTCATTGTTGCAATGGGTCCACCTGTATCCCTATTCATTTTATTTTTATTAATAAATGAATGCATAGTTACACAAATGCACACATTAAATATTTGCATTTAATATGTCATGGATTTTAAATAATAAAATTGTGTGCTTGGGGACTTTTATGTCCATTTTATGTGATTTTAGTTTTCTTTCAGAATTTTCCCATTTTGAGTTACTTGCACGTGGTCTTTTAAAAACAGTTAACACTTGTCCTTCATACTCATAGAAACAAAATTTTTGTCAAGAAAAGACTTCCAGTGACTAAAGTCACTTATTTTCTGAAAGATTAATAGCACTAATGTGCTGTATTTTCCTTGGAATATTCTCTGTTCCTTTCTACATTTTGCTGGTACAGAGGTTTGATCTAAGGGCTCCATTCTTCCACCTTGTTTTGCTGGTTCTCTACTATATAAGCCAAGCCTCCAGCTCTGCTTTTTGCTGGTAACTTTGGGAGATAAGTGTCACATGGACTTTTCTGCCCTGGGTAGCTTTCAAATTTGATCATCTAGATCATAGCCTCTGGAGTTGCTCATATTATGGTTGTGAGCCATCAGACCCTCACTTCTTTTAGTGGAATTTTTTGATGACACTAAGATTTGAACTCAGATCTTCTCACTTGGTCATCTTGTTTGTTCAGCTGACCACTTGTGCCACATTTCTACCCTTTTTTTTGGAAAAAAATTCTTATCAGACATACTTACTTATATAAGGAGTAAATACCTAAGATTCAAAATCATTTTGGAGACATCAAGGAACTCGAAAGCTCAGAGGAGTTTACATACTCGTAGGTAGAAGTCTATGAGAACGACTACTATTTTAAATATTTTATCAGACTTATTATATTTTAGATATTTTATCAGTTATTAAAATTCCACTAAGAATAAAGAGATTATTGCTATTTGGGAGTTGAAAGGACTTGAGTTTTTAGTGTATATTTTAATTGTGTTTGTATTATGAGATGAGTTGTAACCTCAAAATGAAAACACACACAAATCATGTAAAATTCTTATATTCTACTCAGGGTAGATTGAATGCAATTTTATTTAGATGTAGTGTATTTATAGTCATTGACCCAGCCAAAAAATAGGGAGTGCCCTGATACAATTTGATATTTTTGTAAAAGACTAATGTAGATTCAGACAAAGGTCAGATGGCATGAAAAGGGAGAAAAATGGCCCACCTATTAGCTGATCACAAAAGAGTGGAACTGTTCTTTCTTCCTGGCTTCATAAAGAAACAGACCATCTTGTTTTACTTTTTACCAGAGTATGGATAACACATTCTTATTGCTTTGCATATGTCATGTTTTAATAGAAAATTGAACATTTTAGATAATAGATAGCAACTCTAATTTCTGATTCTTTTCTATTCATCTTAAGGTTGTGTCAATTGCTTCATTTGCTGGAGTTTTGGTTACTGTGTTTAGCTGAATTGGCTACATCTCTTTCACTCATGGTGTATGTACATTGATGCTTTTATTGTGTTTATTTATTTTTGTTTTTAAATTTGGCTCCCCGGGATTTTTTTTCCTCTGTCTGCATAACTTAGTTGTCAGCCAATGATTATAAAAACATTGTGCTCAGGCATCTGGAGCCAATAAGTTTTCTTTATGCCACTGAATGGAATATGTGTGTGGATAGGGGAGAATGTGTTCAAGTTCAGACTGTTTGGCTGCCCTGGCTTCTCCACCAAAATATCTTATGTCTCCTTTGCACATATGTGCAGCCACAAGGTCAGCCAAGAGTGTGGGCTAGTTTGAGTCCACTTAAGTCTCTACTTTGCATGTGCACAGACTCTGGCAAGAACTTGACTGCTTCAATCATAACAAAACTAAGATGCCTTTCACTGATAATGTGGTCATTGCCTGCTGTTCCAAATGGAGTGGGTTCCCTTTCACCACAAGGGCAAAGCAGCTAGTTCTCATGGTGGCCTCATCATTTTTGAGGGTACTGTGATGTGACTCAGGGTGGGAACAGCCACAAGCAAGACATTTGTGGCTTCCTAGTGTTCTTACTTCAGTTTTAGTTCTGTAAGCATACATATATTATTGATGGCTGTTTCATTTCCGGGGTGTGAAAGTGGTTGTTTTTAATCCAGATATATGGCATCTTACCTGGGGACAAAGACCACCAGTTGCCTCACCTGGGCATGGCTGGAAATCCCTTACCCAGAGCTCATTCATTTCTCCTACCACTGATATTTTGTTGAATCTAAGATCTGTCAGAGTACAGAGCTTAGGTTTACACATTAGCTATTATTTGTGTGTTATTCCTATAGAGATTTTTATTTTTTTTGTCGGTCGTGGGGCTTGAACTCTGGGCCTGGGCGCTGTCCATCAGCTCTTCAGCTCAAGACGAGCGCTCTACCACTTGAGCTACAGCACCACTTCCGGTTTTCTGGTGGTTTATTGGAGATAGGAGTCTCAAGGTCTCTCCTGCCCGGGCTGGCTTTGAACCGCGATCCTCAGATCTCAGCCTCCTGAGTAGCTAGGATTACAGGTGTGAGCCACCAGCGCCCGGCTAGAGATTATTTTTATATGTCATTTGTCTAATCACTTTTTGACTTGCCCAATGTTATGTTCATATTGATCGTGCCATTTTTTCATCATTTGACAGAGTAATCACATTACTTCTATGAACGTATGTTGCCACTAAATTATTAAATTCACCATTGTGTCTTCTCAGTTACCTAAATCTCTATCTTCTTAACATGGACAGATGGAAATATTTAAATACATGTATGTTGGTCCTGGAGCTTGAACTCTGAGTCTTGGTGCTGTCCCTGAGCTTTTTTCTACACGGGGCTAGTGCTCGAACATGTGAACCAGAGCTCCACTTCTGGTTTGTATGGGTTGTCAATTGGATATAAGATTCACACAGACATTCCTGATCATGGTTGGTTACCAATTGAGATCCTCAAATCTCAGCCTCAGGCATAACTAGGATTATAGGTATGAGCCATCAATTTTCAGTTTAAATCTAGCTAGCTAGCTAGCTAGCTACCTTTTTTTTGGTGATAATTAGAGATTGAGTTCCAGGCTTTTGTATGCTAGGCAACGGTTGTATACTTGAGCTATACCCTCAGCTCTTTTGTTTGTATTTAGTTTTTTAGTGTTTTATTTCTAATGTTGTTCAAGTTGGCCTTGAATCCTTTTTTTGTTTTTATTATGAAAATACCGAAAAGAGGGGTTACAATTACATGGGCAAGGTAATAAGTACATTTCTTATCAAGCATTGTTGCCTCCTCATTTGTTTTCCCTTCCCATCCCTTTCCATCTTCCTCCCTCCCCTCTTCTTCCCCTCCCCCCCCCACCCAAAGTTGTAAAGTTCATATTTTGACATAAAGTCTTGTACATCTCATTGTTGCAATGGGTCCACCTGGCTCCCTATTTAAACAATTTGTTTTTTCCTTTCCCCTCCACAAATGATACCAACATCAAATACAGTGAAAACTGGGGTTATTCCGTGGGGGAGGGACATACAAAGCAACAAAGAAATATCTTATAAATATGTTAGAACTAATCACAAGAAAGAAAAAACATTTGAGTCCTTATCTTGGGGTTCATTTCACCTAACATCAACTTATCTGACCATTTCTGCTTGTCTCAGACATATACTAGTAATTGCAAATAAGGGAAACCATGGGACCTATGTTTCTTTGGGCCTGGCTTACTTCACTTAATATAATTTTTTTTCCAAATCTTTCCATTTCTGATGGAGGCATAGAATTCCATTGTGTGTGTGTATATATATATATCACATTTTCTTGATCCATTCATCTACTGAGGGGCATCTGGGTTGGTTCCATATCTTAACTATGGTAAATAATGCTGCAATAAACATAGTTGTGTTGGTAGCTTTAGTATGGTCTTGTTTGTGATCGTTTGGATAAATGCTCAAAAGTGGGATTGCTGGGTCAAAAGTGAGCTCTATGTAGAGCCTTTTGAGGAATCTCCATACTACTTTCCAAAGTGGTTGAACAAGTTTACACTCCCACCCACAATGCTCAGAGTCAAAGCAGACACTTTGAAAACATTACAAGATGGAATAGGAGAAACCCTAGGTCTCCTTGGCACAGGATGAAATTTTCTTAAAAGAGACCCAGAAACACAACAAATCAAAGAAAGGTTGGACAAATGGGATTGCATGAAATTACAGAGCTTCTACATGGCAAAGGACATAGCTAGCAAGATCAATAGAAAGCCCACAGATTGGGAGAAGATCTTTACTAGCCATACAATGGACAAGGATCACATATCTAAAATATATCTGGAACTCAAAAAATTAAATCCCCCAACAACAAATCTTCAAAGAAACAACTGCTCAATAAATAAGTTGGCTAATGACTTAAAGAGAAACTTCTCTGAAAAGGAAAGAAGGATGGCCAATAGACACATGAAGAAATGTTCAACATCTCTAGCCATAAAAGAAATGCAAATCAAAACAACATTGAGATACCACCTCACTCCAGTTAGAATGGCTAGAATCAAGAACTCTAATAACAACAGATGCTGGAGGGGATGTGGCCTTGATTTCTTGATCCCTTTGCCTCTACCTCTGTAGCTGAGATTACATGTTTACTTGATCACACCTGATTTAAAATATTTTTTATCAAAGTATAACATTAACTTTAGATATATTAAAAACATATAGAAATGTACACTTGTGCCATAAGCTTTTTTTGTGGTAAATTGGAGATAAGGGTCTCTTGGACTTTCCTACCCTTTTTTTGGCTTCAAATCATGATGTTCAGAACTCAGCCTCCTCTATAGCTTGAGTCTCATGCTTGAGCCACTAGTGACCAGTTTCCACCTCAAGAATGAAGAGGAAGGGCCAAAGAAGGAAGGAAGGAAGGAAGGAAGGAAGGAAGGAAGGAAGGAAGGAAGGAAGGAAGGAAGGAAGGAAGGAAGGAAGGAAGGAAGGGAGGGAGGGAAGGGAGGGAGGAAGGGATGCAAAGAAAAATCAAATAAAATGTGTTTTGGATGTTTTCTAAGAGATAGAAATATAAGAAACAGCATATAAGAAGCAGAAAATATATTCAGGTAACATAAAAGAGTTATGGAGGCAAAGAAAGAAAATGCAGGCATCACTGGAGAAAACAGGAAAGAACTGGGAACAACAGGCTTGTAAACACTGCTTGCATGGGGATAAAACATCTCTCTTAAGATGTTCTCTGCTTTACAGAAAAGTTTTCATATATCAGATACTATCTCAGTCCAAGACATATATACCCTTTAAGTGTTCCCTGTATATCATTTTTAAAAATTTGACAGAATTCTTTCATTTAGTATCAAGTCACTTTTTCCTTTGAACATCTTGGCTTCTGAAAATTAGGAATTTCCAAATCAAAACTGCTGATGAAATCCACAACAGATGTGAAGAGATCATAAAATTCGTGAACAAGGAACACCTCTTTCATGAACTCCAATTGATTTGTATACTAAATACTCTGTCCCTCAAGGCTAGTTTCATTTGGCTTTCTGTTTTAAACCTAGAAAGAAGAAAGAACATGTCAGCTTCTGCTACAGTCACGATAAAATTAATAATACTTCCCCCCCTTCTGTGACTCTCTAAGCCAAATACAAAAAAAGTCAAATATAAAGAATTGTGGAGACATTAAGAAGATGAAAGAAATTCATATCCCTTTCATCAAAATTTAAGGCAAAAGCACAGAGTTAAAGCTCTGGGCATCCTTGATCTCTATGTAATATCAGTATGTGGATGTTCCTGGGAGTGAGAAATGTGTATGCGATTGGTACCTTTTTTTTGTCCAGAATTCATCAACACATCTGTATTTACTTTACATTTTTATCACTCCCAGTAATGTTAAGTTTTCCAAGTATATTTCTCTGCATAAAGACTCCTGAATACTTCTGGGTACAGCAACTCAATGTTTTGATTCCATTTTTTTCCTGTGTTGCTCCCTTCTGTATCTGAGTCTGAACCAAATTGAACAAAAGTCTCATTTCTGTGTGTCATCTCTCTTAGGGGCTATTCGTGATGGTAAAGGAATGTTTTCCTACAGCAATTCCTTTGCTCTCTCCATCAAAAAGTTGGACTGGCTTTGGATTCAGATATTTTTGATAAGAATGTCCCTGGTGAACGGAGAATTGCTGCTAGGAAGCTATAACATATTGGTGTTTGTTTGAATCAGATTTCAGGTTTTATTTATTAGATGAATATGGAAACCTTTGTTTTCAAATTCAACATATTATTTATTTGAATTTATATATAAAAGTGACAGTGACTGTAACCTATATGTCCAAGATTTACACCTGTTAACAATCTGTTTCTAATAAAGGAATTAAGCTGGAAGCTTTGAAAACCCTGTGAAATGTCATATGCTCCATTGTATTTCATTTTAATAGTAAAGCCACTATTTTTAATGTTAAAATATTTGGCAAGAGTAAAACAAATACTAACACATATTTTCTGTTCACTGAAGTCCCTTTTTATTTGGCAAGCAAACACAATAATTTTAAAGGAAATTATGAAAAGCTAAATAAAACAGTCTTAATTACTCACCACTATATAGTCTTAACCCTAAGGTTTCTTGTGTATTCTAAAACATCAATTTGCAAGTGTTGCATCAAAGGATATAAACACATTTATTGTCTTCTTTATTAAATAACACATCCAAGGTCAAGTTTTACTTAATTTCATGGAGTTTACTCTGACAAATGAGAACTTGAAAGCAACATGATTCTTAAATATTTACGGACTCCAGGAAATGGAAACTAGAGGTCATTGCTTTGTTGACATTTTTGTTTTCTTTTCCTTTTGTCTTGTTTGTTCTTTTATCTGTCTTTCAGAGAGCAAAGAGGAGCATAGAAATGGTGGGACAAAGGGTGAACAAACGCAGCATTGTAGTAACTAGACACCATGTTGAAAATGAACCATACAACTTCTAAATAACTTATGGGTGGGAGCAGGAGAGCAAAAGTGGGTGAGAGCAAAGGAAAAGGGAACATTGACCAAAATATGTACTCTTTATATGACTTACGTAACTCTAACTCCTCTGTGCATCACACTTTATACTATAAAGAAATACCATCTTGTCATTTCTGGTACATTTGAAATGTGATGGTTGGCGTAGAGCTGATAATATGTAAGTATGTGTGTGTCTCTGTGTGTTTACATGTGTAATATTTTAAATCATTAAGATGGCTAAGTGAGATAAGGTATGAAAAGTATATATGGGAGTATACTTTGAGAGAAAGTGAGTGAGAGATGCTTGGTTATTTCCTACTACATGTAAGATAACTAAACTATGATTAAGTATGAATATAAAATCCAATGTTATTGACTCACCAAATTTTCTTTTTGGGGACTTTTTAAACAGAGTTGTTTATGTCTACCTATTAGTTCTATTGTTAATCTGTTCATTAGATTACCAGTAGTTTTTCCATTAAAATAGTATCTATGTTAGGATTCATTTTACTGTTTACTCTAACAGGGTTCACAGGAAGGGAGAAATGTAGCATAGTCATTTTTTGGCTGGATTGTCATTTAGCATAATTTTTAGTACACAAAAATATGTTGTTTAATGAATAAATTAATGCAGACTTTATCAGTCTATTCAGCCTTTATCTACTTAGCTGTTAGGAAATTCCTCCACTTCTGCATCTTGTTCCCTCTTGTTAGCATACCTTATTTCTTACTTAAATATTGGAATGAGTATTAGATTTGGCATCTTGGCTTAGAGGTAAAGGATAGGCAACCACTGTGGGTATTTTTTTCCACTAGACTGCTTTCCTATGTCCATTCTAACACATCTTAGACTCAGAAATATAGAAAGCATTCAACTAAAATAATAAATCATAGTCAGAAAAGCATGGTACAATTCTCACTTTTTCTATTCCTTCCTCCAAAACTTGAAAGTTTCAAAACTGAAAGAACTATTATGGACAGCTACAAACCTTAAGGCTTATAGAACTTTGGTTTCTAAAAGCTACTATTAAGAGAGTTAAAAGTGCACTGTATTATGTAGTAGGTCTTAAGAACCTACTTAATAGTATCAGTATGATGAAGCATGTCCAGTCCAATTGTTAAATTCCAATAAGTAACTTTAAAATAAGCATGCAACTTGATATGAAGCCAATTGAACGATTTTTTTAAGTAGGAGTCATTTTTATCCCAAATTACTTTTTAAAATGTGTACTCTTTGAAATTGCAGATAGAATTTGATCTTCTAAGAAACTTATCAAGAAGGAAAAGTGTGTCCCCTTATATTTATTTTATAGAAAGACAATGGAAAATGATGGAGCCTATCTAATTTTAAAGCACTATAACTTCCAACAAGTTATTTCTAACTTTCAAAGCATTTTTTAAGTATATAATTTCTTTGTGACTGGAATCATTACTGACACAAAGCCATGTTTGCAAAATCCAATATCCATAATTACCTTCTGAACATGTGCATTAGTATACTCTAGTATTCCTTTAAGATCCAACACTGGATTTGAAGTGTGTGCTCAACACTGGAAAAGTATATATCTTCTTCCGGAATACAGAGAGTAAGATATAAAAGTGACCAAGTCTTAAAAGTTTATGAATTGATTCTTGGTATTCAATACTATCATCCATAGCACATGCATGTGCATTATACACATTTATGTGTATTCTACCAAACCTCAGAATTCATACAAATATGCACGCTCATGTATATAAGAGAAAAACCTAGGTAAAAGTAAAACAGCTGGCACATGAACTCTACTTAATGAACCACTGATTTTAAAAAAATCACTAAAGAAGGGGTCCATTTCCTTAATCCATGTGTATAGTGTTTCCTTTGCTAAAATGAAGGCAGAGTGACTAAAATATTATTCAAGAATAAAAAAGCAAAACCATTACAATTTTATCCCAAACATTTGAGTAACCTCTGTGACGGGTCACTTCCCAGCTCGGGACTCAGATATCAGCCTGTGCCATGCTCCACTGAGGTTGTGCATAATTCTCTTTCCCAACTGTTTTGTAGGAATTGGTGTCCATTTCAGCACGTATACTTAGTAGAATCTGTCTCCCAAGTGTCTTATAATTACTTTTTAATACAGTATGCTACTTAAAAAGAAGTTTACTTTCCAAGTTTAGTAACTTTTTGCTCATTAAGCATATTTATCTTTCAACACACTAGCTATGGGGTGCTGGCTTGGGTAGTGTTGTATCAAGTCCAAATTGTTTCCTGCTGACCATGCAGCCTTCCTGGTAGAACAGCTTGCAACAGCTTGAACTCAGCAGCATGAGCAGTGCAGTTAGTGTTTTAGATTCTTTTATTTATCAGACTTAAGGGAAAAAAATGCATTAATATTAGTAATATTCCTAAATTTACCATATAAATTTCAAGTTGTATTTCATGGAATTTTTACTTTAAGAAGGAGCTCAAAGACTTCTTAGTCATGATTAATCCTGTAATGATTAATTCTGGATAATATTAAACTATAATCAACAACAAACAAATTGTAATAAACAACACAGTGGTAATAAATATTTCAGTGCAAATGAAATATGTCTTAGAGAAGTTTAAGTCAATATTGTATTCATTAGATATTTTATACTGTATTTTATTCAAGAAATGATATAAGAGGAACATTGATCAAGATTCAGTGTACTCACAAATTGATAGATTAATTTGAAATCTTTTAGAAACTATATGAAAATAACAAAAAATGTATTTGTTGAAAAGACTATTTTCTACAGAATGTAAATGTATATTCCAATAGACAAACACCACAGTGGTTTTGAAGCTAATATTAATAATACATAAGTATTCATATTTAAATAATTATATTCAAATAATGATAATCATTGATAACAAAAGACTCCTTGAATGATTCTTTAAGTTTAATTTTTAGTTTTTTGACAGGACTGAGATTTCAACCTCAGGTCATTTTACTTGTTACACAAAAATGTACTTAATGTGGTTCTATTGTTTGAGCCACCACTCCATCAAAGATGTACTCTAGGTGTTTTGGGGAGAGAGGTTTGTGTTTATTTTTGTCAGTTGTGAGGCTTGAACTCTGGGCCTGGGTGCTGTCCCTCAGCTGTCCCTCAAAGCTAGTGCTCCAACACTGGAGCCACAGCACCACTTCCAGTTTTCTAATGGTTTATTGGAGATAAGCATCTCAGACTTTCTTGGTCAGGCTGGCTTTGAACAGTGATCCTCAGATCTCAGCCTCCTGAGTAGCTAGGATTACAGAAATAAGCCACTGGTGCCTGGCTTACTCTAGTTTTAATTGATAAAATAAAAATTTTGTGTGTTTATGGGCATGAAATGATGTCTCTTTCTCCCCCTCTCTCTATATATATTATAAATTATATAAATATATACCTTCTGGAGTGCTTAAAACTTTGATATGATTTATAAAAAAAGGTAATCATTTCTACAGTATTTTCATATCCATCAGTTTACTTGCTCTTAGTAAGTAAGTATAGCAGATGCAGATGGTGTTCCACATTTCTTCCTAGAACTGCCATTTTCAAAAGCTTTCCCTAGAAGCTTCTTTACCTTTTTCCTCTGTGGATTTTCTTTGGCCAGCAGAATAGCCTAAGTAGTACTTAGAAAAGACTTCCATGTCTGTGGAAAAGATTAATAGGATAAACACCTCAATCCCCAGTCTTCAATAGAGCAACCCAGCCCATGTTCATATGATTTCCTAGAGTTCCCCAGATGCCCATAACTGTCACCTACTTAATAATACAGCTGTCAGTGTGTCCCTTCCTTTTTCTCCCATTTCTCCTTTCATTATAATCACTGCTGAAATAAAATAAGCTCATTCAAATTCTTAATTCTTCTAGAATACAACCCAAGTTAAATCTGTTACCTCCTCTATAAGTGAAGATACGCTGAGACAAAGAGATCATATCTACTTTTTTTTTTTTTTTGGGTGGGGGGGGGGTCCGGTCGTGGGGCCTGAACTCTGGGCCTGGGCACTGTCCCTCAGCTCTTCAGTTCAAAGCTAGCGCTCTACCACTTGAGCCACAGCGCCACTTCCGGCTTTATTCTTTTTGCTTATGTGGTTCTAAGGAATCGAACCCAGGGCCTCATGCATGCAAGGCAAGCGCTCTACCACTGAGCCACCTTCCCAGCCCCATATCTACTTTCTTAATCACAGAAATAAATTATCATGTATGACTAGAGGTTTTTGTAAATCCCTGTCTGTATTGTACTCTCAATAAAAGTTTTCATGTGATTTTCCAGTTCGTCCTAGTATGAGATAGGGCTGGCTCTCTCTCAGCAGATATTATGTAGAATTATTTTGCTGTGTTTTGTAGGTACAAAAGGAAAGGGACACAACAGTAGGATCAATCACAGATTGAGAGAAATCAAGTTTACACATGGATTTTAGGTAAAATATTTAAGTAAAATATTTTGTTGTTGATAATATCATATTTGACTATTCAAATTAAGAATTTAAACAAAACATTTTTAAAGATTCTCATGCCTAAAAATGGAGCCATTTTTAAACAAACTATTTGTTTTTTGTTTGCTTGTTTGTTTTTCTGTCTCTTCTAGAGTTAAAATATAGGGCTTGAGTGCTGTCCTTGAGGTATTTTGCTCAAGGATAGCATTCTACTACTTGAGTCACAGCTCTACTGCTGTCTTTACTGCAGGTTTTGAACCATAATCCTCAGATCTCATCTTCCTGATTAGTTAGGATTGCAGGTATGAGCCTCCAGTGCCCAGCTTCCCTTTCTATTTTTGATAAGAGTAAAAATCCAGCGGGGTGTCTGTGGCTCACGCCTGTAATCCTAGCTACTTAGGAGGCTGAGATCTGAGGATCTCGGTTCAAAGCCAGCCGGTGCATGAAAGTCCATGAAACTCTTATCTCCAATAAACCATTCGAAAATGCTGTGGCTCAAGCGGTAGAGCACTCGTCTTGAGCTGAAGAGCGCAGGAACAGCACCCAGGCCTAGAGTTTAAGCCCCACGACCGACCAAAAACAAACAAAAAAGAGTAAAAATCCACAATTGTGAATTTAATTTTATGCAAATATTCTCCTTCATTAAATAAAACATTGCATTATCTGACCTTTTCTGCTTGACTCATACATATACTAGATATTGCAAATAAGGGAAACCATGGGACCTATGTTTCTTTGGGCTTGGCTTACTTCACTTAATATAATTTTTTCCAATCCTTTACATTTCCTAACAAATGGGGCAATGTCATTCTTTCTGATGGAGGCATAGAATTCCATTGTATATATATATACCACATTTTCTTGATCCATTCATCTACTGAGGGGCATCTACTGAGGGTTGGTTCCATATCTTAGCTATGGTAAACAGATAATGTGATGTTAGGA
This sequence comes from Dipodomys spectabilis, assembly GCF_019054845.1. Lineage (NCBI taxonomy): Eukaryota > Metazoa > Chordata > Mammalia > Rodentia > Heteromyidae > Dipodomys > Dipodomys spectabilis. The sequence continues at coordinate 8,801,359 of NW_024870766.1, read as the reverse complement.
AAATGAATCCTTAGATATGTATTTAAATGTTTTTTTTTCTTTCATGCATTTGTTTCTAACGCATTTATAAGATTATTTCTTTGTTGCTTTGTATGTCCCTCCCCCACAGTATAACCCCTGCTTTCACTATATTTGATGTCAGTATAATTTGTGGAGGAGAAGGGGAAGAACAAGTCATTTAAGGATACAGGTGGACCCGTTGCAACAATGAGAAGTACAAGTTGTCATGTCAAAAACGAACTTTACAACTTTGGTGGGGGGGGGAGGGTTGGGGGGGCGTGGGAGTAGGCTGGGAAGGGATGGGAAGGGTAAACAAAGGAGGAGGCTGCAATGCTTAATAAGAAATGTACTTATTATTTTGCCCATGTAATTGTAACCCCTCTGTACAGTATGTTCACAAAAAATAAATAAATAAAATAAAATAATATATATATAAAATAAATAAATAAAATATTGCAAATCTGAAGGGGCTAGGTTGATATCAGTCACTGTTTTGTACCATGCTTTGATACCTGACACACTGTTTATGCTGGCTGCAGTGTATTGTCTATTTCTATCCATATTGTTAGACTTGACAGAAGAGACATTTTGACCCTCCTGTGTAATGCAAAGCCCACAATTGCTATTATTACTAGGCACAATGATTTTGTTTTTCCTGCTTCTATTCAAACTTTCTATTTTTTCTTCTTATTCAATTTTCTCTGAGTTTTTCCTCTCACCTGTTCTTTGATCATTGAGTGTTTTGTGCAGTACTTTGGCCTGTTACTTTTACTGAGCACTCCCTCTTTCAATACAACTCTGTGGGGGCTGGGAAGGTGGCTCAGTGGTAGAGCACTTGCCTTGCATGCATGAGGCCCTGGGTTCGATTCCTCAGCACCACATAAGCAAAAAGAAAAAAAGCGGGAAGCGGCGCTGTGGCTCAAGTGGTAGAGCGCTAGCCTTGAGCTGAAGAGATGAGGGACAGCGCCCAGGCCCAGAGTTCAGGCCCAAGACTGGACCCCCCCCCCAAAAAAAAATACAACACTGTGGTCCCTCTTTCAAATATAACCAACATCCACAAAAGAGCTTCATTTCTAGATTTTTGCATGAATATTTTCTTGTTTCTGAAAATTGTTAATTCTCTTCCATTACCTATTATACATACATACATATACATACTTATCTATATACATACACATATATGTATACATATACATACACTGCATGTATGTATATGTATATAGATATATGCATCACAGAGTATTTAGATTTTTTTAAAATTTTCTATTAGGTGACAGTAACATTATTTTACCAGTTTATTTCTCTACTCTTGTACAGCAATGTAAGTTCTAGAAGGCAGATTCACAACACAATACCTCATTTGGTTGATTGCTGGTGAATTTTCAGATCTTATCACATATCTTGTCACAAAATATAGACTTGAATATATGTTTAATAAAAATAATGGTAATTCATTCCTATAATTCTAGCTGCTCTAGAGAATGAGTTTTGAAAATTCAGTTCAAAACTGTCTGGTGGAAAACAAACCACAAAACTCCTCTTTCCAATTAACCAGCAAAAAGCCAGAAGTAGAGCTGTGTCCAAGTGGGATAGCACCAGCCATCAGCAAAATACCTAAGGGAGAGTCTGCGAACTTGATTTCAAACTCCTGTACTGGTACAAAGCCAAAACAAAAGAATATGACTTGTTTGGGGAAAGAATAAGAAATCTCCCTTTTATGACATAATGTCATTTTATTCTGTCCTTCAGAAATCACAGACACAAAAAGAACAAAGAAAGTCCTTCTCTGATGCAGATCACTAGATAGATAGATAGGTAGATAGACAGATGGATAGATAGATGGACAGATCCATCAGTTCTATTTCATATTTTTCCCTCATCCAGTTCTCTTTTACTAATCAGATAAGATATTAATGTCAAGCTTGAAGTATACAAGAGGGCTTCTGGGCAGTTGATTTTCCATGTTTCCTTGATCATTTTTAACTTTCAACTTGAGTGAGATGTTTGAACACTGTAATCAGTATTTCTGCAACAACTTGTATATTTCTACTTCTATTTGTTCAAATTTGTAAAGCAATGTCATTCAGAAAGAAGCCTCATCTCATTCTTTTTTTTTTTTTTTTGGGGGGGGGGTCCGGTCGTGGGGCCTGAACTCTGGGCCTGGGCGCAGTCCATCAGCTCTTCAGCTCAAGGCTAGCGCTCTACCACTTGAGCCACAGCGCACTTCCGGCTTATTTCTTTCTGCTTATGTGGTGCTGAGGAATCGAACCCAGGGCCTCAGGCATGCAAGGCAAGCGCTCTACCACTGAGCCACCTTCCCAGCCCTCATCTCATTCTTTATAGTAAACTTATATAGAAATGTAATGGTTGTCTTACAAGGCAAACAATTGCTAAAAATTTATCTATAAGATCTAAACTTTCATTCTTAGCACAGAGTGCCAATTCTGTATTATATCATAACAGTAGTAATATATGTTGTTCCATATTGAGTCTTCAGTTATGACTCTAGAAGAATCAACAGATACCATTTACTGAGAGATTCTGTACCTTGAACAACATTGTTAGTAGTTTATTTGCTGTAACCAATTTGGTCTATGAGATAGGAATTTATTTTATCCTAATTTTAGAGGAAAGGGAATCCAGAAACAGGTTTAAAGAATATATGTAAAATCACACAACTATAAAAGGCTGGGCCTGAACCTTTTTTTAAATTTTATATTGCAAATTGCAAGACATTTTAAGTATTTTAATCATATAATTTTGCTTTAATAAAATATCAGTTTATGTCACTTTCATGATTACTAACTTCTTAAGATAATGAACTAATTATTCTATAAAATATTATAAATATTAAATGTACAGTAGATATTGAACATACTTTTTTTTGGATTTGAACAATACATTTAAACATACATTACCCAAACTTTCCTCTTTTGATTTGGGAGTTATAATTCAAATGTTTAAAAAAGTTTTTAATTACATGAGATATAGAAGATTACTAGATAACTTTACAAATTCTTCATTAAACAGGTTTAGCAATCATCTAAAAATTTAAAACAAGCAGTAAGAATCTTATTTGGTTTGTATGCATTTTAAAACTTCACAGAATGTAAACAATTACCACAAATGAATAATTGACTAGATAGTTTCAGAGATTTATTTTAGAAAAATAAGAAATTTTCTATTCTTATAGTCCTTGTTTTTTCTTTAGTTTTGACCAAAATTGGATCCTATATTTTCTGAGATTTGCGTGCTTTCTAGAGATCTTTGCTTCTTAATATTTTTAATAGAACCATGAATTTGCCAGGTATTAGTTTTGAATACTACAACTGTTTCTGCATTCAGTATAATTTTATCAGGAAGGAAAAGCGTTAGTGTGTGCTCTTTGCTTTCGATCTCAAATCAAAAATATTACTTTTGTAAAAAAAAAAAAAAAAAAATAAGCCATTGGCTTAAACAGAGGTTTATATTCAGAACCAAAACTGTAGTTGTTGCATCCTTTTATGTAAATCTTTCTTTTTTTAATTTTGTTTCTAAGACAGAGACTGAAGCTAGGTAACTGAGGCTTTTGTGTATTGGCTGGCACTCTACCAATTGAGACACACCTCCAACCCACATATTTCTATTGTGGAAGTATAGCTTAATAAATATTTTGGCATTTATTAAGATGCAATACTTTTTAATATAAATGGGCTGAAGATGAAATACAACACTCAACATTGAAACTTCTCTGCATTTTGGACTCCAGCTTTGCCATAACTCTTGGTAGCTGATATAAAAATATTCCTACCTATTCTAATTAACAATAAAATAATAATTTGTTTATGCAATTCTGCAGATATCTACATACACAACAAGTAATTAACTCTATTAAAAAAATCCTGGCTTTCAAATTTTAATCCTTGAGTAATCTTGGGTGAAGAAAAGTCAACCTACATCAGAAAATGATACAAAATTGTTTCTTTTTAACTTTGCTTCTGAGGTATCAGTAAATATTGTTTGCATTTCTAGATGCCAATATTCTCTAAAACAAAATCATCTAGTGCACTATGTTGAGCTATAATTACCATAAAATCTGGACCCTGAAATTAAGATTGTATCCAGGAATTTAAACAGAAAACCTTATAATAATAGGAGTTTATAGTAAGAAAATGTTCTATTCTGTCATGCAACATACAGTGTTATATTTGAAAATGATTTTTGTTTTAAGATCATCAGTGAAATATCCCCAAGATTCAAATGAGGAAACAATAATTTATCACAAAATATCTTTGAAAGGTGTCACATTGCAGGAATAGCCAAGTTTAATCCTGAGTCATCAGCATACGGTTTAAATGTAAATTAGAATGGGGAACCAGGTGCTCATTAAATATTCCTTGAGTCAATTAATCTTACACATTTTTGTTCTCATCATTTAATGCTAGAATTGCAAATCACTCTGAAAACTTTTTTTTTTCCAGGAAGGAAAAATTACACATGTTCTTGTGAAATGGGATCTGCTTCTGCTTAAATGGAAAAAATGCCTAGTGAAAGTGATAATAAACCAAAGAAAATTGAGTTTTTTAGTGGTGTACTGCTATGATTACATAGCAAAGAGTACTTCATTACTTCAAGGTTGGCCACAATTGGGACCAGAATTGGCAACTTCCTCTGCACTGTTATTTTTGAGGGAACCATCAAGATGCTACTTCACCAGAATATTCCCCACTAGCCTCTGTGTTTCCTGAACTTATTTTTGTCTTTATTTTTAAAGAATTAATCCATTGCTAGAAAGAAATTAGCAAGAGAAATCACATCCTTGAATAAGCTGCTTTCATCATCATCATTAGAAAAGAAAGGAAGGAGACCTTAAGGAATGGAGACAATTGGAAGCTCAGATCTAGGTCCCAGGCCCAGGTCCCAGGTGGTCCTCAGACAGGTTTATGAGGGGCAAATACATGGCCTTTAAAAATGACCACCTTAACAAAGGACAAGAGATATAAACAGGTTTTACAAATTTAAATTCCAGTCATAATCAGCTTCAGAAAACATTGAAAAGGAAATGTGTAGATGAAATATCTGTGGAAGTACATAGGTTTAAATAAGACTTTGTATTATAAAGTTTTATTGCGCATTTTATTTTTTCTTCATAACAATTGCTTTGGCTTTTCATGATTGATTGCAGGTGATACTCAGTGTGTTACATATCCATGTGTACATTTAGGAGCTGTCAAGGGTCTTGAGGACATAGCATCTGACTATTTTACTAATGTAGCAGCAACCTCTAACTTGAACTTGACACATAAAACTTGCTCATTCAATATTTATTGAATTAACCCAAATAAATAAAAGAAGACTCCACAATCACATATTTTGAGAGTTGGTTCATTTGCCTTTGAGGCCTTTCTTTGATGTGAACTAATGTTGCTGATATTATTTAATTCAGATTGCACACATTCAACAGCTATTAATGGAAGGGAAAGAACAACAACCAAACTAATAAAGTTAGTCTCATAGTTAAATGACATGGATTTACATGAAAATAATTGCTAAGGGCTGTGATTGTTTATCACGCTTTGGGTAAAGTTAACTATGTAAAACCAAAACATATTTTATACTAATTATAGGTTTATGAGGTGCTCAAACTTTTTATGAAAGCAAGATTCTATAAAGTAAAGAAGTAATTTTTCATCATTTAAAATATTGTGGTAGCAGTTATCAGTGAGTCTCTGGATCACAAGCCAGAACCACAGAGGTGCTGGCTTGAGCAACAGAGCTACACTAAACTTTAAGTCACGTGGTCTTCATTATACGTGTATATATGTTAAAAGACAGAAAAAAATGTGGAAAAGAAACTTATACTTAACAATTATTTACTTTGGTCAAAAAATGAATACCACAGCTGGGTTTTTTTTCCTCACCATTTTTTTTCCACTTCTACTTTGACCACTATATTTGACAATAAAGACATTGGACTCTTACAGAGCATTGTGAAAATTTAAACTTGACTTCTTTCTACTCCGAAAGACCAAAGGGCTTCCCTTTGTTTTCTTTGCTGCCTTCCCCACATTTACTCTCATTTTTAAGAAGTCTCTTACCTCTGATAGAATCACATTATATGTCAGTAGAAGGGGCAAACTTACTTCTCATCCCATGCATGTCCAGATGCATTCTCCCATGTCATTTGCTAACTATACCAATGGAAATATAATTCACTTTGCAACCCACACTAGAATTCCACAAAAGCAATCATTGCATTGCCTGGCACACTGAATAAACCTTAGGCAAACTTCAACTTTGATTACTCTGTTCCATGACTGGAACCTGTCAATTTCATTACAAAGGATAATGACTTTTCAACAAAACATATGTTTTATCCATTGCAACTTTATTTCTACTTAGGATGCATAAAAACAAGCCTGCTTAAATATGTCTGAGGTGGACTTGACTGACAAAAGTGTTTCAATTGAAAAGTCTGTTTGTACCTTTTATGATTATCATTTGCACTAGGAGATTTTAGCATACTGCAGTAGTTTTGAACTCTAATTTTTGAACTCAGGGGTGTGGGCTCTGTCCTTGAGCCTCTTTGTGCTTAAGGTTATTGCTCTACCACTTGAGCCACAGCACCACTTCCAGTTTTTGAGTGGCTAACTGGAGAAAAGAGTCCCATAGGGACTTTTCTACTCAGGCTGGTTTTGACCCGTGATCCTCAGATCTCAACCTCCTGAGTAGTTAGGATTACAGGTGTGAGTCACTGGAGTTTACCTTAAACAGTTTCTATATCTTTTCGGGTTTTATTTGTTTGTTTATTTGTATTCAAACAGCAATCAACTAAGTTACAATGAAATTGGTGTTCCCTCTGCTACTTTTTGTCATTCTTAGATTATTTTTCAATCTGGAAACAGCAAAAATCAATTTGGTATAGAACAAAATTACTGAAAATACTTTACTGTTCAAGAAACAAAACATATCTGTCTATATTCCAACCTATTTGGAGTTGATTTTGATAAGCATCATCTTATATGGTCATATGATGCAAATTGAAATGAACTGAAAGATATGGAAACAAGAAGTTTTTTTTGTTGATGTTTTTAATGTACTGTGTACTTTTCTCTTTAATTTTCCCCCCTTTGGTTTATCCCCTGCTTTCACTGTATTTGGTACCCTTTGTCTGGTTATGTTTATCTGATTTGGGAAAGGGACATGGAACAACAAAATGGTAAGACAAAGGACAAAGGGTGAACCAATGCAACAGTGATATTCACAAGACAGTGTGTTGGAAATTAACTTTAAAACCTAAAGGGAGGAAATTAGGGGGGAGGGAAAGTGGAAGAAAAACAAGGGAGGAGGTAGCAATGATCGACAAGAAATGTACTCATTACCTTACATATGTAACTGTAACCCCTCTGTACATCACACTGACAATAAATTAAATTTAAAAAAAAGTGTTGTTACCTCCTCCTTTGTTTTTCCCTATTATCCTTTCCCTCTTCACCTCCCCAACTACCCCCCCCCCTCAAGTTGTAAAGTTCGTTTTTCTACATAGTGTCTTATACATCTCATCCTGTGTCCTTGTTTCAGCATTTTGTTATTTCCTTTCCCCTCCCAAAATTAGAAAAATGTATATACAAGATGCAGGGCACCAGAATCAAGTACAATGAAAACAGGGGTTATACCATGGGGGAAGAACATAAAAGAGAAACAAAAAAATCACATAGTACACTTTAGCTACATTAAAAACAATGGCAAGAAAGAACAAAACAAGTTGTGAACTTATCTTCGGGTTCATTTCACTTAACATCATCTTATACGGTCATATGTACATAGTTTTTGATCTTTTCTGCTTGTCCTCTACATATACTAGTTATTGCAAATAAGGGAAACCATGGAAACTATGTTTCTTTGGAACTGGCTTACTTCAATTAATATAATTTTTTCCAAGTCTTTCAATTTCCTAGCAAATGGGACAAAAATGCTCAACAGGAAATGTACTCATTACCTTACTCATGTAACTATAATTCCTCTGTACACTATGTTTACAATAAAAAAACCTAAAAAACAAAGTAATATATATGCATATATTCAAATCTAGCATGAGACACAATATTTTAGATAGTTAATATCTAATGTTATTAATATGCAAAAAGAATCCTAATATTTATAAATAGGTAATTTTGTGATATGGATCCAACTCTCTCATTACTGTGACATATAAGTCCTGGTTCCTAGTTCATAAAGAGTAAATCAGAGCTGGGCACTGGTGGCTCCCACCTGTAATCCTAGCTACTCAGGAGACAGAGATCTGAAGACCTCGGTTCAAAGCCAGCCGAGGCAGAAAAGTCCATGAGACTCTTATCTTCAATAAACCACCAGAAAACCGGAAGTGTCACTGTAGCTCAAGTGGTAGAGTGTTTGCCTTGAGCTGAAGAGCTGAGGTACAGCGCCCAGGCCCAGAGAGTTCAAGTCCCACGACCAAAAAAACAAAAACAAAAAAAAAACAAAAAGAAAAAGAAAAAAGAAAAGAAAGAGAGAAAGTAAGTCAGTAGCAGCGAATTCATAGAAGGGCTATGAAGCTGGTCCATGTTAGGTTCAGGCATAATTTTTTTGTCAGTCTACAATTCAAACACAAGTTTTTGTGCCAGCTAATCATGCACTCCATTGCTTGTGTCATGCCTCTAGGATTTTTTACTCGTTATTTTTGAGATAAGGTCTTGCTTTTTCCTGGGTTTGTCGGAACCATGAACCTACTATTTATGATTCCTACGGCAGCTATGGTGACAAGGGTACACCCTCATACTCAGCTTCTCTGTGAAGATGGGGGGTCTCATGAACATCCGCCCCCCCCCCCCCCTCGGCTTTTCTGCCACTATGAATTTCCTGATCTCAACCTCCTGTGTAGCTGAGATGATTTGCATGAGACGTGAGATATAGGTGACTGGTGAATCATGTATAGTTTTTGTTCTTAGAATTTTCAAAATACTTTCAAATAATTGTTTCCCATATTTGTCTGTTTTCAGTATCCTCAAGATTAAAAATCTTGGCCAGGCGCTGGTGGCTCATGCCTATAATCCTAGCTACTTAGGAGGCTGAGATGTGAGGATCGTGGTTCAAAGCCAGCCTGGGTAGGAAAGTCTGTGTAACTCTTATCTTCAATAAACCACTCCAAAAACTGGAAGTAGTGCTGTCGCTCAAGTGGTAGAGCGCTAGCCTTAAGCTGAGGGACAGCGTTCAGGCCCAAAGTTCAAGTCCCATGACGGACCAAAAAAAAAAAGAAAGAAAAATTAAAAAACTTCTATCAGTATGGACATACGTTTGTTTTAATATCAAGAACAATGAGAACTGTTAATTATAAAATATAATTTTTCACATTAATAATGTCTGTTGTTTATAAAAAGTCTCTTTATTAGGGTATGCAAGGATAAGGCTAGAATTATAGTTTGAGACAGAAGCTACCATTATGCTTGAATAAATATCTGAGCAAATGGTAGTTCTATTTCATTTACAGTCTAAAGAGCAGCCAAGTGGTGTTTTGGGATTTCTGTCATTTTTAATGTCTTTTGAAAAAATAGTCTGTGAGCTATTCCAGCTATTTTCTTAATGTGTTCCAGTGCTAGAAATTATTGTCTAGTATATAAAAATTTCACTAAGTTTAACTTAATTATATTTCCATGTTGAGGATTTTGAATTCTTCTACATGAGTAAATGTTTTCCATTGATATTATTCCATTTGTTTACATAGAATTTATTGATGCCAGATAATTACCATCAAAAATGCCTAAGTTGTACCTCAATTTCCCAATGGTTATTAAATAATAATCATATGATGACTTTTTTGAAAGATAATTCAGATTAAACTAAGGATACCACAACCATCAAGCAAGAGTTCCACCTTTTACCAATGTTCCGCAGACAAATAATTGAAACAAAAGCTTCTGAGCATAGAAATTAAGAACATGAATATATTTTATATACATATGTACATATGTACATATATGAGGGAATGAAAGAGTGATAAGCCATGTAGTATGTTTTTATCTGACACCATACTTCTTCTCAAATCTAAGTCTTAGCGTATATATATAAATTGCAAAATCTTTCAAAGGTAGCTATTATGTAAATAGTTTATGGACATAGCTTTGTTTGAATAGCAATGTCAAAGGGCCATGTGTAAATAATTATGGTAGAATTTTCTAGCCAATTTTCATAATGAGAAAAGGATCTGTGAATCCTTTCAGTCATTTCTAAACCTCAGGAGAAGCAACAGAATCCACTGTGGACCACTTTCCCCTCTTGGTCTATTATATGCATTATTTACAACAGTATTTTGACAGTATTTTTTATTGATAAATATTATCTTGCAGGCTATTAGGGAAACAGATAAAGTCATACTTTATTTAATATTCTATATATTTTTATTAAAAGAATAAGGTAATGTAGCTTCAAAAATAATTTGAACAATTGTTATTCTTAGTTTGGACTAAAACAGAATGCCATAGATTGTATGGCTTAAGCAATAAACTTTTATTTCTCAACTTCTTGAGACTGGAAGTCTACTATGATTGCTGGGGAAGTGTCCCTCTTCCTAATTTTCAGGCAACGGTTCTCTCCTAGTATCCTCATGAGTACAACAGCATAAAAACTGGCAATGAGCTTGCTTATCTTTTATCTCTTTTTTAAGGGCTTGGTACTTGGTATCTCATGGCTTCAGTGTGCTCTGCTTTTGTGGGTAGTGCTGGTGTTCTGTCACCATTCAGTTCCACATTTCTTTTCTCATACGGTCATTGGATACATTCATCAGGCTTCTATTCTTCTTATCTAACTACCTACCAAATGCCACCATCTGGCATTTAGGATTAGGCTTCAGCATGCAAATTTTTGGGAGACACATTTGTTTCAAACTGACAGTTTTTCTCAATGATTTTTTGGTAACTGGTAAAATTCTAATTCTGTGTTTGCATATTGTACCAGTTGAAAAATCACTGTCAATCAACATAATTAAAACAACAAAAAATCAAGGAATAATAAAAAAGATTGGCCTGGAATATTAACATCGTAAAAACCAAAAGCTTAAACATATTTTAAAGACTGAAGAAGATATTTTGTTTGCTTTGTAACATTGAGACATGTAGATAAATTTGGTGGGGGAAAGTAAGAGTGGAGTAGTGGGGATGTAAGAAAGTCCACATTTGAAGCTTAAAAGAGGGAATTTTTTGAAGTCTTTGGTAGACCTCCAATTACAAAATAAAACACATACTTTCTGTGACAAGGCTAAAAATACATGTAACTCATTAAAATTGTAGGAAAGGAGAACATTGGAAATTTTCAATAAGGTATAAAATGGAAGACAATAAAGTGGAATTAATATTTGAATAATAGATGAGCAAAATATCTTTGATTTTTGCCTTAAATTTGTATGCTAGATATTTTAGTTTGTTTGAAAGAATTTAAAATAGTCAAGCCTGCCACCTGTCATGCTGTCATATGGTAATAAAGTGTAAAAATACATGATCTTAAACTTCTCAAGAAAGAATTTTCCTACCTTGAATTTTGGAGAAACTCCATGGGATTTGGGAGTGTATTTGTTTCATTACTCTGGCTTCTAGGAATTTATATTTCAAAAATGAATGAGTAAGGAAGAATATTTATTATCCTAATTCTGTAAACTTTTGAGGCAAGCAACATAAACATGATGGGCCACAATGATAACATGTATTTAGGTTACTTCATGCTTGAAGATCATGTATTACAGGAAGGATCAGGAATCCTAAACCTGTGTGTAAACACGTAATTCTACCACATATAGTATACCAAATAAAAATTTCTGTAAAATCAACAGAAAACCAAACAGCATGAGAACTACAGCTCTACTTCTTATATAAAAACCAAAAATAAAAACAAAAAGGTAATATTTTAAATGTATGTGAGATTTGGAAATTCCTCTTGTGTTATTAGGAATAGTAATGAACCAGATTCCAAAAGTAAATTTGTTCAATTTATTTCATATGCAAATTTTAGTTCATCATGCTAAGGATTGAGGAGAAACAATAAATACATGTTCTGATTTCTTCATGTTCCATCTTTAGAAACTAGAGTAGTAATGTAGCTTATAAAATGTTTAAAGTAGACTTCTGTTTTTCCTTGGAAATAGCAAAGCCAGTATATCATGTGAGTTTGATATAATTGACAAATTGACAAATAAATTGACAAGTTGACAAATAAAATAGTAACTTTAAACAGAAATTGACCTTTTATGGCAAACTCAGAATTGCCTTTGTGAAATTATCTGTGGACCATATTCTTGGTTATTTAAATTTCTAAACTATTATGCATTGATACATTAACACAATAATTGCTAGATAAATAATGAGGTAGATAGATTTGGGGATGATATCATACTGCTATAAACATTTGTGATATTTCCATTAGATTTTTCACAATCACAGAAGTTTGTGAACTTTGCAACTTGGGGGTGGGATGTAGCGAGGGAAAAGTTGGGAGAAAATGAGAGAGAGAGTGACACTATTCAAAAAGAAATGTATTCGAGGGGGGACCAAGATGGCGACGGGGCAGTAGGGAAACGCCACAGCTCTCTCCAACCAAAAAGAGAGTTCGAGTTCCAACCTTTAATCTCCCCAAGAGACCGACAACAACAAAAAGACGAACACTCAGAGAAAAACCAGAGGTGGAAAATAACAAAAAAAGAAAGAGAGGAAAAGAAGAATTTCAGAACAGAGAAGAGTGAAGACCCCTCCCCCAACCTTTACTGGCCGCGCGGCAGTGCGCCAAGCCGCCGGCCAGCCGGCCCGGCGGGGGCTGCCGGAGCCACAGAGACACAGGGGGCTGCTTGCAGATCACCAGGTACCGGATTGCAGAACAGCGGATCGCCAGGAACAGAGAAACCTACCAGCCGGGAGTCTCCAGGAGGATCCCACCCCACCCATCACTCTCCACCGGAGCGGAGAGGCTCCATCCCGCCAAAGCCGCCCGGCACCAGCAGCGCCACAAAGGGACCTGTCCGCAGACCACCCGCCTAATCGCGATCACAACGACCCGGCGGGGGGCCGCCCAACCCAGCCCGCAACCACCCCTACTGAACTTGGACTGCAACAACAACTGACGGACTGCAACAACAACTGACGACCTACAGGGTGAGTACCCATCAGGGGACAGGGAATCCATCAAGGGAGACCAGAGCTGGAGGGAATCCCCAGACCCTGACCTAGACTCCCTACCCCAACACCCGGACCACAGGACCCACTAAAACTGGGAACTGTTCGAGAGCTCCACCAGCCGGTGGAGCACACTCTGCTGGCCAGGCCAGAGCAAGAGCGCCCCTGGAAGGGAGCTTAAATGCTCAAGCCAGGAACAGTGCCCCTGGGTCAAGACTACCAACAGTAGAAGAAATTTGAACTGTGTCCTCCAGGCTGCATAACCAAGGTGGTATACACATTAGCACAGGCCTAACGAGCGCGCTCCAGGCTGGGGCCGGAACCAGGCCAGGGGACCGGCGCCTGAACAAAGCAAAAAGGGTCAGAAGTGGGGCTGTGGCTCAAATGGTAGGGTGCCAGCCCTGAGCTGAAGAGCTGAGGGACAGCACCCAAACCTAGAGTTCAAGCCCACAACCAGCCCAAAACAAACAAACAAAAACACATCAGGAGCCCATAGCAGACTCCAGTATTTGGGAGAGTGCATCCAGAGCATCTGATCTTCCCAAGAGCACCCGCAAGAGCAAACACAAGCAGTCTAGGCTGCTCAACCCTTCCAAAGGCGGGAATTGCTACAGCAGAGAGCTGAGAATCCTAAGTGAATAGCAGCTGGAAATAGGCTCCCAACAGAATCCAGATCAGGCACAGACTCTCTCTACCAATACAGAATCAGCAACCAAGCAAAGACAGACACACCAAAACAAGATTGAAGAGCAGTCTCCTGAACCCCCATGCGAAAATCACAGAGAAAAATCACAAGGTTTACCACTACCCAGGACAGCAAGCTCACCTCAAAAGCCAGCAGCCACGCAGGGGAGAGCCCCAGTGGGAGCAAAGCAGGAATGGAAGACAAAAACTACATCCAAGGGTTGCTGGAAGCAATGACTCAAGAAATAAAGCGAGAAATGGATCAGAAATTGAAAGAGCACAAGGATGAACTATCAAAAAATATACAGGATATCAAACAAAAATTGGATGCAAAAATAGAAGCTGCACAAACCTCAGTAAGAAGTGAGATAAACGCCAAATTAGAGGTAATGCATACTGATCTCACCTCATTGAGAGGTGAGATCAGTACTCTGAGAACCAACATTGAATCCATAAAGGGATCCATTTCCACCATGCAAACCACAATAGAAGCCAAGGTCAACAGAGTGAATGAAATGGAAGGTAGAGTGTCAGATACAGAAGACAGAATACACCAACTGGACCAAAAAGTGACAGATATGGAAAAATCACTCAAATTAAACCAAAGGGAAATTCAAGAGCAAGCAGATAATGCTAAAAAATTTAACCTTCGCATAATCGGAGTGGGCGAAGGTGAGGAATTCCAGAGCAAGGGAATGCAACACCTATTTAACAAGATAGTCAATGAAAATTTTCCCCACCTCAAAAACGACCATCTTAACTACATCACAAAAGCTTATCGAACACCCAACAAGCAAGATCCCAGGAGAAACACTTCTAGGCACATAATAGTAACAATGATGGATCTGAATAATAAGGAAACAATCCTGCATGCAGCAAAAATGAAGAAGGAGCTATACTACAATGGGAAAAAAAATTAGAATCACTGCAGATCTCTCCACACAAACAATGAATGCAAGAAAAGCCTGGGAAAGCACCACACGAGCCCTGAGAGCCAATAACTGCCAACCCAGACTGATATACCCGGCAAAGCTAGCATTCACATTCGATGGAGAACTGAAAACTTTTAATAGCAAAGAAAAACTAAATGAATACATAAACATTAAGCCAGCATTACAAAGAATTCTAAGAGGGGGGACACAACCTGAAGAAAGCAACCAGGAACTGGGACCTGCCCCAAACAGGCATTACTCAAAGTCTAACTGAGCAAGCACAGGAGGAAAGGAAAGAAGAAAAACTTAGGAAAACGGAATGGCAGGGACAACAATGCATCTCTCTATACTTTCTCTTAATATAAATGGGCTGAATTCGCCAATTAAAAGAAAACGAACTGAGGACTGGATCAGAAAACAAGACCCATCCATCTGTTGCCTTCAGGAGACCCACCTCTCAGCCAAACATACAAACAAACTCAGAGTGAAGGGGTGGAAAAGGATCTACCAATCAAATTCCCCCAATAAGAAAGCAGGTGTAGCTATCCTGATATCTGACAAAATAAACTTTTCATTAAAATCAGTACAGAAAGACAAGGACGGACACTACATATTAATAAAGGGAACAATCCAAGAGGAGGATATAACCATCATCAACTTATATGCCCCAAATATTGGTGCACCCAGATATGTTAAACAAATGCTCTCAAACTTACAGAATAAAATAGATCCCAATACGATAATACTAGGAGACTTTAACACGCCACTCTCACCAAAGGACAGGTCTACCAAGCAGAGGATTGGCAAAGAAGCTACCGAATTAAGTGAGGCCATACTTCAAGCGGAATTAACTGACATCTACCGAGTATTTCACCCTAAAACAACACAGTACACATTCTTCTCAGCAGCTCATGGAACTTTCTCCAAAATAGACCATATCATAGTTCATTCAAGGAACTTAAGCAAATACAAAGGGATCGACATAATCCCCTGTATCCTATCTGACCACAGTGGAATCAAGCTAGCTCTCAATAACAAAGCATACCGCAGAAATTTCTCTAATACATGGAAATTGAACAGCACACTCCTTAACAAGGCCTGGGTAACAGAAGAGATCAGAGAAGAAATAAAGCATTTCCTAGAACTCAATGAAAATGAAAACACCTCACAAAGAAACTTGTGGGACACAGCAAAAGCAGTCCTGAGGGGCAAATTTATTGCCCTCAGTGCCCACATCAAGAGAATGGAGACAGACCAAGTAAATAATCTCATGTTGCAACTAAAACAGCTAGAAAAACAAGAAAAAATGGGACCTAAAGCTACTAGACGAAGCCAGATAACCAAATTGAGAGCAGAGATTAACCAATTAGAAAATCAGAAAACCATAACCAAAATAAACCAAACAAAAAGCTGGTTCTTTGAAAAAATAAACAAAATTGATGGCCCGTTGGCAAGATTAATTAAAAAAAGAAGAGAGGAAACCCATATTAATAGGATTAGGGATGCCACGGGAAACATCACAACACGTACCCAAGATATCCAAACAATTCTAACAGACTACTTTCAAAAGCTGTACTCTCTAAAGGAAGAAAATCTGGCGGAAATGGATGCATTTTTAGAGAAATACAAGTTACCCAAACTGAGCAAAGAAGAAGTTAACCAATTAAATAAGCCAATATCCTATAATGAGATACAGGAAGCTATCAAAAGTCTTCCAACAAAAAAAAGCCCAGGACCAGATGGATTCACAGCAGAATTCTATAAGACCTTTAAAGAAGAACTAATACCCATACTCCTCAAGCTCTTCAGAGAAACAGAGAAGGAGGGAGCTATCCCAAACTCATTCTACGAGGCCAATATCACACTCATCCCCAAACCAGGCAAAGACCCAACCAAAAAGGAGAATTACAGGCCAATCTCCTTGATGAACACAGATGCAAAGATCCTTAACAAGATTCTAGCTAACAGAATCCAGAAACACATAAAAAAAATAATACACTATGATCAGGTAGGCTTCATCCCAGAGACACAGGGATGGTTTAACATACGTAAGTCAATAAATGTAATCCAGCATATCAACAGAGCCAAGGTCAAGAATCACATGATTATCGCCACAGATGCAGAAAAGGCCTTTGATAAAATTCAACATTCATTCATGCTAAAAGCTCTGGAGAAAATAGGAATAGAAGGAACATTTCTAAAAACAATAAAAGTCATTTATGACAGACCAATAGCCAATATTATACTTAATGGGGAAAAGCTACAACCAATCCTCCTAAAAACAGGAACAAGGCAAGGATGTCCACTGTCTCCACTCCTCTTCAACATAGTCCTAGAACCCTTAGCCAGGGCAATAAGGCAAGAAAAAGACATTAAAGGGATCCGCATAGGGAAAGAAGAAGTGAAACTATCCCTTTTTGCAGACGACATGATACTATACCTCCACGATCCCAAAAACTCCATCCCCAAACTTTTAGAAATCATAAGTCACTTCGGCAAAATAGCAGGATACAAAATAAACCCACAAAAATCAGTTGCCTTCCTATACACTGATAACGCACAGGAAGAGAGGGAAATAAAGGGAGCAACCCCATTCACAATAACCTCCCAAAAAATAAAATATTTAGGAATTAACCTAACCAAAGATGTAAAAGAACTATTTAATGAGAACTATAAAAAGTTAAAGAAAGAAATTGCAGAAGACACTAGGAAATGGAAAGACCTCCCATGCTCCTGGATAGGCCGACTTAATATAGTAAAGATGGTGATACTTCCAAAACTAATATACAAATTCAATGCAATTCCTATTAAAATCCCAATGACGTACATCACTGAAATACAGAAAACAGTCCAAAAATTTATATGGAACAACAAAAGACCTAGAATAGCCAAAACAATTCTAGGGGATAAAGACAATATGGGAGGGCTATCCATGCCGAACTTCAAACTCTACTACAGAGCTATAATCACAAAGACAGCATGGTACTGGCACAAAAACAGACCCGAAGACCAATGGAACAGAATAGAAGATCCAGATATAAATCCACAGGCCTACAGCCAGCTGATATTCGACAAAGGAGCCAAAGACATACAATGGAAGAAACACAGCCTCTTCAACCGCTGGTGCTGGGAAAACTGGGCAGCCACATGCAGAAAACTAAAAGTGGACCCCAGCCTATCACCATGCACCAACATCAACTCAAAATGGATTAAAGACCTTAACATTAAACCTGAATCTCTGAAACTACTGCAGGACAGAGTAGGAGAGACACTTGAACTAATAGGCACAGGAAGGAACTTCCTGAACAGAGTCCCAGGGTCACAACAAGTTGGAGAGAGACTCGACAAATGGGACTACCTTAAAATAAAAAGCTTCTGCACAGCTAAATCTATCGCAACTAAGCTAGAAAGACAACCAACTAATTTGGGAAAAAATATTTACCAGCAATATATCAGACAAGGGGTTAACATCCTGTATATACAGGGAACTCAAGAAACTAATCCCTCCCAAACCTAACAAACCAATTACTAAATGGGCAAGGGAACTAAAGAGGGACTTCTCAAATGAAGAAATAAAAATGGCAAAGAAACACATGAGGAAATGTTCATCATCCCTGGTGGTGAAGGAAATGCAAATAAAGACAACCCTGAGATACCACCTTACCCCAGTCAGAATGTCCCACATCCACAAATCAGCCAACGACAAATGCTGGAGGGGATGTGGAGAAAGAGGAACCCTATTACACTGCTGGTGGGAATGTACACTTATACAACCACTTTGGAAAGCAGTCTGGAGGGTCCTTAGAAAGCTAAAGATTGACCTCCCTTACGACCCAGTCATACCACTTCTAGGCATCTACCCTGAACAACAGGAACCAATATACAAGGACACGTGCACCTCCATGTTTATTGCAGCACTGTTCGCAATAGCTAGGATATGGAAACAACCTAGGTGCCCCACCACAGATGAATGGATCCAAAATTGTGGTATCTATACACAATGGAATATTATGCAGCCATTAGAAATGACAAAATAATGGCATTTGCAGGGAAATGGATGGAGCTAGAAGGAATCATGTTGAGCGAGGTAAGCCAAGAACGAAGAGACAAATGGTACATGGTCTCCCTCATAAGTGGATGCTAAATCCAAAAGGTTAGGTGATACGACAAAACTAACAGGACTTAAGAAACAAAGAACTCCCGCTCATCTGGTTGAACCACTACTAAATATCCTCATGCTGCTGATCACAAATATGGTATATAACATGTGAACACTGTTATATATTACAGACTGTGGTAGACAATTTGCTCCAGGGAAGTTAGAATGAACTTGTGACTTTGAAATTATGTAATCATTTAATCACAATCAAAAAAAAAAAAAAAAAGAAACTCGGGGAAGGGAGGGAGGGAGGGGATGGTAGGGGGAAAACAATGGAGGGGGTAACAATGTTCAAGAGGAAGTGTACTCATAACCTCACTCATGTAACTGTAACCCTCTGTATAGTAGCTTTACAATAAAAAAAAACAAAAAACAAAAAAACAAGCAAACAAACAAACAAAAAAAAAAGAAATGTATTCAATGCCTGACTTATGCAACTGTATTCCCTCTGTACATCAGCTTTACAATATAAAGAAAAGAACAAAGCAGGGTTTCTAAGCACAGGTCAGAAGTTATGATTGCAAGGATAATAAAGGGTTTGAATGCCAAAAAGAAAAAAGAAAACATGTTTAAAAAGGAGAGAAGGAAGACAAGATGGTAGACAAGGAAAAATGAAGAGAGATAAAACATGGAAAAGAGAGAAATTAAATCACTAAAATGTTAAATTTGTGGATAGAAAGCCATAACTAAGGTTAGTAAATCTGTTGTCAAATTTAGGGGAATTTGAAAATCAAAGAATCCTTTTCCCCACACTATGATACTTGGAGCATTTTGAAGGGGAGGGGCCAAGTTGTGGGGCTTGAACTCAGGGCTTGGGCACTGTCCCTGAACATTTCTCCACTCAAAGCTAATATTCTACCACTTTGAGCCACTGCTCTACTTCCAGTTTTCTCATGGCTAATTGCAGGTAAGAGTCTCGCAGGCTTTTCTGCCTGGGATAGCTATGCAATGCCATCCTCAGATTTCAGCCTCCTAAATTGCTAGGATTTTAGGTGTGAGCTCCAGCCACCAGCCCCTTGGGGCATCATATGGCTAAAGTAGTCTGGGATACATATGATTTATTGACAACAATGGGTTGGTAAAAAGAAAAAATAGTCATTGTTGACTTTTCAAATAAATACCTCAATGTCAAGAAAAAAATAATGTGACTTGTAAATCTTGTGATATGCAAGTTTAGAACTTCTGAGATATTTTGAAATTTTACGTTGTGGATTTTTTTATATTCTTGGTCAATGTTTTGACTTGAGAAGTTTTAAGTAAACTTTTTGAAATTTTAGAATAAAAAACAAGATAAGGTACATGAAATGAGTTGTCTTTTGTTCATGAGGAAGAGGAATCATTGTGGCAACATCTTGTTAAGGTTGTTTTATAGGAAGAAATATTGTGCTTTAACTCTGACTTTCGGTGGACAAGAAACATGGGTTGATCAAAGAGAAGCCTTATAAGAGAGACCAACACAAATAAAAGAATGCAGTAAAACAGTGATAATCGTAGAATTTATTTCAAAGTTCAGCCAAGGTACATGTCATTCTAAGAGCTTGAAGGAACTGAAGTGTTCAATTATTTCCAAGATACTTCAGAGCATTGCAAAGTATGGACTTTACTTAAACAAACAAATCTTGAATTCATGAACCTAAAAGTGTTGTGATAACACACAAAAGTCACTTTAAAATATGTAGGAGAAAAAGCACCTTTCTACTCTCAACAAGCCTAGGCAGTCACCGGAAAAGTTATAAAAGTGGGCTGGCTGAGACATTGACTCACCTCCTGATTGATTTGATTCCTGATTTGTGACCTAAGCTCATTTATCAGAAGAGAAAGCAAGACAGAGACAATGAGTAATGCATCCAAGAGAAGGATAGAGCTTGTAAAATCTTGGGTTCACAAGATAGCAAACTCTGTGGGCGTCAAATGTTTTAGCTGGAAAAAATAGAATTTTGATTTTTACCCTTTAAAGCGGGAGAAAGACTTTATAATATGGACTGTACTCAATTTAAAACTTTGCTTATTAATCAGTTGGGCACAAGGAATGAAAAGAGATATCCACCATGTTTTATTCTTTTGTAGTAGGTGAAGGCAATGGTTATGCAGGAAATTAACAAAGGCTCCTGAAGGTTCTTTTTTTCAACATTTCTTTTATTGTCATGGTGATGTACAGAGTGGTTACAGGTACATAAGTAAGGTAAAAAGTACATTTCTTGTTGAACTTGTTACCTCTCCTTCATTTTTGTCCCACTTTCCCTACCCCCCCATTCCTCCCTCCCAAGTTGTACAGATCATTTCCAATACATTGTCTTGTGAGTATTGCTGTTACATTGGTTCCTCCCTTATCCTTTGTCTCACCATTCCCTTCCCTTCCCTAATTCAGATATATATACAATGCCAAGGTACCAAAATCAAATTCAGTGGCAATAGGGGATAAACCATAGGAGGAAGAACACACAAAAGAAACACATAGTCCATTACAAACAACAACAACAAAGAAAAGCCTCTTGTGTCTATGTCTTGAGGTTCGTTTCACTTAACATCATCTTATATGGTCACATTCTGCTCATCTCCTAAAATTATCCTAGATGTGTAATAATCATTGCAAGTAAGGGAAACTATGGGACCTATGCTTCTTTGAGTCTGGCTTATTTCACTTCATATGATTATTTTTTTTTGGTGGGGGGGGCGGCCGTGGGGCCTGAACTCTGGGCCTGGGCGCTGTCCCTCAGCTCTTCAGCTCAAGGCTAGCGCTCTACCACTTGAGCCACAGCGCCACTCACAGCTTTTTCTGTTTATGTGGAGCTGAGGAATTGGACCCAGGGCCGCATGCATGCAAGGTGAGCACTCTACCACTGAGACACCTTCCCAGTCCCCACTTTATATGATTTTTTTAAAACATGAGATTGTTGATGTTAATAAAACAGCTATAAACATTTTGGAACATGTAAATGTCTGCAATTTTACTATAAAACATTTGAAAATGGAGACAATGTATGTGTGTATGTGTGTGTGTATATATAGTGTCGTGTGTAACATTTTCTATACGTTATATATTACATTACATGTTACAGGCTATATGCTACAAGGGTCACATGTAGGCAGCATATATGCTATATAAATATGATATATATCCTCCTTAAGTTGTATATGTGTCACATTTATGTCACACCAGTTACATATATATATCATCTATTCATGTTTAAATTTCTTTTATTACATTTTATCGTTTTTAAATGTTCTTCTCTACTTTATGAATAAGCTCGTTTCTTGTCCTACGTCACTATGATCAGATTGTCCAACATCTTTCTCTTTCTTCCTCCCTCAGCAAATTCATCTTTAAGACATCTCATAGGTCCATGGACTCTTGGCCCACCTGTTTCATGTGACTGAGCATTGGAAAGTACTTTTATTTTAGCCAAAAAGTTTGATTTCTCAGTCTGAGAGTCATCAAAGAAACATTTCCCTTTTGCCTTTGATATTTTTAATCAAGTTAAGTAATCTGACTTTTATAAACTTCAAATGGTTTTTACAAACTACAATGGTTTTCACAATGATTTATGCTTAATCAATTTTGTTGAATGGTTAGGAAATTCAGATAACAACTGTCAGATAACATCTTTCTCCCTGAGTCCTTATGTCTGCAGATAGAAGTTGGGGCTAAGTTTCATAGATCATACACCTCTCTACTAAAATCTCTACTTCATGGCAGTTTAAAATCAACTTGATAAATAATGTTTTCTCCTCTCTAATTGTGTGCTTCACACTTCCAATTTTGCCTTTTAGTTGAAGGGGAGGTAGTGCATTGCTTCATAGAAGAAAATATGTCAGAAACAGTCATCAGCCTGCCTTAAAATTCCTTGCTTTAAGCTGGGTGCTGGTGGCTCATGCCTGTAACCCTAGCTACACAGGAGGCTGAGATCCAAGGATTGAGGTTTGAAGCCAGCCAGGGCAGAAAAGTTCCCTTGAGACTCTTATCAACAATAAACCACTCAAAAGAGCCAGAAGTGGTCTGTGACTCAAGTGGTAGCACTAGCATCGAGCACAAAGAGGTTGAGGGACAGCACTCCGGCCCTGAGTTCAAGCCCCAGAACTTGAAAAAAACAAACAACAACAAACTTCTTTGCTTTCATTTTCCTCAATGTCTCCCAATGATGTGAAAATCCACCTACCAGAACCTAATTGTACTTCAACCCCACCAGGCTGTATGTTTGTTTCTTTTGTTTTTAGTCCATTGTGAGGCTTGAACTCTAAGCCTAGGTGCTGTCCCTGAGCTCTTCATCTCAAGGTGAGCACTCTACTGCTTGAGCCACAGCACCATTTCCAATTTTCTAGTGGTTTATTGGAGATAAGTGTCTCAGGGACTTTCCTACCCAAGCTGGCTTTGAACCATGATCCTCAGATCTCAGCCTCCTGAGTAGCTAGGATTTCAGGCATGAGCCACCAGCGCCCAGCCTAGGCTGTATTTTAAATCAA
This sequence comes from Dipodomys spectabilis, assembly GCF_019054845.1. Taxonomy (NCBI): domain Eukaryota; kingdom Metazoa; phylum Chordata; class Mammalia; order Rodentia; family Heteromyidae; genus Dipodomys; species Dipodomys spectabilis. The sequence goes on along the minus strand of NW_024870766.1, from coordinate 8,777,975 downwards.
GAATTATTGTTCAATCGACACTAGGCACTATCAATTGCCTAAGTCCATTGAACAGTACTTAGAGAAGTTTTAAAAAGTTAGATTTTAGTATTTTATAGTTAGGGCTATAGATGGGCTGTTAAGATTATTTAACTTTACATGATCCACGAGCATAACTACTGGCACACTTAAAATACAGCTGGCATTTATCTGTAAAATTAGAAGTAATCAGTTGCAATGTATAGGATCTGGTGGCATGATTGTAGCAGAGGAGTTTTCCTGGTGATTCATTACATCTGAGGAGCAAACACTTATCTCACAAAGTATATTTCCTTTATATTATCCTTCCCATGTGTTGTTGGTATAAGCCATGAATCTGAACTACTTTAAACTGAATAATTTAATTTTAGTGAAACTCTCTACTTTGTCTAGCCCAGATTTAGGCTTAAGTCCAAAGTTAGTAGCTAGGCAGGTAGATTTCTTAGTTTTTATCTTGCTAGTCAGTCACTCTACAACTCAGTGCCTCTGTTCAAGCCTTGACTTGCAATGTAGGCTGGTGATTGAGATCTCTTTCTATATGGCAGATAACAACTGTATTTGCCAGGCTATAAATGCTTGAGGATAATCTGTAGTAACAACATTCTTTTAAAACTACCTCACTCCATCAAAGTATATGTTCCCTAACTACCATTCTAGGGTATTTCTCTGTGTCCAAAAAGCAAATTGATCTGTGACATATAATAAGAGCACTTCCTCCCATCTTGTCTTTTCATGAGAATCCTTGACTAGACTCACAGTGAAGTTTAAATTATAGTTTTAATGGCTTAATAAAGTATTCCTGAAAGCTGTTTTATTAATGTCTTACCAAATAAGAAAAACTCATGAAATGATTGTTCAGTTACTGCAATTTCTTGTATATACATTTTTCTAATTTGGGAAGGGGAAGGGAAATAACAAAATGCTGAAATAAGGATATTGGTTGACCCATCGTAGCAATGAGATGTACAAGACACTAAGTTGAAAACGAACTTTACAACTTTGGAGAGGTGGAGGAGGGAGGAGTTAGGGAGATGGGAGAGAAGGGATAGTAGGGGAAAAACAAAGGAGGGGTAACAATGCTCTATAGGAAATGTCCTCATTACCTTCTCATGTAACTGTAAACACTGTACAGTATCTTTATAATAAAACCTATTTAAAAATATTCTTTGGGAGAGGTCTTTTGGGACCCTAATGAATTACTATGAGTTAGTTTATTAACAGCTAGTCATTACACAGACATCAATGTTACGAATTCTGATGCTGTTAGATGTGATCTTTAAATTTACTTTTTTTTTAGTATGTCATTATAAATTTGGAAGTTTCATTGATGTTGCATGATACCTAGAAAGGCTAGAAACAATTTTATAGAAAAAGTATTTTCTTTGAATTTTTAATTTTCTTAGAATCTCATAAGTTGGTTTTATATTGCTTGTAGGGTACAAGGAAGAAGCAATCTCTAGTCAATGTATCTTTTGATTTCATATACAAAGTAATTTTGATAATACACTTATATATTCAGGATTTTTTTAGGAAAAGTAATCCATATTAAACAAGATGTATGATGATTTTTGCAAAGAAAAATGTATGAAATAAGCATTTAAAAATATTAACCTTTAACATTCTGTTTTTTCTTGCCACTTTCTAATCCTCTTAAACAATTCCATTTAAAAACAACACACACACAAACACACACATATTCCTGTATTGTTCATATATATGTTTATCTTTAGGTCTAACATTCACATATGAGAGAGAATATGCAACATTTTTTTCTGCAGTTATACTGAGACTTCAACTCTGGGCTTTGCTCTCATTTGATTTTATTTTTTGTTGGTCGTAGGGGATGAACTCTGGGCCTGAGCACTGTCCCTCACATCTTCAGCTCAAGGCTAGTGCTCTACCACTTGAGCCACAATACTATTTCCAGCTTTTTCTGCTTATGAGGTGCTGAGGAATCGAAGTCAAGCCCTCATGCGTGCAAGGCAAACACTCTACCACTGAGCCACCTTCCCAGCCTCTCGTTTGGATATTTTTTTCTTTGCTCAAAGTGGCATTCTACCACGTGAGCCACAACTGTACTTCCAACTCTTTATTTATTAATTGGAGATATTTGTCTCAGGGGTTCTCTTCCTGGAATGATTTCAAACGATGATCACAGAGTTCTGCCTCCTACGTAGCTAAATGGGCCTGAGCCACCAGCATCAGGCTTTTGTCCTTGAGAAGATGAGCCTTTCTTTGCTTAAAATCATGATCTCTAGTTTGATTCATTTACTTTTACATGACATAATTTCCTTCATCCTCATGCCTCAATAATATTTCACTATCTCTGAGTGAAGATAGCAAAATGAAGCTGCTGAGTAACAAGGGGTTGGGAGAATAGGGAAATGTAAGAGAAAGCAAGGTCTCCACCCGATGAAACTACTATGTCTACATGTGTGAAATACATGTTAAAACCTCTTTGAACAATTAGTGCACACACATGAATGACAAGCATATAAAACAAGCATATAAAACCTTTTGAGATGTGGGCCTTAGTAAAAGTATGAGGGCACTGGAGAGGTTAAAAAAGGATGAGTGATGGTGAAATATTTTAAGTACATGCATGAGAACAGAAGAGAGCATGTTGAAATTGGTTTAGAAAGGGAGGGGGCTGGGAATGAGGAAGAGTGCTGAAGGATGAGTCTGATCAAGCTGCATTTTATGTATACCTGGGCGTGTCAAATGGAAAATCCATTTACATGCAAGTAGTGCTAACAAAATGTGGGAAAAATCAGAATGTGAAAAAGGACTATTAACCTTTTTATACGGGACAATTATCACCTTGGTTTTGTTTTATTTGTTTGTTTGGTCCTTTCTAAATGGATATGTGAAGACTCAGAATTCCTCAGATTTGTTTTACTGACATTAATGTATGGCAAATAAAATATGACAATTCTATCCGGGTGCAGGTGGCTCATGCCTGTAATTCTATCTACTCCGGAGGCTGAGATCTGAGGATCTCCATTCAAAGCCAGCCTGAGCAGGAAACTCTGTGAGACTCTTATCTCAAATAAACTACTTAGAAAACCAGAAGTGGAGCTATGGCTCAAGTGGTAGAGTGCTCACCTTGAGCTGAAGACCTGACAGCACCCAGGCCCAGAGTTCAAGCCCCACAACCAACAAAACAAAAAACAAAAACACAACAACAACAACAAAACCCCACCATAACAGTTCTTACTTGGGACAGGTAAAAGGATTCATGTAAAAGTCCAGCTCAGGAGTGGTAAATGTGCTATTTGGTTTTGAGCCCCAGTGGCTCACTTACGTACCACCTATAAAGTAACTTGCCCTGCTAGCATGCATATTTCAAAAAAGAAGAGAACATCTTACTGTTTTGCTTCCAAAATTAGAAATTCAACCATAAATATAGAACATTTCAGAAAAGAACATTAGTTGTGGTTCATGAACATTGAGGAAAATACTGAATGGTAAGATTTTATTATCATTAATACCCTTCAACTTCATAAGAAATAAAAAATAAATTTCTCCAGTGGTTATGGTGTGTTCATTGAAATAATATAGAATTGTATTTCAGGTAAGGTTGTATTTTAAGTTTTCAATAGTTGATTTTGTGGCACAAATTATACCCTTTAAGTAATGTACAACTTCCTACAACAAAAGTTTATGTCCTGTGTGGTATGTATCCTCAATCAAGGGACATAATAAAGGCAATCTATTTTACATAAACATTTCATGCCTCAATGGGGAGAAACTATTTCAGGAATTTCTCTTGATGGTAGTGATAGTTAAAGCAAGAACCAACATCCCTTCCATTAGAAGATGCTGTCCCTGTAGTTCCAGGATATAAAAGACATCTGTCTGGGAGAATATTTTCTACTTCAGCTTCTCTTACCATAGTAATTAATTCCCAAGTGCTTATATTTTGTAATTTTGAGTGCCTCTCATTTCTACCATTTGGGTTGCTTATTTCAGAAGACCTCATATTCTGTCATTTTCTTGTTCTTTACATGTCATTATGCCATTGTTGTAGATTTCAGGCCATCAGTCTCCTCACTTGACCAAAATTCTTCCCAAATCAGTCTATTTCAACTGTAATACCCATAAAGTATTGTTATTATCTACGCCCCTTCCCTTTGATGAACTTGGATCTGAGCTTAGGGAAACAATGAAAAACAAAGCAAAAAAAGCCAAAAATTATAAGGAAGTAAGTGAAGTAATGTGCTGAAGAAATACCATGATCAATTTGAGATATAGTATTGGATAATTTCTAGATTATTATTCAGAGTTGCACCCATATTTTTTTTTATCATTCTGGTGTTGAGTACATATTGAGGTCAAGCAAATATAAGTACATATGTTTTGCATTCAATACACTTTAACTTGGTAAGCTAGATATACCAACAGATCTCCAGGTAAAACTGGAGCAAGAATAAATTTTAAGCAAGAAAGAATTTTGAAATCCATGTGGGATCTATTGAGATTACTTTGCCTGGATAATATTGAAGAAAGTACTAAGATTCATCAGTGCTAAGGTAATTAGATCAGAGATTTGAAGTGCCTTTTCCAATTGTATATGGAAGTTTAAATCACTGGAATAGATGAAACCTGAAAAAAAAAAAAAGGTGATTCACTAGCAGACTCCAAACTTTTTCTTGATTTCTGTCACCAATAAATTTGTTCGTCAGCTCAAGGCTAGCACTCTACCACTTGAGCCACAGTCCCACTTCTGGCTTTTTCTGATTATGTGGTGCTAAGGAATCGAATTCAGGGCCTCATGCATGCAAGGCAATCACTCTACCACTGAGCCACCTTCCCAGCCCATGATTTTTTTTTTCTTTTTGCCAGTCCTGGGGGTTGAACTCAGGGCCTGGGTTCTGTCCCTGGGCCTCTTTCTATTCAAGGCTAGTGCTTTACCACTTGAACCACAGCACCATTTCTGGCTTTTCTGAGTAGTTTATTGGAGATGAGTCTCATGGACTTTCCTGCCCAGGCTGTCTTCAAACAATATTTCCACATTCTCCTGAGTAGCTAGGATTACAGATGTGATTTCCCTGGTCCCTGGCTTGTCCTATGTGATATTTATAGAGCAGAAATATATTTCCTTTTTTGCAAATTTGCTCTTTTTAACCTTTTTAACTAACAGGACTGAAGATGGTTGGGGATTTCAAAAATTACTGCCACTGCTTGATAAGAAATGTACTCACTATCTTGCCCATGTAATTGTAACCCCTCTGTATGGTATTTCCACAATAATAAAAAAAGAATATAATCAGATTTAAAAACATTATGAAAAAAATCACTATTATTTATTTTTATGATTTCTAGGTCCCTCACACCTGTCATAACTGAAAAGAAAGTCATCTATAAAAGAGTCGCCTCTTCAGGACCTTTCTCCGAATAGAGACTCTTAATTACCTTTCTTTCATAGCTTTCCTTTTACTACAAATAAACTTACTCTGCTTAAATTAAAATAAGTCAGTAGGATATTTCAATGGAAAGTATTTTGGAGACATTTTGCTTCAAAATTATATTACTAAAAATTACCAAAAATTGATTAAACATCTTGTTAACACAAAAAGGAAATTTGACAATAGGCTTTCTTGCTAATGAGATCACCTGTTGTTATTATTACCCCCTTTGTTCTCTATGTATTCCACTTGCAGTTCTCAAACAGCTCCAGTTATAATATAATTCTAATTTTCTGAAATCATAGAAAAAAATCAATTCCTAAGGAACAACTGCATCTTTTCAAGTGTAAAGCAATGTTATTACAGATGCTTTCCTCATGCAACTGCTTATGTGCTAACAAATTATTTTCCCTATATGATATGTTTTACTTGGACTGGAAAAAAATAACAGTATATATTATCTAATTGTGTTTGTACCTCCTTTTCATCAGGAAAGGGTCATTGTAAACAGTTTTGATTAGGGCTTTCTTTCTTTTTTTCCTCTCTCTCTTTTTTCTCTCTCTTTCTTTCCTTCCTTCCTTCCTTCTTCCCTCCCTCCTTCCTCTTTCTTTCTTTCTTTCTTCTTTCTTTCTTCCCTTCCTTTCTTTCTTTCTTTCTTTCTTTCTTTCTTTCTTTCTTTCTTTCTTTCTTTCTTTCTTTCTTTCTTTCTTTCTTTCTTTCTTTCTTTCTTTCTTTCTTTCTCTCTTTCTTTCAATGTCCTGCTGGGTGTGGTGACTCACACCTGTAATCTCAGTTACTTTGGAGGCAGAGATTAAGAGTATTGCAATTATGGTCAGTAAATCTTAATCTCAACCAATATAAAGCTAGAGATGATGGTTTACATCTGTCCTACAAGCTTTATGGGAAATATAAACAGATCAAAGTCCATACCTAGGTATGAAAATTTATTTTAGAAATAATGAAAGCAAAATGGGCTAGGAATGTGACTCTAAGATTAGTGATTGCCTAGCATACTGAAAGCTCAATACACAGAGAGAGAAACAGAGAGAGAGAGAGAGAGAGACAGACAGACAGACAAAGAGAGAGACAGAGAGAGAGAAAGAGAGAGAGAGAAAGAGAGAGAGAGTACAGAATGTTAGGATAACTTCAAACACCTTCAAAATTTAGAGAAAAAATAAAATCTTTGTAAAATAAGAAACCAATCCCCCCTCTACCATCACCATACTTTTCTCTTTAAATTCTTTTTTTTTTTTTTTTAACATTTTTTTATTGTGAAAATACTGTACAGAGGGGCTACAATTACATGGGAAAGATAATGCGTACATTTCTTATCAAACATTGTATCTTGAGTATGAGTAAATACAGTAATTCAAGGTCTACCCATGAAAGGAGATGAAAAAGAAATGCATAGTTCTGTGAAATGTATCACTTCATAGTTTAGACAAAAATAGACATAATAAATGATGAAATGTACAATGAGAAGTATATATAAGATTGTGTAATGTGATCAGGTAAATACAGCCAGCCTGCACAATTGTTACTTACGGAAGTTAAACTTCAGAAAAGCTCTCAAAATTAAGAAAATTAAGAAAACTTTACTGCAAAATTAAGAAAAATGAGGGAAGGGGTGGATGGATGAGAATGTCAAAAGGAGTTACATCATCAACCAAAATGGCTTGTACTTATCAACTGCATTGTTGAATGGCAACTATGTTTATGGGCATGGCATCCACGACTTCATCCATTAAGCCCCATAATTATGTTAATCAGGTTTCTGTCACTTTGATAAAATGCCTAAGAAAAGTAGCTTAAAGGAGGAAATATTTATAGACACATTCTGATTATCACAAATAAGGGAAATCATGTAGCCTATATTTCTTTAGGTCTAGCTTACTTAATATCATTTTTCCAAGTCTTTCCATTTCCTTACAAATGAGGCAATGTCATTCTCTCTGATGAAAGCATAGAATTCCATTGGGTATATATACCACATTTGCCTGATGCATTCATCCACCAAGGGACATCTAGGTTGACTCTATATCTTAACTATAGCAAGCAATACTGCAAAGAACATGGTTGTGCTGGTGGCTTTAGTGCAGCCTTGTTTATGGTCATTTGGATAAATGTCCAGGAATGGGATTACTGGGTCATAAAGAAGCTCTAAATTTAGTCTTTTGAGGACCCTCCACATTGTTTTCTAGAGTGGCTGAACAAGTTTACATTCCCACCAAGTTTAGAAGTGTTCCCTTTTGGCCACATCCCTGCCAGCAGTGCATAGTAATATATTAAAAAAAAATTTACACTTGGACATCATTAATTAAATAGTACTCTAAACACACAGTGAAACAAAAGGAGGATAATCTTAGGGGAGGATCACACAGTTCGATAATATAAAATGATGCTTATCAAATTGCACTTCAGGAACTGGAAACAAGTAGCCTGACGCTGGTGGCTCATGCCTGTAATCCTAGCTACACAGAAGGCTGAGATCTGAGGATCACGGTTCGAAGCCAGCCCGGGCAGGAAAGTCCGTGAGACTCTTATATCCAATAAACCACGAGAAAACCGGAAGTGGTGCTATAGTTCAAGCGGTAGAGTGCTCTCCTTGAGCTGAAAAGCTCAGGGACAGCATGCCCAAGGCCGGAGTTCAAGCCCCACGACGGACAAAAAAAAAGAAAAAAGAAAAATGAAAACAAGAGGTTTGTTATTGTACTGTTTATGGTTTCTTTTTATTTCTTTCCCCCCTTTGGTTTATTCACTTTTGTTACTGTTTTTGATGTCTGTGTCCTTTATCTTGTATATGTGTTTACCTTATTTGGAGAGGGAAAGGGAAAGCACAGAAATGGTGGGACAAAGGATGAACCAATTCAGTAGTGATACTCACTAGACACTATGTTGGAAATGAACTATATAACTTGGGAGTGGAGTGTGTCAGGAGGGGGAAAAACTGGGAGAAAATGAGGAAGGGGATGACATTGTTCAAAAAGAAATGTACTCATTACCTGACTTATTTATCTGTAACCCTCTGTACATCACCTTTGCAATAAAAAATAAAAGAAGAAAGAGTTATTTCGGCTCACGGTTTCAGATTCTGTCTTCTGGCTCCATTGATTATATGGCTGTGTTATGGTTGAATCTCACAGAGGAGTACATGCAATAGAATCTGCCTCAGTTCTACTGAGAAGCAGAAAAAGGGAGAAAAAGAATGAAAAACAAAAAACAAAAACCCAAAAACAAAAATAACCCCACTTCTCCTAGCAACTACTTTCTCCAACCAGGCTTAACTTCTTAGTTTCTACCACATCCAATAGCCTAGTACACTATGAACTCATAGAAGATATCAGAGTTATCATGATTCAACCACCTCCCAGAGGTCCCAGCTCAGAACACTGCTACATCCAAGACCAAACTTTCAACCCATGAAACTTTGGGGGGGCAATTCAGATCCAAAATTTGGCTTTATTATTTTCTCCATATAAATTACCTTCATACAAAAATTGCTCCTGTTCTTGTAAAAAGAAGCATGTAAATAACCCAACTATCTGTATTCCATATGCTGTTTTGGTAAATTATAGCTTTGATAATGCTGGAAGGATGTCAAAGAGATAAACATTAAGAGAGAAGATATAGGGAAATTATAGCACATATGAGATGTATTTATCTTTTATTATACTTACTTGAATTAGTTTGGAATTTTTCTCATTTTAAATCTATCTCTAAGTCTCAATGAATGTAGTCTCTAACAAAATCATATGTTTCCATGCCAAATTTGTCTTTAACTTCTCAAGGATGCTCTAGAATCCACCCTACCATCAGCATCAAACATGCTCAGTATATAAACTTTACTAAGTTTCAAGGTTAATGATCTTTTCAAAATATGAAATAGGTGGCAATTAAATCTTTCTTAAAAAGCAAAATGCTAAATCTATAGCTATAAAAGAAGGAACCACTGTGAAGAAGGCTATTCATAAAAAATGAGACAGGATTGGATGCTGGTGGCTCAAGCCCGTAATTCTAGCTACTCAAGAGGTGGAGATCTGAGGATCATGGTTTGAAGACATCTTAGGCAAGAAAGTCTGAAAGACTTTTACCTCCAAGTAATCATAGAAACACTTGGAAGTAGCACTGTGGCTCAAGTGGTAGAGTGCTAGCCATGAACAAAAGGAGCTCAGGGACAGCACCAGGACCCAGAGGTTAAGCCCCAGGACTGGCCAAAAATGAATCAGGAATCTATTCACAGACTTCGTTTTGTGAGCTGACTAAAATATACATGAAAAAAAAAAAACATTTTGATATAAAGATTTTAACTTGAAGGTTTATTTCATATTTTCTTTTCTTCAATATACTCCTGTTTCTTTCTTCACACATATAACCTACTTCATGACAGATAAATTTAATTAGCTTAGGATGGATGTTACATGTAAGGATTCTCAAGTGTCTGAAGATAACTTTCAAGGTTCAGGTATAAAGCCTCGGTCATTTGTCTTCATTCTTGGCATTCTATTACTGTTTAGGAAGACTATGCCTAAAACTTTTAGTGACCCTGTTTAGAGTATTTTTCTCTGGATTCTTGGCCTAGAACAGGACAGATTACCCATCAGAATCCCCAAGAAGCCTTACAGCTGTTTATTTTTTTTCTCTACAGCATCCACAGTTCATTAATATAATAGTAAAGAATCTCACTCTGATGTTCCCTTGCTAAACTTGTGTTCCAACTGTGATCATAAGATAATCTTATTGAACAACAAACTAGAGAGAATAACAGAATAAATTGTACAACTGAATAAGAAATATTGGGAATGTTATCTTGGTAAAAATATTTTGACCATTGCAATATTTTGAATAGCTATTCAAAATAACGAAGAATGCTTTTAGATATCTAAGCCAAGATTTTTTCTTTCCATTGATGAAGTGATTCTGAGAAGAATGAATTGAAATAAATGTCTCTAACTTTCCTCCCCCTTCAAATTAGCTACTGCTTTCCAAGCTTATATGTGACCCAACATTATTTTAGGAAATGTATCATTGCTAATTATATTTTACATGACCATGTTGTGAAACTGTCTACAGTCTGTAGCACTTAAATGGCAAGAAAGCTCTTGGAACTGAGTAGAGGAAGAATCACATAGCATTCAGAGAATATTTTTCAATTATTCCTCTGAGAACAACAAAAAAGCTAGACTTATTTTATTTTATTAATATTCTTAAACAACAATTATTTTGTTCTTTTCTTTATAAAGATACGCATCTTACCAAATGCAATAAAGATGAAATTTAGTGGAGAGCGAAGAGGAGAGAAAAACTAAGCAAAGAGAAATGCATGTTAAAGGCACTCTGATGTCAAAACATGGTAAGTTGGGGAAATAAGAATGGTTACACCTGGCTGTGCAACAGAAAGCAAGTGGGAAAACACAGCCACAGAAGCAAATGAATAAAACAGGCTCTTCATCAGTAGCTGAAGAGGCCAAAGCTAAATACTTTCCAGAGGGGTGAAAAATGGGTGGGTTTTTAATTGTAGGGAAATCCTTTTCACCAGCAATGAGGGACAGACTGGAAACCAGGAATACAGTTAGGCTTTTTCAAGACTCAGATTATCTTGAAGAAGGATTTTGTGTCTTATGATGAAGGAAAACTGTGTCCCTAACTTAGCCTTTGTTATACTCTTTTTATAATCCTATTAAATAATCAAATATTTATTTATTGTTTGTTTGTTAGAATTTTTCTGGTGAGGCTGACTGAAGTAATTTGTGTCTTGCTCTATCATAAGAAAAACACAGAAATTCCTTCCCAAGATAGACCAGTAGACTTGGGAAAAATTGGATATAAACTTTATACACTATATTCAAAGTGCCCAAAAGTAAGTTTGTATTCAAATTTTATATATGCGTTTATGATGATAGAATGTTCATCTGTAGTTCTGGATGTCAATATCATACACTGATCAATTAGATCAAACCTGGCTTATCATGAACATTTCATTGACAACACTGGTTCTTGGATTTAGGGCATTGTTATGCTTTCTTGTTCAAGGTTAGTGCTCTACCATTTGAACCACATATCCAGTCTGGTATCTTGCTGATTATTTGGAGATGAAATTCTAGGACTGTTTTCCCATGCTGGCTTCAAATTGCAATTCTCCATAACTCAGTTTTCTGCATAGCTAGAGTTACATGCATAGTCACTAGCATCTGAAATTTCATTAAAATGTTTCTGCTTCCTGATTTTTATTGATCATTCTACAGAGTTAAATATTACATTATTTTACTTTTAGAATATGTTATTGGGTAGATATAATTAAGAGCTCATTATATCATTTAATGAATCCTTTTAGGATTAAAAAATGCACCTCTCTAGCTGGCAGTGTGGATTTATAGAATTTTTATTTCAACTTGGGCAGTCTTTATTGTCCCTTTGCTTATAGCTTGCACTGGTCCTGAGCGTCCATGATATGGACTTTTCTGTTGGGCAAGAATATGGAACTAGCAATTGCTGCCCACCAACCAGCTCTTCTCTGTTTAAGATACTCGAAATCCATTAAAAAAAGGAGCTAGAGAAGGAGCTTGATTTATCATGCCAAGAACACACAAATAAGGAAAGGCTCATGGGAATGATCAAAATTTCAATTTTGACTTTTTGGACTGACTGTACTTTATCACATGGCATTATGAAAATCAGTAACCCATGGATGGCACATGTATCCTTGAATTACACATAGTTTTCAATTAACCAAAGCATGGCACGTTCTGACATCACAAATAAACACAGGTTATTGTATTTTTAAATTAGGCCATTTTCAAACATTTTTTCTTGTCTTTGTCCTTATTACATCAAATTGGCTTTCATTTTCAATTTGCCTCCTTCAAATCAGTGCCCCACAGAATGTATTGTCCAAACTGGAAAGTCTCTCTTTGTGTCTGCCAAGCCTGATTTAGATACCAGAAAGCTTTTAAGGAGTCTGTGAGGGAGAAAAAACATGGGAAGCATTGTTAACGTGAAGAGGTTCATACCTCCACACTTTAAAGGAAGGGTAAAGGCTGTTCAGAAGTGAATTTTCTCTAAAACGTAAGTGCAAATAAACACACTGAAAGTATGTGATTTTCCAGAAGTGCAAATGAGTTTGTGACAGTTATCTATAATCTATATGGTAAGTGAAAAACAATGTTTCTTTTAAAGTATGATATGGCCTTGAGTTAATGAACCACAGCATTCATGATATTTTGTACTATATAGCTTTCTTTAAATGGAGCTTAAACAAATTAGGACTCCCCATACTGCCCCAAGCAAAACTAAATTGTTATTGGGTTTTGCAAAGCAGGAGGTAAACATTCTTGAAATAATTGGGTATGATAGGATATTTTTCTTCTTAAACAAGTCTTAAATGAGAAATATTTCTTCCAAATTGTTTCTAGAGATTTGGGAGTCATGATCAGATTTGTGGAATGAGACAATGCCATCTCTTCATTAAAAAAATTATTATAAATATCCTTTGGATGTAAAGGCAAAGGAAATCACGATGCATTGACCTGATGAAAGTAAAAGTTTACCTTTTAAAATAACATGCTTTCAGAATGTAAGCTTAATTAACAATATGCATGTAAAAATTAAAATACACTTTAAATAAAAATTAATTAAAAAATATAATACACTCCTAAGCTGGTTAACTTTATATATATATATATATATATATATATATATATATATATATATATACACATACATATACATATGCACATGTATATATATATATATTTAGCCTGTCCTGGGGCTTGAACTCAGAGCTTGGTTGCTATCCCTGAACTTTTTTGTGCTCTACCACATGGGCCACAGCACCACTTTCAGCTTGTTTGAGTAGTTTATTGAAGATAAGAGTCTCACAGGGACTTTTCTGTCAGGCCTGGCTTCAAACCTCTCTCCTCAGATCTCGGCCTCCCCAGCAGCTAGGATTACAGGCATGGGCCACTGGTGCCGGGCTATACTGATTTTTAAACTACAGACGAGAGGCATGAGGGTGAGCTCATGTCCAGGGAAATAATGTAGAATATATTTGATTACATATGAGAAAATTACTATTAAAAATCAATTCTAAGCCAGGCGCCGGTAGCTCACGCTTGTAATCTTAGCTACTCAGGAGGCTGAGATCTGAGGATCACGGGTCAAAGCCAGCCTGGGCAGGAAAGTATGTGAGATGCTTATCTCCAATAAACCACTAGAAAACTGGAAGTGGCGTTGAGGCTCAAGCGGTAGAGCGCTGGCCTTGAGCTGAAGAGCACAGGGACAGAGCCCAAGCCCAGAGTTCAAACCCCACCACTGAAAAAAAAAAATCAATTCTAAAACAAACAAGGTATATAATTACATATTATACAGTCTTTCTTCTAGAACCTGAGCCCAAAGAGTTGAAATGATTATACTATATACCATTAGGTATAAAACCATTTGGATTAAGAAATAATATTCATCAATAAAAATCAATTGTAACTTTTGATAAAACTCCCATCAAAAGTTTAATAAAGAATAGCTTGTCATATTTTAAAAGAAATGCCATAAAACATACTGAATCTTGAGTAATGTAATTGTTTGACAACTTCTAGGAGGAATTAGTTCTAGAACCATCCATGGATAAATAACAAAATTTTCAAATGCTCATGTTCCTTATATAAAATGACAGTATTCACATAAACTGTCTGTGCATTTTTCCATAGACTTCAAATACTCTTTAGATGAAGGCACCTAGAAATATGTAATGTATAGTAACTAAAAAGCTAAAAATGCTATGTAAATGTGTTGTATGTTCAGTGTTGTTGCAAAATTATATATATACATATATATGATATATGTATATACATGTATATATGTGTGTATATGTATATATATATGTGTACTTACACACATATATATATATACATATACACACATATATGTATATATACATATATATGGTCATAAGGCTTGAAATCTGGACCTGGGCGCTGTCCCTCAGTTCTTTACCTCAAGGCTAGTGTTCTACGACTTGAGCCACAGAGTCACTTCTGGTTTTCTGGTGGTTTTATTGGAGATAAGAGTCTCATGGACTTTCCTGTTCTGTCTGGCTTTGAATCTCGATTCTCAATTCTCAGCCTCCTGATTAGCCAGGATTACAGGTGGGAGCCACCGATGCCAGGCTAACAAATATTTTTGACCTGTGGTTGGAGCTATGGACAGGAACTCACAGATATGAAGTGATGATATCATAAGCCATGATTTTATTTCACAAAGACACACCCACAGATGTATACTGTCAATGATATTGTACAGCATATTTCTTTATATGAGAAGATATGAAAACAAATTGCCTATAACTATAGTGTCTATTCATGAAACTTTAAGATCAAACAACAACACTGACTCAGAAACACATTTCTCCCAGTAGATTTCCACTATTTCATCATGAAACCTGCCCATATATAACTTGCATCTCAGGAATGTGTTAGCTTGAGCTTGTTGTATTTGGGATGTAGAAGACTGATTTGATATGAAAGTAGTATACAGTTAAGTTAAGTAAATGAGAGTGGTAAAAATAAAATCATTGTAGAGCACCATCAGAACAAAAGGACTCAGAGAAAGTGTGCTGATGAATCCATCAGTTCATAAGCTGCTTAGTAATCATTGAGAATATTTGAAGATAGCTTGAAAGAATTAAGATAGTCTGAAGTGGATAGGATCACTAGATGTCTGTAGAAAAAAAATAAGTGCAAAAAAATTAAAACAGTGTTAAAAGGGAAGAATGGCGACACTGATAAAGGTAAGAGGATGGAAACAGAGAACCAGGCTTTAGTATGTACTCTGATGAATGTTAGCTGTTGTGGACAAAATAAAATACGGGTATTTCATTAATACAAAAGCAATGGACAAAAATGAACTTAATAGAAGAATTGGCCTTATATCTTCATCACTTATGACTGTGCCTCCTTTGTATGATGTTCTTATTTCATGGAATTCAGAGAACTTGAATAGTCCTTTATACTATTGGTCCCTTGTAATTCCAAGAAAAGATGGGATATCAAAGGAAAATTGTGAGCCAGCCACTTGTTGCTCATTTCTGTAGTTGTACCTATTGAGGAGCCTGAGATCTGAGGATCGAGGTTCCAACCAGGGCAGAAAAGGCCCCATGAGACTCATATCTAAGTAACCACTCAAAAATAACTGGGAGTAGAGCTTTGGCTCAACATTGTACAGTGCTAGTGTTGAGCAAAAAGAGCTCAGGGACAGCACCTAAGCCCTGAGTTCAAGCCCCACGACCAACAAAAAACAAGGAAATTTGTATTTGTATTTTAATTCTTTTTTATTTTCTGGTTTATTTCCTAGGTTTGAACATAAGGCCACAAGCTCATTAGGCTTGCTTGCCATTTCCAGCTATGTTTCTTTGTGGTTACTTTGGAGACAGAATCTCATGGACACTCTTGACAGGGGTTAGCTTTCAACCATGATCTTCCAAATCTGTTTCCTGAGTGGCTAGGACTACAGGCATAAGCTACTAGCATCCAGTGTCTTTCTCAACTCTCAGACCAACTGTTTCTTAAAATCTATTGTTCTTGTAACCACAATATTTTTCCTATCTAAATGTCACTTCCATTTCTACTTCTGATATGTTAATTTCTTCTCTATTTCTAATATCTAAGGTCTTTCTAATCCATTCAAACAAATGTTAACATTTTCTTCCTGAAAGGCCAATCTGACAAACTAATTCTCCCTAGTCAAATTCATTTAGTAACTTTCCATAAGAGAGAACATAATGACAAGTTTTTCAGTATGGAAATGTAACTATTTCACAAGAGTAAGTCTACTTAATGTTACATCCTCTCTCTCACAAAAGGTATTATATTTTTAGATTGTGTTCTTCCTTCACCATTAGAACTTTATTCTCTTACAAACTCTTACTCGGTTAGTCCTCTTAAGTCTTCTCTGTATTTTATAATACACTGCTTAGATCCATGTCAAACTACATAGAAGTTAACTAGATTACATTTGCATAGATCATTATGCTATAATTTGCCATATATTATCTTCTGAACTATATTAATAGTTACTTGGAAAAGATATGTTTGAGGTAAGAATTTGCACTAATTCCTGGACAAAGGCTAAGAAGTAGCATAAGTAATGAGTTTTAATATGCAAGATTGAGAAAGTACAGATAATCTGGATTGGGGAGAGATAGTGGACAGACTTTTGAAGTAGGTACAGATCAAGGTGAGAGCTGTTTTCCATTTGAATGCTCATAAAAAAAGCCTCTCACATAGGAAAGGCTACTCATGTAGGAGATAAAATAATCTGATCTATACATATCTATCAGCTTACTATTTGTGAAATAGGTTTTTTTTGCACAGAGTTATTGAGAAATGATCATTGAAGCTGCAGGCATGCCTCCCTTAGTTTGGACTCCCCTTTAGCAAGACTTGGCTTCCACGCCAAAGAGACATGTTTCATTTGGAGAAGAGCAATTCCTAATCTTCAGTGTGGGTCTGTAATTCTTAAGACCATTCAGTTACAATGTGACCAACTGATTACACCACATTCTTCTTATTAAAATAAGTGTACTTGGAAGGAAGTGTTCCAGTCAGTTTTGGGTTGCTATAATAAAATACTTGAATCTGTGCATCTTGTAAAAAGTGGAACTTTATGTTTTTCATAGTTCTTAAGATTCAGAATTTAAGATCAAGGATCTGGCATATAGTGTCTGGGAAGAGCCTAGTATTTTAATGATGCCTCATCCAGAGTGAGGGAACATCTTTCTTCTTATGGCAGAAGAGCAAAAGAAAGAGGACTCAATTACACAAGCTTCCCTAATTTTATAGTTGCATTAATTGTTCATAAGGAAAGAATCTTCGTGACCCAAACACCTTCCCAAAGAGTGCCACCTCCCAGCATTGTTGAACTGGGAATAATATTTTCAACATAAAAATTTGGAGGGCACACTCAAGTAATTGGAGGGAATTCTAAAAATGGGCTTTATTTTCCTGCCCTTCTTGCTTCCTCAAGTCTCATTGACTTGTATACACAGCCTTTTAAGAAACAGATTTGTATATATTCCACAGTATTGTTATGAATGGACTCACTTGTCATTAAAATTGGGGCATTTCCAGAAGATTCATTGCTTCTGATCTTATTTACACTCAAAGAAGTTATGTGTATAGCACAGAGCAGTGTTTGTTCCGTGCTACTGTTTAAAAGTAATAATTTAAAAATTTTTACTATACTGAATTTCAGTCTGAGACATCTTTGTCTTCATTAAGAACTTCTCATGACACCAGAAAAATGATCAACTATGAGGCTGAAATAGATCACAGCAGTCCTCAAGTGATGAGAAGGATACTACCTTCTGTCAAAAGTAGGGGCAAAAAGAAGAAACTGGAGATTGCTTCAGTGGAAACCTGTGTGTCGTTGGTTATGCAAGGGAGTGTTTCTAGGACATCTATTTTATTTTATGCTCACTTTCTCTTTTACATTCCTTTTGCAAAGTTTTGTACTTTATGATTTGTTGTGTTACAATTTGTATACAATAAAAAGCACAAACCAAATTACACAGTTGATCAATTCTGACTAGTTTCTACACTTGTGTAACCAGTACTGAAATCAAGATCTGGAACATTTCCATCATTCCAAGAAGGTTCATGCATGACCATTCTTGATGAATCCTTCTACCGCCCATTATTACTGACCCATCACTGTCTGGTTTCTTGCATTATTTGATTTTCTGTAAATAAAACCATGCAACTTGTATTTATGTGTGCTTGGTTTCTTTTGTTCAAAAATTGTTTTATTTTTAATTTATTATTCATCAATATTTAATTCTTTCTTCACTACTCTAAGTATACTGTATAAGTATAGTATGCCTTATTGATCAGTTATAGGTGAATATAGGTATTCTTTATTTACATTTAAGTTATGAATACTTGACTATATTTGAAAACCTAACAAACACACAAATCAAAGCCCTTCCTTCCTTTCTCTGTTGCTTTCTCTTTTCTGTTCTTATCTCTTTCACTTTCTCTTGTCATGGGACTTCAACTCAGAGCCTGGGCGCTGTCTCTGAGTGTTTTTAATCCAAAACTAGTGCTTTACTGCTTTGACACACAGCCCCACCTCCAGCTTTCTGGACTACCGTTCATTGAAGATAAGACTCTCATGTGCTTTCCTGTCCTGGTTGGCTTGGAACTGCAATTCTCAGATCTCAGCATCTGGAGTAATGAGAATTGCAAGCTTGAGCCACCAGAACCTGTTATTTTTTTTAAACAGGTCCTGGGATTTGAACTCAGGGGGCAGGCCACTGTCCTTGAAGTCTTTTGGTTAAGCTTAGCTCTCTACCACTTGAGCCACAGCTCCACTTCTGGTTTTTTTTTGTTGTTGTTGTTTTGGTAGTTTGTTAGAAATAATAGTGATAAGATATTGCAAATATCATGGGACCTATGTTTCTTTAGGCTTGGCTTACTTCATTTAATATAACTTTTTCCAAGTCTTGCCCTTTCCTAACAAATACGGCAATGCCATTCTTTCTGATAGAGGCATAAAATTCTGATATATATATATATATGTATATATATATGTATATACATATATATATACATATATATATATTTATGTTACATTTTCTTGATCCATTCATCTACTGAGGGGCATCTACATTGCTGTCATATCTTAACTATGGTGAATAATACTGTGATAAACATAGTTGTGATGGCAGTTTTAGTATGGCTTTGTTTGTGATCCTTTAGGTAAATGTCCAAAAGTGGGATTGCTGGGTCATAGGGGAGCTCTATGTAGAGTCTTTTGAGGAACCTCCATACTGATTTTCAAAGTGGTTGAACAAATTTACAATCCCACCAACAATGCAGTAGGGTTCCCTTTTGGCTACATCCCCTCCAGCATCTATTGCTTCTCTGGTTGGCTTCAAACACCAACCTCAGATCTCAGCCTCCTAGGTAGCTAGGATTATAGGTGTGAGCCACAGTCTACATTTTAAGATATACTAAAACATTGTTAATACTTGAATCCTTCCCTAGAAATACAATTGACTTTCTAAAGCACAATGATTGATAGTAAGACATTCCAATGTCTTGTAATAAAGAGAGTGTTTTAGATACTATGGCTTCAAATTTTGTTTTAATAACTTCATTTTAATATTTGATATTAGTCAGTGTCAGTGCCCCCACACAAATATACACACATATGAGTATGTATACACATATATATTTGTTGTTGATTGAATATTTTTATATGAACTTTGTAAACACGTAATCTAATTAAAGGAGATATCTTACTGGTATAAGTGTGGAATTAATTATTTTATTAAATTTGAGAGAACCAACATAATACAAATCTTTATACCCAAACACACAAGTTCTGATCTCTTAGTAGTAGCATTTGAAAGTGGTATTAATGTAGATTAGTACTTAGTAATTCTTAATATAAATCTAACTATAGCTAAGTTTCATTTCAAATAAATTAAGAACTGATTTTGTCAACTGCAGTCTAATTATCCCAATTGAAAATACATACAAAGCAGGAAGATTTTCATATATGTAGGGGAGATATATCTTACAGATAGATGAAGGTAGTACTCCTCAAATTTAGAGTTGAAAAATTGGGGTTAGAGTATACAAAATTTATATTGTAGACAGAAATCTATTTCTTGGAATATCTAATTAAGAACTAGAGAGTGTTTTATTTGATGATTCATATTATGCAATTTAAATGAACTTGAAAGTTCACAGTTTAGATCGAATACTAAAAATACAAAGCTTAGGTGAGAAGAAAAGAAATTCATCAAAAAGAAGCAAGATATTTGACTGCTAGTGAGGATCAGTGCCAAGACAAGAATTATTTTAGGGGTGGGCTGATGACAGACAAGTGACATCTGATAACTGTTTGTCATTTATCCTCTTGTTCTGATATGGGATGCTATTAGAAGAAAATTTGGTATGCATGCCTTCCAGTGGAAAATCAGAGAGAGACAGAGAGAAAGAGAAAAAAGAGAGAGAAAAAAACAGAAACAGGAAAGTATACATAGAATTGGAAAGTTAGAGAAACACAGCAAATTCACAAAGATATAACACTAACAGTACAGGAATGTTTTGGACTGCAGCCAATATTCAATGTGGAGTTTCCATACCATTAGGAAAATACGTGAATTTAAGATCAAAAGTGGAGGAAAGAGAAAATGCAATCCAATTTCTGAATAGTTGTGATTTGTACAATTAAAAAATAAGGTCTTTTCATCAAAATATTTTAACTAAACCTCCATTCAAAATGGAATTAAGAGATATATGGAAATAAATTATACATGAAAAATTCTTTTATAATGTTAAAGATTACTTAAGTAATTTATTACAATTTAAGAATTTTTGAAAATTAACATATTCAAAATGTTAGAATAAGTTGGTTTGGTCATCCTAATATGTGACACATGCAAGGCAGTTTTGCTTCTGTACCATTAATCATTTTTGGAACCCTGTAAAGATTCACATAAAGAATACTAATGTACAAACTTTAAAAAATCATAAAGGTAAAATTTGCTAAGAAGGAAAGGTATTTTTCTTCAAAGTTGTTTTCATCAAATAAAATTTGATCATATAAAAAAAAATTTGATCAGATAAAATAAAATTTTCTAAGAAGAAAAATTATTTTTCTTCAAAAGTGTTTTCATTAGATAATACATACTCTCTAGTTCTTAAACATTCAAAGAAATAGATTTCTTTTTACAATACTAATTTTGTATAATCTAACTCCAACTTTTCCACTATATATATAGATATATATATATGTGAGTTCTAGAATTCTCTGAGATTTGTACTATTAGCCACAAATGCTCTTTAGAATTTATATATCTGCAGCTCAGAGTTTCTATAGAGTTAATATGGTTGTCATTGATAAATAAATACAAACACATATGGGAATATATACATACATGTATTTGTATATATATATATATATTTACTCAATATATACACATATTTACTTAATGAATAAATCAAATATTATTTCATTTTTATCCAAAATCAGATTTGTAAATAGTGCAAAGATATGAAGTCATTTGTGATCTAAATAAAGTAAAATGTCTATCCCACGTCTCTAATTTTTCATTATTAAATACTTGATAGTGTATCTAGGGATGCCAAAAGTGAGGAAATGTGTGCTTATTGATTGTTGCCTCATCGTCTTCTAAAAGTCGGCTTCAGATTACATGTTTACTGTTAAAAGAAGGCAAGAGTGAATTTGTACTATTTGTACTGAGAATTCACACTAAGATATCTGAAATGTACATAACTTTTTAACATTTATGAAATAAAGCAAAATTCTAGATAGTTTTATAATAATATTGCACTAAAGAATTTAACATCTCCATCATTAAAAGTAAAATGATTAATTAAAATACAATTTTTTCTCAGTTAAATAAGTTCTTAAAATTGTGTGTAAATACTATCAAAGGGAAAAAGAAGCTTTAAGCTGGGCACTGGCACCTCAAGAGGCTGAGATTTGAGGATCATAGTTCCAAGCCAGCCTGGGCAGGAAAGTCTGTGAGAGTTTAACTCCAGTTAACCACGAGGAAACCTAAGTGGAGCTTTGGCTCCAAGTAATAGAGCAAAAAACCCTAAAGACAGACCCATAACTTACAAAACTAGAAAAAGAAAAAAGAAAGAAAAGTAAAAGAAAACTCTTTCTGACACAACATACTCAAAAAGTTTCCTGAAACTAGGTAGAAAGCTGGCAGAATCTTCAGAACTTGTCTGTTCCCATTTAGATTCCTGATAACTTTCTGAATGATCTTTTTTTTTTAATTGTGAAAATACCGTACAGAGGGGTTACAATTCCACGAGCAAGATAACGAGTACATTTCTTATCAAGCATGGATGCCTCCTCCTTTGTTTCCCCTTCCCATTCCTTCCCATTACTCCCCCCCCCCCCAATCCTCCTCCCTCCACTAAAGTTGTAAAGTTCGTTTTTCGACATAACAACTTGTACATCTCATTGTTGCAATGGGTCCACCTGAATCCCTATTTAAAGATTTGTTTTTTCCCTTCTTATCTGAGTACTTCCAGTTTCAAATGATCTCGTGAAAAATACAGAAACTTAGTATTTACACAAGAATATTTACGTATTATTAACCTGACCCTCTTAGCTCACTGTAGTTCCTAAGAGATCTGCATAGCCCAGGCAATTTTGGATGACTGCTTTCCATTCTTGATGAGATAGAAGCACACTTATTGAGATAATTCCCTGAAAGCCCTCGGAGTAGAGCAAAGAAGAGCATGTCAGTTTTAACAGTCCCAGAAGTAGCAACAGTTTCTAAATTCTCACTGGAGGGTGGCTTTTCCCCACTTATTTGACAGACTATTGACTCAAAGCAAATTATTTCATAAAATGCCATTAATATAAACACTGTGAAATCTTGCTTTTTAAATTTATATCCATATGAGCTAATCTACATGAAAAATACATTTTTTAAATCATATGATTTTATGGCTTTCAATCATTTTACAACTATAAAAAAGCTCTGTTATTAAACCTCCAATTAACTGTCTTCCAATTTAACCAAAGGAGTTCACATACACAAACTTGAAGTGTCTGTACAGACATTTAGGTTGGTTAGCAGCATTCTGGAGCCTGTCATTTTCTTTTGTTAGTAGGCTGTATCAAGAGGAAATTGTGTCATTATGCCTATCCAAAGGATACAGTGCTTATTCAGTTTTATTTATTTTTATATGAACTTACTGTGATTGCTTATATATCATATAACTGCAAAGAAGGAACACAAAAATGAAAGATAATTCTTGTTAAAATTCTTTAAGAAAAGTTAAATGCTTTAGGAAAATGTCTGTTTTCTACTGTCAAAAGGATGTGTTCAAGCCAAATAGAGGGAGTGGGAGCAATTTTAAAACTCAAGGATGGTTTCTGGGATCATTCATGTTTCTGGGACTTATATATGCTACTTTGTGTTTATTTTTAGGGATGCATTTTTATTGAAGTGATACTGGAAGTTAATCTGCATATAATAACTGATGCTTTTGAAGGAAAAGATTCGTGTTATTCTAATTAATGTCTTTGATTGGCATGTTTTGATTATATAGGAAGGATATATAGAGCATGATTATATACATTTGTATGTGTGTCCTGGAACTAGGGAATGAACTCAGTTTTACTCTCATTCAACTTTCTTGCTCATTGCTGCATTTACCACTCAAGCCATACCTCCAATAAATCATTTTTGATGGTTAATTGGAGATACTCTTGGGGACTTTTCTGCTTGGACTGACTTATAACTGAAATCATCTGATCTCTTCCGCCTGAGTAGCCAAGATTTCAGGTATAAATCATCAATAGTCAGATAAACATTCAATTTTTTTTATTTAAGAGATGATATATAATTACAATTACATAGTTGTTTAAAAACTGATGTAAAAACTTAAATTAGATCATTATGAAGTAATTTAGTCAGGCACTATCTTTTAATCTTAAATCCATAATCCTTTTGAACTGGGAGGGCAAGTCTGAAATTCTACCTACCAGGAGGTGGAGGCTGAGATCTAAGGATCACTGTTCTAAGCCATCTCAGGTAGGAAAGTCCTGAAGATTGTTATCAGTCACCCTCTCCCCCCCCTCGCACACACACACACATACACACACACCACACACACACACACACACCACAAGCCAGAGGAGAGCTGTGGCTCAAGTGGTAGAGTGTTGGCTTTGAATTTATTTATTCATTCATTCACTTGACACAATATAGTTTAAAATTTCTCACAGTTCTTGTTTGGATTATTTCTATTTACCCTATGTGTGTGATATAACACTCTCAAATTGCTGCCCCATTTTAAGAATAGCTTCAGATACAAATGAATATTTCCATAATAAAAGAAAAAAAAATCTAAAATTTTTATAACAACTTACTGGAAATAATTGTTGTAGAATGTTGAGATATTTAGCTATTACTAGATTGTGTAAAATAGAAAATATGAGCTGGATGTGATGGCACATAGCTGTAATTTTAGCTATACAGGAGGTAGGGACGAGGCCAATAGGGTTTCAAGGCTAATCCAATAAAAAGCATTACAGGAAAATCTGAACATGGGTACACACATGTCATCTATGCTGAAAAGCATAAGCAGAAAGATCATGGTCCAACCAAGTTGGACAAAAAGAGGGAACCTATCTCAAAAATAACCAAAGCAAAACATGCTAGGATGTGGACTAAATGGTAGACTGCCTGCTTAGCAAATGCAAATCCCTGAGCTCAGAACCTACTACTGACAAAAGTAAAAAGTGAAACTAGAAAAGACAAGATTGCTTTCATGTTAGACAACTGCTACTCCTGTTTACCTGCTGAAACATGTGTTGGACACTACAAAACAATAAAGAAAAGAAATAATAGTGAATGGAAAATTTCTTGCAGAACTCATGACACGTCTTATTGCATGTCCATTTAATTCTCACGAAGATTTGGCTATTTATTCCACAAGTGTGATAGCATTTTTAGAATTAGCCATTCATATATTTTATCACAAATACACAAAAAAGTTTTAGAACATTCAGTCATGATAATTTTAATACCAGGGTTTAGGCTTGTTACTTTTATCTATATTGTTTTTGTGATTTGAAATAAGAAATAACAAATGAAGCTGTTCATTGTTATTGTAAATGCATGTTTATTTAAGGTGAAAGTCTCCCATTAAATTGAATATGACATAGTTTAAAATTGCTAGGTTTAACCTGTGGTTCACGCCTGTAATCCTAGCTACTCAGGAAGCTGAGAGCTGAGGATCACGGTTCAAAGCCAGTCCAGGCAGGAAAGGCCGTGAGACTCATCTCCAAAAACCACTCAGAAAAGTGTTGATGTGGCTCAAGTGGTAGTGTGCCTGCCTTGAGCTGAAGAGCTGAGGGACAATGCCCAGGCCCAGAGTTCAAGCCCCACGACCAAAAAAAAAAAAAAAAAAATCTAAGTTTAGTTACCATGTTCAATATCACACTGTGTAACATCTCCCTTTTTGGAGCTTTTCAACACCTTGAATTTTATGCTTTTTTATAGTATTTTCATGAGGAACAACGTTTCCCCTTTTAGTGCTAGTAAATATCATCTAATATTTATTTTTAAACATATTCTGGGTTTTAGCCAAATCTTTAAAAGTCTTTTTAGGCTTGAATAATAGTTAACCTTTACTAAACTTTACTTATATTCTAAAACTTTTAACTGATAAAATCCAGAAAAAATTAAAAACTGTATTTAAAACACTTGTAGAACTAAAAACTTCTACAAAGATGTAATAAAAATAGGATTATAGTGCTAATTAACCCTTCAGACATAAAGAGCAAAGAGGCAATACAAATAGTATTCAAGACATAGACCACTGAGAATATAGAAAATTCATTTATCCAGTTATAGGAGACAACATGTGGATGAAGATTTACATTACCCAAACAAAACACAAGAACAGATTTTGGAATTAGAAGAGGGCTTGGAGTAACTAGTACAGCATTTTCCACACAGTATAGGAATCACTCAATGTAGAAATATACTGAATAATATACTTAAATGATTCTACCCTTCTATGTCAGACTCCAGTGACTTGAGTCCTACCTCAAGAAGCACTCCTTTCATTTCTCATTATCGCTAGTTTTATGTTGTCTTTAGCTTAGCAAAATTTTGTTCCATGCAACCTCAACCCACTGTGTATATAACTGACTTCAAGATACTTTATTCAGCGAATATTAGGTACTTAATTTTTGATAGACAACGCATGTCCCCTTAAATATATGTTGTGCAGAGAGCTAAGTAACCTACTGAACTTGTACCTCTAGAAAAGAGGTGAGATGAAAGTGACTAGACAAGGTATTCAGGTTACAGATCACTTACCACACTCAGCTCTGACACATCATGGCCCCCGACACATCATGGACCCGGGAGTGCCCTTAACATTTCTGCACCACATCCCATGTGTGCTCTGAGGTTCAGAAAGGAAGTCTCAGTTCTGAACAGCTGGCTCAGTGTTCAGAGACAAAGAGGGAACAACTGTTATCACTACTTCCCTGGAAGGAATGGAAGTTGATTTCCAGTCCCAGGATTACAGGAAGTTTCACTGTTTGTGTTCATAACCAGTAGAATAGCTTTCATGAGTATAGGACTTAATCATTATCTGTGTAGCACTATTTAAGTCTAGATTCTTTTATTTTTAATCAACCTAAATAAGATTTGGGCCAGGAGCTGGTGGCTCATACTTTTAAACTTTTCTACTCAAGTAAGCTGGGATCTGAGAATTTGTTCAAAGCCAACCAGGCCAGGAAAGTCTGTGAGATGTTTACCTCAAATAAACTTATCAAAAAGCCAGAAGTGGAGCTGTGGCTCAAGTGATAGAGCACTGGGCTTGAACAAAAGAAGCTCAGGGACAATGAGCAGGCTCTAACTTTCAGCCCCAGGACCAACAGCCCCCTCCCCGCCACCGCTTCCACACACACACCCACGACATACACACACAGAAATCATAAAAAAAGATTCTGAAAACTTAAAAATTACCTATCTATTTAAGTACATTTATTGTTATTATAATAACACAATACTTGAAAGTCGGGTTCTTTATAAAGAAAAGTGATTTGTTTAACTTAGCATTCTGGAACATGAAAAGAGATGGGGAAAATACACCATCATGTGCATATCTTTTCAGGTTTTTGTGCCTATTCTTACAAAATCATCAATATTCATTGTGATTCTGATGACTTATTCTAATGCTAATCACTGCCCCCAAAGACTTCCCTTTGAAAGCATCATAATTTTGTGTAAATTTTCCTCCCTCTTATTATACAATGAGAATTAAATTTCATCATTGCATTATCAAAATATTGTTAGGTCTTTGAAGGAAACTTGTATTTGCCTGTAAGTCTTCTCTCCTAACTCAACATTCAGATCATCTGTCATAGAATTTGAATCCAATGATCATTTTCATATCCCCTTCATCAAGCACAATTCTGTGTCATGGTGTGCACTTAAATGTTTGTTGAATGCATGGATGAGTAAACCCTCAGCCAGGATATTGTTTCAGCATGCTCTCCAGAATACTGGTGTTTATGGAATCTTGTCTTAAAGTTGGTGCCCAGATCCAAGGACCATTCTCCAGATCTGTGTGTTTAACTTTCTTTGATATTGCCATATGTAAATTAGCACAGTCCAAAAGTAGATTTTCCTTTTTAGTATCAGAGTGACACTGTTGGCTCATATTGAGTTTGTGGTCATATAAAATCTTGGACCTTTACATGAACTCTTTTCATTCCAGAAGACCAACCCATATATTACATTCAGAACAATAATGGTCTCATCTTTGAGCAGTTATATCCTGTACTTAAAAAATTATCTTTTGAACTTAAAATCAGGGCCACATGTTTTCTCTAGTAAACCTCCTCTTTCTGCTGTAAGTTCATTTCATTCCGTCAACTTTACTTGGCTTTCTAAAAGTATTATCCTACACATCAGCAATCCCACATTGGCTTCTGCAGACTTGACTAATGTATCTTTTTGTATGTTTTTGAAAATATCAGCCCTTTAGGATGGGGCAATAACCTATGGCATGGTCCAATCAATGAAGTTTGACATAATGCATTCATTACAATTAATTTGATGTTTTTATTAAGCAGCTATGAACTAGGGCAACCCATGTAAAGCAAAACAATATGAAAAATGTGGCAGCTCTTGTATTCCCTTGATCTTGCAATCTAGCACCATATCAAATGCCATTTTGAGTGAGCGACTAAGAATAGGTTTGAAATTTAGATTCAAATTTCCACTCCAACCCTGCAAAGCTGTGTATGTTCAGTGTCAGCCTGCCTGAGTGTTAGTTTTACTTATTTGCCAAGAAGTTGTTGGCTTATTAATTAAGAAAGTATATGCATTTTTCAGAAGACAGTTTAAGACTTGCAGAAAGCATGAATTAAAAGTTAAATTCCTCTACAAAGAAGGACCACAGGGCATTTTGAACTGAGAATGTCATAAACTGTTTTTCTGCATTCAGATCACTATCTCTTAAAAAAGTTACTTGATTTTAATACATCTGAAGTTCATCATGTTCAGCTTCTCTATTTTAGTTTTAAATAATGGATTACCTGTATGGCCCTAGTTTAAGAAATCAACTTAACTTCTTGTTTTAAAAATTAAGAGACAAAGGCTGGGAATGAGGTAGAGTACTTGCCTAGTATGCATGAAGCCCTGGGTTCAATTCCTCAGTTCCACATTAACAGAAAAAGCCAGAAGTGGCGCTGTAGCTCAAGTGCTAGCCTTTAGCAGAAGAAGCTCTAGGACAGTGCCCAGGCACTGAGTTCAAGCCTCAGGGCTGGCAAATAAATAAAAAAGAGAGAGACAAGAAAAAATATTTAAATTATTTGTTCAAGATGCATTAACATCTTGATGCCTTTCCTATTCACTATATCCCTTCAGTAGCTTAGTTACCAAAGGGAAAGCAGTAGGAGGTTTAAAAATAATAGGCAACATAAACAGTAATGGAGTGGAAACTAGTCACCACAAATCACCAACTCAATGTAACAAAGAATAAAGTTATTCAATGTTGCAAGTAAAATATTTCATATCCAGTAGACATAGTGACATAGTTGTATTTTTTAACAGCTGATTTAGCAGAATCTCAGGGAAAAGCCCACAGAGAAGGCAGTGTTCTATGTCAAATATAGGACAAATGATGAATAATGTCTTAAATTACAAAAGGCATTCGTTGTTAAAGATATTTACTGAGAATACAACTAGAACTCTCCCACACAGATGATGAAAAGACGAAAAACACTAGACAGTTGAACATGAGACTATAGAAAAATTAAATTCGTCCTGATATATATAAGACCATTCATATGCCTGTTTTAGTGAGAAAATATTTGGTTGGTGTAAAAGAAAAACACCTGAGTGATCAGTTCTAGGAGGAAGATGACTTCACAAGCTTTATTTTCCCAGCACTATCAAGGCTTTTAATCCAATGTGCTTCCAGAATTATTCATTGCTCATAACATCTTTCAAATTGTTTAGGCATAAAACAAGAAAAACCATGGTCATAATTCATATTTCTGAAGCTGACAATATTATGAAATCTTCTTCTGCGGAAAAATTAAATATTGAATAATGGTAATGGTTTAGTTTTTTTTAAGGACTAAGGATTTGGTTTCACAAAAGAAATATATCTGTATTTTTAGTGTTAAATGTCTAATGTCTTTAAGTTTTCTTTTAACTCCTGAGAATGAAAAGAGGCAAATTATGTACGTACTATACAAATATATCGTATGCAAATAGTATCAATGGAAAATACAGAAAAAATATGGATGCTGTTTTTATTTTATCTCTGCTGCAGGACTCTCATCTCCATTTCTATCTGGCTCAACCTTCCCTGACGTGTCCCAGTGGAAGGTATTTCAACCTCCAGCTCTTGACATTGGGAGATAAATCCTTACTTTCAGTTAATCATAATTGAGTTGTTGGAATTATTGTTATTTGAACCTTAAAGAAAAACTTAGTAAGAAAAAATATTTTTAACAAACATAGCTAGACAGCTATTTCAGTAAAACTATTTACTGTGGTTTTAGTTATAAAAAGGCAAACAATCTGAAAAATTCCAGTATTGAATAGTGTCCAAATGATATTCAATTAGTGGTCCATTACAAACCAGAAAATATTATGAGTGTGGGTAAAATTTTTCTATATTTCTGAGGAAAAAAATAGTTTTAACTTAAATATTTTACTACAATACTAAGCATTGAACTGTGTGATGTTTATCACTAACAAGGAAAGAGTAATGAATTTTCAGTGTATATCATACTGAAGGATTCTCATGTGGATTAAAAAAAACAGATGTCTATCAACACAATCATGTTAAAGATTATAAAATATCAAAAATAAGGAAATATCATGGCTCTTATTTGTTAGCATTTGTAACTATTATTTACAACTATTATTCTGTGGCTTGATGTTAACAGTAACTTATCAGTTTACCTAAGACTACATGGCATATTCATGGAAGGAGAAATTGTTGGGTTTTACATTGTTGCCCAGAATAATAGGCTACCCAATCTCTGAAAGTTTTCAAACACTGAACAAAGCAATTAATCTATCAGAAGAAGCCAAAGAACAAATTGAAAGTGAAAAATCAAGATGGGTCCATAAATCAACCTTGTTATTTATTTATTTACAACTGAATTTCCTTTAGTTGACAGTACAATGACTTTAAAGTTAAAATCCAGTGACTGAAAGGGACCAAAGAGGTCACTTCCTCTATTCCCTGATTATATAAACTAGTGCTTACCTTTGTCTGTCCAACTCTGAGGGACAGACAAGAAGAATTCATTTTGTTTCAGTTGTAAAAGAAAACTTGTTGTTTTAGAGGAATCTCTCATCGATAAATAATGCTTCTGTCTTTAGAGAAGCAATCAGTCACGATGCAAATTGAAAATGGTGTTAGAATTTTCAAAGTGAATCTTCATCTTTGGTCTTCCAGTCTTAGAAAGTTGGTATGAATCCACTCTACTAGTTTTCACACATGGCAAGCTAGTTCTATTCAAAATTTAAAATGTGATGTTATTGATATTCATTGTGTATTTTCCTTTCCTAGCCTTTTCTCAGCAGCATGACATATAAGTGAAATGTTCCTTAATAAGATTGAGTTACAAGCCTTTGTACTGGTAGTTATTGAAACTTTACCTATCTGCTATGCTGTACATCATTGCCTTAGAAACTAGATACCAGTAATTGACCTATTAACAGATTGATGAATGTAAGATAAAAATACACATGAAGATAGAAAAACAGTTCAGTGTTTTGTGCTTTGAAAAATAATCAACATCTTGTCTGTGGCTTTAAACCTGTAAAAATGCCAAAGGAACTTCATGTTTTTCCTTATCTAGCAAACTAAAACTTTAGCTCCTACAAAAATCTGCCCCAGGAAAGAAAGTCTGGCTCAGTTTCTTGTAACTTCTTTCTATGGGAGAAAGCCAGAAAATGTGCTGGTTAGGTTCAGATTGTTGGATTTGTTACAGGAAAAAATCAAACCACACTACAAAGATTTATCAGATAATTATGTTTTACTTAACCACAACCTAACAACTGAGGATTTATAAAGGATTTAAAACTTTTGGAGGGAAACACACAGACACACACACACACACACCTAAAAGGTCTGAAATTCTTAATAGATCCTTTTATTTCAAAATCATATTCAAATTTGTAACTAAATAATTGTCTCCACCAAACCCAAATCTTCAAGCCCCAGTGAACAGTATAGTGGCCTCTGCTTCAAAAAAAGTTACAAATGTAATCACAGTGCACAAAAAAATCACTTCTATTTGATTTTCTTTGGTTGGTTGATATAGGTTGACATTTGCTACTTTCCTTCTCAGGTAATTAAATATAACTTTAAAAATTGTGAACATTATTTATTAAAAAGTTTTAAAACAACTTTTTTTTTTTTGGTCATGGGCTTGAACTCTGGGCCTTGGGGCTGTCCCTGAGCTCTTCAGTTCAAGGCAAGCACTCTACCGCTTGAAGCACAGCGCCACTTCCGGTTTTCTAGTGGTTTATTGGAGATAAGAGTCTCACAGACTTTCCTGCCCGGGCTGGCATTGAATCACAATCCTCAGATCTCAGCCTCCTGAGTAGTTAGGATTATAGGCGTGAGCCACCAGCGCCTGGTTCTAAAACAACTATTTTTAAAACAACTATTTTTTTTCTTTTAAAAATTTTATTTTTGTAAAGCTGCTGTACTGAGGGGTTCCAGTTACATGAGGAAGGGAGTGAGTACTTATCCTGTTGAGCCCTGTTATACCACCTTCCCTTGTTGTTCTCCCACTGTCCCTTCAGTCTGCAACCTCCCTCATCCCTCAACAAAGCCCCCCCCCCAAAGTTGTAAAGCTGAATTCCAATATACTGTTTTGTGGGTATCATCGTTACAATGGGTCATCCTGTGTCCTTGTTTCAGCATTTTGTTATTCCTCTTCCCCTCCCTAAATGAGACAAATGTATATACATGATGCAGTATTCTTATTTGCACCTATTTTCCCAGTTTTAATTCTTTCATTTCCTTCATATTTAAC
The DNA here is from genome assembly GCF_019054845.1 of Dipodomys spectabilis. Lineage (NCBI taxonomy): Eukaryota > Metazoa > Chordata > Mammalia > Rodentia > Heteromyidae > Dipodomys > Dipodomys spectabilis. The sequence continues at coordinate 8,745,459 of NW_024870766.1, read as the reverse complement.
TGCTAATTTCCTTCTTCTGCCACTTTAAAGCAACTATTTTAAAATCAACTAATAATTTCTATTGTCAAAAAAAAAGTGTGTCAGCTAAGATTTAGAAACAACCCAGATACCCCTCAGTAGATGAATGGATCAAGAAAATGTGGTATATGTGTGTGTGTGTGTGTGTATATATATATATATATATATATATATATATATATACATATATATATATATATATTTATATGTATATATATATGTGTGTGTATATAGACACACATGTATATGTGTGTCTATATATATATATATGTGTGTGAATTCTATGCTTCCATCAGAAAGAATGACACTGCTCCATTTGTAAGGAAATAGAAAGACTTGAAAAAAAAATCATATTAACTGAAGTAAGCCAGACCCAAAGAAACATAGATCCCATGGTTTTCCTCATCTGTAATGATTAGTATATGTCTAGGATAATCCTAGCAGATGACAGCTCAATAGCTAAGTCCATATGACCATATAAGATGATGCTAAGTGAAATGAACCCAAGACATAGACACAAGAGTTTTTCTTTATTGTTGTTCTTTTTAATGTACTATTGGATGTCTTGTTTCTTTTTTATTTTTCCCTCTATGGTTTATCCCCTGTTGACACTGTATTTGATTTTGGGTATTGTATATACATTTATCTGAATTGGGAAGGGAAGAGGAACAAAAAAAAATGATGAGACAAAAGAAAAAGGGGAACTAATGCAACAACGATACACACAAGAAAATATGTTGGGAATGATCTATACAACTGGGGGGGCTGGGAAAGTGGGAGAAAAATAAAGGAAGGGGTAACAAGTTCAACAAGAAATGTACTAACTACCTTACTTATGTAACTGTAACCCCTCTGTACATCACCTTGACAATAAAGTAAAAAAATAGTATGTTGTGCCAAGAGTACATTATTTAGATTAAAAAACTGTATCACAAGTAAGTATTTCATGTTAGCAACTATCATGCAATTTCACGTTTATATATAAATATCTATCATAATATATCTTTATGCATCACATGTTCTTTGTGCTTTTTGTTATTTTTAATTGATTTGGAATTAGGCTCTTGTTTGTTTGAATTTGTTTGAATTGATAGATACAAATTGAGATGCAGGTATATCATCAGCAACATGTCTTCATATTTAAGACATCCTTGCTTAATAACTGGAAGATAAATGGATATACAGGCAGAAAGATAGATATAGAGACACATTTGGTATATTGTGATTTTAAAACAAATAAAATTATAATTAGACTAATGTGCAACTTTTAGTACATCCTGACAATCTTTACTGATTAAGACTTTATTTTCACTAAAACAAGGCTTTTTAGTCCAGGTTGGTCTGTAATTCTTCTACATCAGGCTTCTAACTGTTGGGATCAGAGGAATGTACTATCATGACTGATTAGAAATTAATAATTCATTTTCAATTTGACCCTTATTTGGTATTATAGAATATTCTTATCTTTCCTGTGAAATATAGAAATAAGAATATTTTACACTATTTGATACTCCCATGTATATCTTCTAGTAAATGTTTCTTACTGTATTCTTCCATAGTCTTGAATGAGAGTTGGAAAATTTACAAATCAATGGCTGTGGATGGAACTTTAATCACATTGCTAATCTGGTTTAAGTTTGCAAGATTAGGGGTCAGTAATCTTGTTTCTGTGTGGTATATAAGTCTCTAAAATGCTTTCTAACTTTCTCCCTATAGCTAACTTTGTTAAGCTCTATGAATTCTATGACTTCATTTATCTCAGATGGATAAATGATGCTATAAATACTGTACATAGAGAACATGATTCAGGTTAAAAAAATAAAGCACAATGTTTTAATCAGAGTAGATCTGAGTTGTCAAGCATTATACTTCCTTGTAAGACTTATTGTAACAGGAGCATTTTAATAAAGGATATAATAAAATTTATATATGTATCCCTGAGCACAAGTTAACATCTTGAAGCAGGTTTACATGTCTAATATTTTGTGTACAGTACTTATATTTGGATTAAATAAGAAATATTTTGAACAATTGTAAACTCCACAATATATTTATTATATCCTAGCTCTGTGTTAGAGATGTCTTCAAATGTCTTGAGAACATCAAGGTAAGGCTGATTGTCCTTGAGCTATGTTCGTGACTTCCTGGTCAGTGGTTCATGGCCACATCTGTTTTCCTGATATCCTGGTGGACCTTCAACATTGCTACATAAACCACCCAACAGTACCCTCCATTCCACCGGATAAGATTTCCTGACATGTGGTTTTGGCAAATAGCTTTTGATTTTTTTCCTCTTTGACAAGCAGTTCAATTCCAGTTAATCTTACAATTTTATCTTTCTTAAGAATTAATGATTCAGCTTTACTTGTAACCCTAACTTGGTATTACAGAATATAGTTATATGATCTTTCTCTCTCTCTTTCTTTGTCTCTCTCTCTCTCTGTCTCTCTGTCTCTGTCGCTGTCTCTCTCTCTCTCATAATCTATTTTCCCCTTTGCTTTGGTGCTGGAATTTCTTGGATTTAGCTCTCCCCTTTGCTTCTGGTTTATTTGAATTTAAATAGAGCTGGCATTTATCAAAGAGGAAGTACTGAAAAAAGTTTTACTTAAGTTTCAAAAATAATTCTGAAGATTCCCTCTTGTTTGATTTAATCATAATACAGGTTAAAGTGTATTGTGCAGGGCATATGGTTAGACTATTTTATCATTATTCACTACTATTGTAGATTTCTTTTTAATATGAAGAACATACAAAAAGATAAAATATTTTTCATTCTTGTAAAATAAACATCTAAAGAAATGTTAAAAAGAAAACCTTTAAAGCATCTTGTTATATTTGTATAAGCATTTTTTTTTAATTTAATTTTATTTTATTTGAGAACATACTGTACAGAGGGGTTACAATTACATGGGCAGGATAATGCATACATTTCTTACCAAGCATTGCAGCCTCCTCCTTTGTTTACCCTTCACCTCCCTTCCCAGCCTCCCCCCTCCCCCCCACCCAATCATACCCCCCTCCCCCCCACACCGACATTGTAAAGCTGGTTTTGACATGACATTTTGTACTTCTCATTGTTGCAACAGGTCCACCTGAATCCTTAAATGACTTGTTTGTCCCCATCTCCTCCACAAGTTATACTGACATCAAATATAGTGAAAGCAGGGGTTACACTGTGGGGGAGGGACATACAAAGCAACCAAGAAATAATCTTATAAATGCGTTAGAAACACATGCATGAAAGAAACAAAAACATTAAAATACATATTTGAGGGTTCGTTTTCCTAACATCACATTCTCTGACTTTTTCCGCTTGACTCATACCTATACTAGATATTGCAAATAAGGGAAACCATGGGACCTATGTTTCTTTGGGCCTGGCTTACTTCACTTAATATAATTTTTTCCAAGCCTTTCCATTTCCTAACAAATGGGGCAATGTCATTCTTTCTGATGGAGGCATAGAATTCCATTGTGTATATATACCACATTTTCTTGATCCATTCATCTACTGAGGGGCATCTGGGTTGGTTCCATATCTTAGCTATGGTAAATAATGCTGCAATAAACATACTTGTGCTGGTAGCTTTAGTGTGGTCTTTTTTGTAAACATTAGGGTAAATGCCCAAAAGTGGGATTGCTGGGTCATAGGGGAGTTCTATGTGAAGTCTTTTGAGGAACCTCCATACTGCTTTCCAAAGTGGTTGAACAAGTTTACATTCCCACCAACAATGAAGTAAGGTTCCTTTCTGTCCACATCCTCTCCAGCATCTGTTGTTGTTAGAGTTCTTGATTTTTGCTGTTCTAACTGGAGTGAGGTGATATCTCAATGTTGTTTTGATTTGCATTTCTTTTATGGCTAGGGATGTTGAACATTTCTTCATGTGTCTATTGGCCATCCTTCTTTCTTCTTCAGAGAAGCTTCTCTTTAAGTTTTTCGCCCACTTACTTATTGGGCAGTTGTTTCTTTGAGGATTTGTTGTTGGGTGGTTTGATTTTTTGAGTTCCAAGTATATTTTAGATATGAGACCCTTGTCCGTTGTATGGCTAGTAAAGATCTTCTCCCAGTCCGTGGGCTTTCTATTGATCTTGCTAGCTATGTCATTTGCCCTGCAGAAGCTCTGCAACCTTATACAATCCCATTTGTCCAACCTTTCTTTGATTTGTTGTGTTTCCGGGTCTCTATTCAGAAAATTTTGGCCTGAGCCAAGGAGACCCAGGGTTTCTCCTATTGCATCCTGTAATGTTTTCAGAGTGTCTGCTTTGAGTTCAAGGTCTTTGATCCATTTGGAGTTGATTCTGGTGCAGGGTGATATATAAGGATCTAGCTTTAGTTTTCTACATGTAGTTAACCAGTTTTGCCAGCACCATTTACTGAAGAGGCTGTCTGTCTTCCATTCTATTGTCTTAGCTCCCTTATCGAAGATTAGATGGCTATAGGTCTGTAGGTTCATTTCTGGGTTTTCAGTTCTATTCCATTGGTCCTGAGGTCTGTTCTTATGCCAATACCAAGCTGTTTTGATTACTATGGCTTTATAGTAGAGTTTGAAATTTGGTATTGATATTCCTCCAGCAGTGTTCTTTCCGTTGATGAGCGTTTTTGCTATTCGGGGTCTTTTATTGTTCCATATGAATTTTTGGATTGCCTCTTCTATTTCCTTGTAGAATGAGGGTGGAATTTTGATAGTCATTGCGTTGAATTTGTAGATAGCCTTGGGAAGTATTGCCATTTTCACGATGTTAATCTTTCCAATCCAGGAGCATGGGAGGTTTTGCCATTTTTTAAGTTCTGTGTAGATTTCCTTTTTCAAGATTTTAAAGTTTTCATCATAGAGGTCTTTCACTTCTTTAGTTAAGTTAATTCCTAGGTATTTTATTTTTTGTGGGGCTATTACAAATGGAGTTGCTTTCCTAATTTCAGCCACACTTTTCTCATTGTTGGCATACAGAAAAGCCATTGATTTTTGGGGGTTAAGTTTATAACCTGCTACTTTGCCAAAGTTTTGAATCAGCTTGAGTAATTTGGGAGTGGAGTCTATGGGATTCTTTAAATACAAGATCATGTCATCTGCAAAGAGGGAGAGTTTTATTTCTTCTTTCCCTATTTCTATCCCCTTTATGTCTGCATCTTGTCTTATTGCTGTAGCTAGGCATTCTAATACTAGATTGAAGAGAAGTGGAGAGAGTGGGCATCCTTGTCTTGTCCCTGAGTTAAGAGGAAATGGCTTTAGTTTTTCACCATTGAGTATAATGCTGGCTGTAGGTTTGTCATATACAGCCTTTATTGTATTGAGGAATCTTCCATGGATTCCTAATTTTTCCAAAACCTTCATCATAAAGGGGTGTTGGATCTTGTCGAATGCTTTTTCTGCGTCTATTGAGATAACCATGTGGTTCTTATTCTTGCTCCTGTTGATGTGATGAATAATATTAATTGATTTGCGTATATTGAACCAGCTTTGCATCCCTGAAATGAATCCTGTTTGATCGTGGTGTATGATTTTTTGGATGAATTGTTGAAGTCGGTTGGCCAAAATTTTGTTGAGAAGTTTTGCATCAATGTTCATCAAAGAAATGGGTCTATAGTTCTCTTTCTTTGATGAGTCCCTGCCTGGTTTTGGGATGAGGGTTATGATGGCTTCATAGAATGTGTTCGGTAGTGAGCTTTCTCTTTCAATTTCATTGAAGAGTTGGAGGAGAATTGGTGTGAGCTCTGCTTTGAAGGCCTTGTAAAATTCCGCTGTGAAACCATCTGGTCCTGGACTTTTCTTAGCTGGGAGATCTCTTATTGCTGTTTCTATTTCAATGCTTGATATGGGCCTGTTAAGATAGTTTGCCTCATCTTGGTTTAGTTTTGGCATGTCACTATTTGCTAGGAAGAGGTCCATTTCTGTCAAGTTCTCAAACTTATTAGCATAAAGTTTTGAGAAGTATTCCCTTATAATGTTCTGAATCTTGCTTGTTTCCGTGGTGATGTTTCCATTCTCATCTCTGAGTTTATTAATTTGGGTGTGTTCTCTTCTTTTTCTGATAAGATTTGCTAAGGGTCTGTCAATTTTGTTAAGTTTTTCGAAGAACCAACTCTTTGTTTTGTTGATTCTTTCTATAGTTTTTTTGGATTCTAATTCATTTAATTCTGATTTAATTTTGATTATTTCTTTCCGTCTACTGGATTGGGGTTTATCTTGCTGCTCTTTTTCAAGGAGGTTTAGATGTGTCATTAAATTGTTAGTTTCAGATCTCTCCAATTTGTTGATGTAGGAGCTCAGAGCTATAAACTTGCCTCTGAGTACTGCCTTTGCTGTGTCCCAGAGGAGCTGGTATTTTGTGTGTTCATTTTTGTTGAATAGCATGAACATTTGAATTTCCTTTCTAATCTCTTCGATGACCCACTCATGATTCAGCAGTGTGTTGTTCAGCCTCCATGTGATACCAGACTTTCTTTGGTGGCTTTTGGTGTTGAGTTCTAACTTTATTCCCTTGTGGTCAGAGAGAATGCAAGGTATAACTTCAATGTTTCTGAATTTAGACAAGTTTGCTTTGTGGCCTAAAATGTGGTCTATTTTAGAAAACGTTCCATGTGCTGCTGAGAAAAACGTGTATTCTGATGCTGCTGGGTGAAATGTTCGGTAAATGTCTGTTAAGTCTAGTTGATCTATGCAGCTGTTTAGATCTGCGGTTTCTCTGTTGAGTTTTTGCCGAGTTGATCTATCTAGTGGGGAGAGTGGTGTGTTAAAATCCCCAACAATTAATGTCTTTGGATCTATATGAGATTTGAGGGAAAGTAGTGTTTCTTTGATAAATTTGGGTGCTCCATTGTTTGGCGAATAGATATTTAGAATTGTAATATCCTCCTGAAGGAGAGATCCTTTAATTAGTATGTAGCGACCTTCTTTATCTCTTTTCACGAATTTTAATTTGAAGTCTATTTTATCTGATATTAGGATTGCAACTCCCGCCTGTTTATGCGGTCCGTTTGCTTGGTAGATTTTGTTCCAGCCTTTAACATTGAAAATGTGTTTGTTTTTACGGGCAAGATGTGACTCCTGTAGGCAGCAGATAGAAGGGTCTTGTTTTTTAATCCAACTAGACAGTCTATGTCGCTTAATTGGAGAGTTCAGTCCATTAACATTTAGAGATAGGACTGAGAGGTATTTGGGAGTTCCTGCCATGTTATCTACCTTCTTGGGGGCTGCGAAAACTGGGTTCTTCCTATGGTTCTTGGATTCTCAGTTTGGGTGCAGTTTTTTGGCCTTTATTGCTGTCTTGTTGGTTTTCTATGTGTAGGACATCTTTAAGGATCTTTTGTAGGGCTGGTTTGGTGGAGATGTATTGTTTCAATTTTTCTTTGCTATGGAAGGTTTTTATTTGGCCTTCAGTTATGAAGGAGAGTTTAGCTGGGTACAGTATTCTTGGTTGATAGTTGTTTGTTTTTAGGGCATGGCATACATCATTCCAGGCTCTTCTTGCTTTGATTGTCTCTGCTGAGAAATCTGAGGTGATTCTAATTGGTTTCCCTTTATAAGTGATTACCCTTTTCTCTCTGACAGCTTTAAGGATCTTTTCCTTGTTCTGAGTTGATCCTGTGTGGATTATAATGTGGCGGTGGGATGTCCTATTCTGGTCTGGTCTATTTGGGGTTCTAAAGGCTTCTTGTATCTGGACAGGCCTATCTTTTTGCATGTTTGGGAAGTTCTCTGCTAGGATCCTGTTAAACAAATTTCCTAGACCATTAACTTCTGTTTCTAGGTGCTCCTCTACACCCATTATCCTTAGATTATGCCTTCTGATGGTGTCTTCCAGGTGTTGGATAGATCTATCATATTTCTTGGACTTGTCTTGGATGGTTGTATGTTCTTTCTCTATAATATCTAGGCTGTATTCAATCCCTGAGATTCGATCTTCTGCATGGTCTAACCTGCTGTCAAGACTCTCTACTTTGTTTTTTATCTCTTTTCCTTCTAGTTGGTCAGCTTTGATGGCTTCAAGTTCTTTGTTGAAGCTCTGTTTTAGGTCTTGTATGAATTTCTTTACTTCCTTAATTTGGTGTTCAGTGTTTGTCCTCAAATCACTTAGTTGATTGGTTATGGTTTCTTTGGGCTCCCATTCCTTCTGTTGGGTTCCATTCAGCATTCCCTTTGTGGTCTCCCTGACTTCCTTCAGCTCTTTGTTAATGGATTCCATGAATGCCTTTAGTGATCTTTGTGTGTTCTCTACCTGGTCTCTCAATTCCTGTATTACTCTTTGATTAGCTTCTTCCCGTTCGTGGGATTCCTGCAGATCTCTTTGAGTGTTCTCAGCCTGCTCACGCCATTCCTCTCTTTCTCTTTGAGTATTCTCAAGTTGTTCACGCAAATCCTGTATCAGTTTTTGAGTAGCTTCCTCACGCTTATGATATTCCTGTATAAACTTCTGGGATGCCTCCTCTCTCTCCCTATCACGCTCATGCAGAGTCCTTTGTACGTTGTCAAACTTTTCATTTATCATGTTTGCCAGCAGTGTTTGTAGAGCTGTTTGGGAACTCTCCTCTGGATTATTCATTATCTGTTCTAACCCCTGATTATCAGGATTGGGAATTGAGATACCCGAATTTGCCATTTTTCTTGTGTTTTTCCGGCTTACTCTGCCCATTTGAGATGAAGATAGCACCAGTTTTGTGCTAGAACACTATCTTAAGGCAACCATCAACCAAAGTTTGCATTTGTACAGTCAATAGCCTACAGATACAATCTAGTTCAACAGATACATCTATTCGACATCAAACAACTATATGTTTAAGGACTTCGAACTGCAGAGAAGAATTTGGAAAACCAGAAATTATTAGGGTTAGGGAGAGATGTGGGTAAAAAATAGGAATAGATTGGTGTGGGGAGGCACAGGGAGAGTTAACTATGTCCTAATCACAATGCAGGAAATAGGTTGGGTAGGATGTAAGTAGAGAGAGAGAGAAAAAGAAGAAAGGGAAAGGGGAATGAAAAGAGACCAGAAAATAACATAGAAACGTAAAAATTAATGTTATTTTAGAGATTAAAAGACCATCTATTTATAGAGGAATATGAATATGTTGAGAAAAAGGGAGGGACATAGAGGAGATGAGAAAAACTTTAAAAAAATGCTTAAAATATTATATAGGTATAAAGAGGTAGTACTGCTATTAATGAATTTAAGTCTCAGAGGTTTTGAATTGAGTAATAAGTTTGTGGATTAAGTGTGTACACAATGGGGGATAGGGTCTACTGGTTAACTACGGGTTTATCTGAGGATGTGCAGGACAAGAGTTAAGTCACATACAGATGAACAAAGAGGAAAAGATGGAAAGGATAGGAAAGTGAGAAGAAAAGATCAGAAGTTCAGTAGAGCTAGAAAAAAAAACAAAAAGATACTTAAGAATGAAAGAAAAAGAGAAAGAAGACAAGAAAAGAAAAGAAAACACACATTCACGTATTCCTAAAATAAAAATTATAAGAGGAGAAAAAAAAAGTTACTGGAAAACAATTATTTTTTCAGAAGAGGCAAAAATTAAAGATTAATAAAAGTTTTAGAAAAGGAAAAAAAATTTTTTATACATATAAGGTAACAAAAAATGAAAAAAAAAAGCAAAACAAAAAAAAGAAAAAAAGAAAAGAAGAAGAAGAAAAAAAAAGTTCTTTGATTTTTTTTTTTTTTTTTTTTTGGGAGGGGTGGGAAGAGTTCTGTATCTCCCTTTTGTCTGTAACCAGAGTCTGTTTGGAGTCTCTGGTCGGCTTGAGGTCCTGTGGCTTGATTGGTTTCTTAAGTCAGTTTGTTGGAACAGGCAGAACAATGCTCTGCTTTACCCACGATTTTGAGATCCCCCTCCCAGGTTAGTTTACTGGGAGGGTGATCTGCTTTGAGAATCACAAAAGAGGGGGATGCAGTGATGAGGCTAGGTTCTGGGTAGAGTTGAGGCCTTTCAACAAACAGTAGCTTTTCCCTGGGGCTATTTTGTGAAAAAAATTCACAGCACCCAGCCTGGAGCCATTCTCAGGGTTTCTGTTTTTCAATTGATTGTGGTGGCTGCTAGAGGGAGGGGCAGCCTCTGGCTCTGGTTACCCGGTGAGGAGAGCCACTCCAATGGCTGGCGCCTGAGCTGGGTGACTTTTCCCTGGATGGAACTGAGTCTGTGAGGTCACTTCTCCGTTAAGTTCTTGTGACCTGCTAAATGACTCGTTTTATTCCAAGGCCTGAGCTGGAGCTAGCCGCTCCTCCGAGCTTTGTCGGTGTCCAAGATGGAGATCACCGGTGCTGGGGGGGAGGGGTGGCCTTCCCTCCTCTGCTCCCAGAGAAGGAGTGAGGAAGTCGGGCTTCTACTCACGCCGAGTCTTGGATCCCGGGTCGTCTCTGGTCTGCAAAGTGCAGGATGAAGTTGTCCGCTCCTTGTCAGTTCTTGCTGGTGTTGAGTAGAATCCGCTTGTCTGCTGCGTCTGGCTCCTTCGTCCCGGACTGTGTCTCAGGTGTGCCCCCGCGGCGGTGGTCGCTGCCGCGACCCTGCCGCCGCAGCAGCAACTGCTGGCAGGCGCTCAGATGTGTCTGCTTGGCTTCCCCTCTCTTGACTAACTCTCTGTCCTGTGATGGCACACTTGGTGTGATTCTCTGGCTTGGGACTGTTCACTGGAACTCTGAAACTGTTTTCTATGCAAGAGCTTGTTCAGATTCCAGCTTCTCCTCCGCCATCTTCCCGGAACTCCTATTGTATAAGCATTTTATACAACGTTGTGTCTTGAAAACATTTCCAACATATATTCTAACATTCTGTACTGTGTACATATGTGTGTGTTTATGTTGCTGTGTGTGTTTATGTTGCTGTGTGTGTGTGTGTGTGCTGGTCTGAGGCTCGAACTCAGTGATGGGTGCTGTCCCTGAGTTTTTTATTTTTTTTTCTTTTCTCAAATCTAGTGTTCTGCCACTTTGGTCACAGCTCCACTTGAGGCTTTGTGGTGATTAATTAGAGATGAGAACCTTGAGAACTTTTCTTTTTAGTATATATTTTTTTATTGTGAAAATATCATACAGAGGGGTTACAATTACTTGAGCAAGGTAATGAGTACATGCCTTTTTTTTTAATTGTGAAAATACTATATAGAGGGGTTACAATTATATGGGTAAGATAATGAGTACATTTCTTATCAAGCATTGTTGCCTCCTCCTTTGTTTCCCCTTACCATCTCTTATATCCCTTCCCCCCTCTTCCTCCGCCAAAGTTGTAAAGTTCGTTTTTTGACATAACCTCTTGTACATCTCATTGTTGCAATGTTTCCACCTGTATCCCTACTTAAACAAGTTGTTTTCCCTTCTCCACCACAAATTATACCAATATCAAATACAGTGAAAACAGGGATCATACCGTGGGGGAGGGACATACAAAGCAACAAAGAAATTATCTTATAAATATGTTAGAACCAATCGCAAGAAAGAAAAACCATTTGAGTCCTTATCTTGGGGTTCATTTCACCTAACATCAACTTATCTGACCGCTTCTGCTTGTCAAAGACATATACTAGTTATTGCAATTAAAGAAAACCATGGGACCTATGCTAACCAGGTTAGCTTCAAACCCCAAGCCTCAGAGTCTCCTGAGTAGCTAAGATTACATGAATTAGCCACAAATACTTAGCTCTACATTTATTTTTAACTGACCAATGTTTAGTGTAAAAAATTGTTTTATAACTTATTGTTATGAAATAAGTGCACATTGGATTCTATTCCTGAAGTTCTGCCCTCATGACTAAATTCTTCCTAAACACCCTGTTTCTTAATGATGTCACATTGCTGACTATGTTACTACAAAAGAATTTGTAGAGAAACAGTCAGGCACAACAGCTAATCTTCCAAGATAGATGGAATCAATTGTTTCCAAACATCTATTCATGTTGATGTTTTACCTCCACCTATGAATCACAAATGTTCTTAATGGCACCTAGATTGGTATAAATCTTTTCCAGAAGCTTTTCAACTTAGATGACTCAGATTTATCAATACTCATTATCTATAATAGAGATACATTTGTGACATAAAATTCTTTTCTAAAAAAAAGATGTTCAAGTCAGTATTAGTCGTTGATGCCCGACTGGCAGAATAGAAATGTTGAATAAACACACACTAAAACAGCATTTATTTCATTGGATATTCCCAATGCTCTTGAGTAAACATGCATGGCTCATGAGCAATAATAATAATTTGAAAAAATTGTTCTGAGTTGTACTTCTCCATAATGTGCTTAATAATATGTTATAAATAGAGGCAGTATCATCAAGGCTTTGCTATCTTGTTTATACAGCACAGGAGTGTAGGGTTAGTGCAATTCTACATAACAGCAGGAATTTCGGAGCAGTAAGCATTAACTTCAACTTAAAGGCACCATAATAAGAGAATCAGCCTGTCTTGTAAGCTTTGAAGACAAACATCGGATTTTGCTGTTTAACAAACTCTTCGGCATTTTTTTAAAAAAAAAAAAACAACCTGTTATTGAATATAGCCAACTTCATCAGTTATTTTGGTGGTTCTATTATATATAAGCTACTGCAGAAACGGCTTCTTTCTTAAAATTTTTATGAATCATCATCTCCTGGCTTTGCTTTTGTTTTTTTCTTCAGCTCTTCACCTTTCTCTGGCATTCATTTCATGGGTAGAACTAGATCTAGATAAGGATGTAGCTTAAAGGAATGTTGTGGCTGGTTAAGATCTTAACATCCAGACCACTAAAACTATTTGCTATATTTGCAGTAATGCTATTGCACTTTCTCTTCATTCATGAAATCATTGTAATGACTCTTAATTTCCTTGAAGAACTTTTCCTTTGCATTCAAAACATGGCAAATTGAGCAGAATAAAGAAAGGTTTGGCTTTTATCCAACTCAGTGTAGACAAGCCTTTCTCACTCCGTTTCTTCATTGTAGGCTTTGTATTAAAGTGAGTAATACGCAACTCTCTTCCACTAACATTTAGGAAGCCATTTCTGCTTTTACTATTGCCACCAATGAACTTGGTGTTTCTCAGAGAATCCTAGGGCAATGGAGAGGAAGAGATGGAAGAATAGCAAGTTGATGGGATTATTCAGGACACACATAATAGTCATTTATTATGTTTTCTCACTTGTGTGGGTGAGGTTTGTGATCCCCAATCAAGTACAACTACAGCATCCAAACTCATACATAAAGCATCACGATGACATTTTTATTAAAAAGTCTGAATTATTGTATTACCAAACTGTATGACAGAAAAGTGGGTTTCTAGTGGACTAAGTGGGTTTCTAAGTACTGTTTCTAATGGAAAGATAGCATCAATAGATTTGGTTGATAAGAGTTGCCACAAATCTTTGTAAACAAACACACATAAACAAATGAATTATATCCAAAGAGTATACTAAAGCAAAGAAAAGTAAACAAATCATGAATACAGAAATATTTTAACTTCACAGATTACTGTTATATTCCTTATGAAAGTGTGAAAGTCTGGATAAACATTTATGTGATTCCTCTTTACCTCATAAAAGGACCATTTTGTTGGGGGTCATAGGAGAACTCACCTTGCATTTTATGTTAAAAAAATGAGAGGCATTGAAGTTCCAATGAGATTTACAAAATGAAAAGCTCTGAAGTCTAACCACAGTTAAGACTGTTATTGGCTTAAACTTCTGAAATTAATCAAGAAGAAATTTGCCTGATTTTCTCTGTGTGAGATGAGATGTGGACTTTATGACACTGAGTAATATCCGAGCTAAATCCTTGTGGATTTAACTCTACAGGTAGCTTAATCATTTCTTGGCATAAACAGACCTTCTCATCTGTCTGCTAGTCAAGAATACAATGATTAGAGAGGGTATCATTACAGACTAAAATGCCCACTTTCAGTGCATTTCTTGGAAACAATTTTCAGGAGGCCTTATATCTCAACATGTGAAAAGACAACACATTCCAGGCAATGTTCATAAATGTGTTCAAAGCAATTTTTAAAATTAGTTTTACAGTTTGGAAATGTTTAGCTGGCATTTTATAATATTTATATAGAGATTTTTGATGAAACTAAAAATAAAATTAAAATACTAAGTCATAGACAGTTTGATAGAAAATATTTTTTAGTTTCTACATGAATGAGAATTTTTTACGATTAAAAATACATTTAATGGCTTGATTAGCTGGCATAGGTAAGAGAGAAATTAATTTTTTGATTGAAATTATCTCTGGTAGAAAATAGGCCTAAAATTAATTGTGTCTTCTCTGTAGTACTTTTCTTCTTTAACTTATACCCTACTAGTGGCATTTTTAAACCCCCATGGATCCCTAATCATCCATATTTCCATTATTAAGTATCATAGGGAAGAAGCTCTCATAGATTCCTATTTAAGCCTCTGATGTAGTCTAAGGCATTCTATTATTCTACTGGGCCACATTCTGCTCTTCTAGTTGGATTAAGAGTAGAATTATAAATATAAATGTACTATCAACACTCAAATTTCCTTGAAATGCTTCTGCCTGGCATAAAGTTTTATATTCTTTTCTCCAACATAGTTTATATAAGAAAATAAACCTTAATGTTTATTATTTATCATTTTTTCACTTCTACCTCTCAATGATAAATCAAGAATGTACTATAACTCTAACACAACATAAACTACAACAACAAAAAATAGCAAAAATAACAAAAACTGGAGTGAGAATGGTTGACTTAGAAATTCTTTGATTCATTTTACTTTTGAAGGAACCACTGGATCCTATAGTTCTTAGTAGAATCTGTATGTTCTGAAAAGAAGAACACAGTGTATTTTGAGAGAAAACAGATAATCACTGTAACTGTATTTTTCTCCATTTATATCTTAAGGTAAAACTTCAAGAAAGGCCCTGGAAGATAATAAATGATTTGACTCAGCTCACCAAGCTAGAAGCCTAAACAAACTGTGGAAACTGGATAGCAATAAAAAGCATATTGCTTTGAGTATTGTCTTCGATAAAATGAAAAATAAAAACTAAATTAGCATCTTCATATTTTTAGCTAATAGCATAAGTCCCAAACTATGAATAATAGAAGATATGGGGTCATCAAACTTATAATCATATAATGCATTTTATTACTCAAACAAAATTCAATCAATCTGTATTAAAATATTAAGTTTCAGATGTTTCTAAAACCTGGAAAATAATAAAACCATAACCAGGATGCTTTGAGTCCTAGTTTTCATATTCTTTAAATTATACCATGAACAAATTTGCAAATTCAAAACTTATTTGTCTTAACATTTTTTCTGTAGTTTGTGATGTTAAAAAATCAGCTTCAGAAGCCAGACCATATCCAGTGTACATTAATTTGCTTTGTCCAATAGACTGAATACTTGTGTTATACCTTATTTCTATGATAAAAATCCCGATTCAAATCTCTCTTGTTGGCTTCATCCTTGTTTTGTGTCAGCTCTTGTGAAAATTCATTTTGCTTGGAATATGGACTGGTTTTTTCTAAGACAGGTATCTCACCCTATCTTTACCATTATACATTGGAATCTTGAAAATGTGTCCTCAAACTGAGTTCCACCTGAAGTCTCCTATTGGATATGCTCACACATTCTCTTGCCTTACTGACATACAGAAGTTTAGAAAACTCAAATCATCTTTCCCTGATCATCTGTTAAATGTTTATTTAACTCATAGTTTCTTATTGGGTTTCTGAACTAGTTATTGTCACTTGCTCTTTGGTTCAAATTCAGATTCTCTCTGTCCATCTGAGCTGCCTGATGTATAATTAAATCATAGATATGGGTTCTCTATTTAGTCCTGACATTTTATTTATTTAGCCTTGGCCTTATTCAAGTTTATTTTCTTCATCTTCCAAATAAGGACAGGGCTAATGTCCTATGATTTGGTATCTAACTAAAATGCAGAGGTTGTTTAAATGTAGAAATAGTGTAGGTACATAACACTAACTGTGCACCTACTCTGCCAACAGGTACTGTAACAATCTCTTTATAGGAATATTAATGATCTAGGTATTTCTACCGTCTCTAATTGAGTCACTACCTAAGTTCTCAGCTTTCATTCAGATTCCAGAGATTTAATTACTTAATTTGTACTAATGGTGTAATAAGATAAAGTCCTTGGCCTAATCCCTTTCATTGAAGTGGCAACTCCCCCTTCTTTCATAGCTGAGTTTAAGGCAGAAAAATGTCCTGTCATGCTGTGGGAGTCTAATATGCATTCTAGTCTCCCTTTGGCCTAAGTTAACACAGCACATGCTGGATTGCTATCATCAGCTAATCTCATTGGCTTGTCTGTGTCTGTGTCTACCTCATATGTCACTCATATATCAGTGGATTCCTTTCTCTTTCTTTCTCAAATATATGCAGATTCACCAAAATGCTATAAAATGTATATTACAAATTTAATTCATTTGGGGAATATCACAATTTATTTTATTTTACTCTAAGGTAAAAGTAATATGAACTGTGTAGATCACATGCATTGGCACTAGTGAGAATAATAGGAGGGCTGTGAATTTCCATATAATAAGGAACACTGAGAATGATTAGTACAGAGAATGTCTTTAGACATTCAATTAGACATACAATACAGAGAATGTAATTAGTACAGAGAAAGTCTTACAACTTTCTTTTGAAAGGCAATTTATTTTCTTAAGAACTTAGAATAAAATGACTACAAGTTGATGCTTTAGCCACATAATTTTACCAATACTCAATATAGTAAACACTCTGCTTGTGTTATTGTTCAATGGAATATAACGTGAAAGATTCACATCATATATGTCTGAGCAATTCATCTGGTGTCTAATTGGTTAGCCAGGCATAGCTTCATAGACACTGGCAGATGATAAAAGACTCCACGGTCACATATTATTTTAGGTTATTGTTATTGACTCTATTCACTTCTTGTGTTCCACATAAATTATGCAAAGGGCACAAGCAGGAACTTAGTGATTGGTAAGTTGTGTCATATCTGACACAAGTTTGTGCAAGCTTAGAATGCCTAACTATTTTAAAATATACTGAAGTCTTGCCTAATTTTGATCCTGGAGAGAGACATTATCTTTATTAATTTGACAATTAAAAAGAAAAAAATAAGACACCTGATCTCTGATCAAGAGGAAGACACTGTCTCCCTCTATCTGCCAAGATTCTTTGTGGTACACAAATATTCCTGACAATGTAGTTGAAAATGGGTTTTCTTTATGGAAAATGTTTGATATTCATGTAGATTTCTCTCCCAGCATATGGTCCACTGTAAATATCCTTCTGTTTGATTTAAAGTCATGATTCAACATTTAGTAACACTCAAACTGGAAATTTTTATTCAGTTTTGGTTTTGTAGCTTCAGATTAGATGACTGAATCTCCAATGCTTTTCTATGATCTTCAAAGTAAGTAGTTCAAGCAGATAAAATCTTGCCTTGGCTCTGTTAAGGCTTCTTTCCATTTAAAAACCAGTGTTGACAGTGCTACCAGATGAAGTCAAGATTATCTCGATGTGAAATCTTTTGAATGAAATAAAATGTTAGTTTTTACAGATAGCATGCTTATTACAGGTTCCTTAATTCAGCCTATGGGACACACACACACACACACACACACACACACATTGGAAACACAGTGATAAATTTAAAAGAACAGAAAAAAAAACTTGCATTTTATGGCATTCAGAACCTTGTGACATAAAAATAAATATTACCATTTTGACATCCAGAGAAATAAAAATAGCTCTTTCCTGTCCTTCTACTCATATCCTATCCCCTTTGCTGCTTTGTTTGCCTCTTTAGTTTCTGAAATGTGTAAGGCTTATTTATCTTGCTAATCCTGTACCTTGTCCTACAAGATTGCACAATGCGTAGTGCAGAGATTTCTTTCTGTTTTGTCAGTGCAATGTACAGAGAGCACAGATTCTACCTGACAGGAGACACTTGTTGAATGAATTAAGTGTATGAATGAAGTAGCTGTCTAGAAGTCTAAAGCCTTCATAGGTCTTGCCAAGGCTGACTAGAGTATCCCCACTTAGTATTAGAGGTAAGACATCCCTATGCTAATTGAGAAACGGATTTCATGTAAATCTTCCTTGGAATTATATTTTCGCTAATATTATGCCTATATGAAAACAAGGAATTGTTTTTGATTCCAATGTTTGTACCATTCATTCTGGTCTGCCTGGGAGGGAAAACATTTTCATTTTCAAATAGTATTCATGGAATTTTTTGGCAAAAAAAAGATTTAAGATTAATACAATCCTATATATAATATTTTTCCAAGACAGGACTTGATATACAATGACCAGGCCATCTTCCATATTGAATTTTCTATCTCAGTAGAAGGCAATTTAGTGAAAGGTAAATGGGAGGATGATACTGGAAAGGTGCTTAATTAAAATATTCCTAGCCTCCAGGCGCTGGTAACTCACAACTGTAATCCAAGCTACTAGAGAGCCCAAAATCTGAGGATCACAATTCAAAGCCAGCCCAGTCAGGAAAGGCCATGAGACTTTTATCTCCAATAAACTACCAAAAATCCTGGTCAAGTGGTAGAGCACTAGTCGAGCTGAAGAGCTGAGGGATGGCATCTAGGCCCAGAGTTTAAGCCCCACGAGTGACAGAAACAAAACAAACAAATCTAGCCTAAGAATGGTTATCATTCCAGTTACAAATAATGGATATTTGGTTTAAATGGAATTTTGGTTTAAGTGCATTTTACTATGGTCCCCAAGTCTCCTTTAAACTGGGTCCTTAGGATTGAAAATGCTGGTAAAACAATCTTATTTGAAATACATATATTTACAAATAATATTTCCAAGTATTATAAATGACAGAAGAGTTAACCATTGAAAAGACCACTGAAATATTTTTTGATGTTCTGTAACCTGGCTAAGTCAATTGGTAAGAGAAGGCGTTAGAAGGCTGGATGTTTCATATATTTTCATTTTATAAATGATGATATGTGTATGCTTTTGTTTAAAAATTTCCATCTGCAATGAATATCTTTCTGACTGCTATTGCCTAAAAAGGAAAACAATTTCAAATCCTGTCTTCACTTCAATGTTAAGAATTTTTAATTCAGAAGTGCCATTTTAAAAACTATTTTTCTTGTAACCTCAAATATTCACTAGGTAGCAACTTTGATCATGTAGAAATTGAGGTAGCAATGAGCTAGAAAAATTTCCATTCATAAACAATGAGACAAATTTATATGATAATTCCAAACATATCTCATGTTCTAGGGAGAAAATGAGTAAAAAGTTCAAGGCATCATAAGTTTCAGATTTAGAAATAACATCATCTATTTTAGAAGTCAATTAACAACAACAACAATAAAATATATTTTAAGTTCATAAGATTACTAAATATTTTCAGGCAATATTTATGATTAAAAGGTCTTGTATTAATACAGAGAAAGCACAAGGATTTGTAATAAAACTTTTTTCTATAGATATAACCACTATATAGTGGGAATAATTGTGATTTTAAGACATTGTAGCATAAATTATGTAGAACAGTCTACACTATTTTAGTAGAAGAAAGAAAGAATAAAAATTTAATATATTTTGCATTATGTTTTTAGGAAAAGGAGTTTAAATATCTAATTAACAATGGATTTTTATACTTAGCTTTTAGTTGAAGATTATGCTCAATAACAATTTAGTATTTATTAGAAAGAGATACAGATACAGATATTTATCATCACCTTCAGGGAGGAAATAGTCTTTGGAAAGAAGATGCTGTTTGATTAAAGCCATCTGCCACTTAAAATAATGACTCTCCAAGTAAAGTATAATAAAAAAATTTCCTGGAATCTGCAAAATGATCATATGCCCCATTTCTATGCTTGTAATTATTATGCTCTTATAAGTGATTGTTTCTCCTTTTTAATGTGGGATAATTATGAGAAGTAAGGAAAGGGAAAAAGTAGAAGTATAAGATGGGAATATTTATTCATGAAACTATGCTTGATTTTACCTAACAGAACAACAAAACAACAGAAAAGTCTTCTTGTGTTGACTAGAATAAGTACAAAGATTTAAATAATACCTTATATAATTCTCATCTTCCTGCCTGGGCTGGCTTTGAACTTCTATCTTCTACTTCCTGAGTAGCTAGAATTATTTGTGTGAAGTATTGGCTCTGAGCTATTTTTTTCCATACAACTCTTCAAGGCTGATACTTCAGCATAGCTACTTTTATTTGACACCATTTCTCACACATTTAAGTCAGCATATAGAGTCAAGGTCACAGCTTAGTGATCCTCAGAATGGAGACTACTGGGAAGGGCACATGCTAATTAGTAATAGATGAGTTGATTCACTATGATGTGTATTCACTTTTAAAATATAGGTTGATTTTTCTACACAATCACCTGAACTATTCAGGGGAAAATATTATGGCAAAATAGTACAAAAATTCTACGTACAAAGAACTCTACAAAGATTGATCCAACTACTTCATTTATTTTTACTTAGTGAAATAATCTGAAATAACATGTTAATCATTCTGTAATACAGATATATCTCAAATGGATCTGCATTGACATGTGAAGTTGTAATGATCAAGTATTGATCATGAAAATAGTTGAATGCATAAAATGGTCAAGTTCTATATGGACTTAGTTGAACATATAAAATGTTCAGATTTTACATGAGTTCCATTAGCTCTGCCTTTTTAATGCACATCTCTTTGATTTCTGAAATCTGTTAATTATTTTTCAAGTTTTTCTAGAGGAAAATAAAATGTAATTAAGAAGACAAAGACAGTTATGGTGGATCTTGCCTGTCATCCCAGCAATGTGGAAAGCTGATATCAGGACCCTGTAGTTCCCTGGGAGCCCAAGAGTAGTAGTTCACAAAATCCCATTTCAACAGAGCTAAAACCATGGCTTGGTGTTGTGTACTAGTTATTCTGTGGGGTGTACTCATATGCCTGAGAGATTCTGAGAATCCAAGAAAGAAGAAAAGAAGAAAAGAAAATAAAGTAAAACAATGGAAAGAAAGGAAATTGTAAAGAAATTACAGCATAATGGGCTAGAAAGTAGAAAGTTATCTCAACTGTAGAGTACTTGCCTTGTGAGTATGGAGGTCTGAAATCAAAACTTCAATATCACCCTCCAAAAAATAAAAATCAATGAAAATAATCTTAGGAGAGGGCATAGTTGTTGGTGCTTAAACCTAACTATTCAGAGGATAGAGATTGGGAGAATCGTATTTTAAGACAAACTCAGGGAAAATAATGAGACTTCATTTCAACCGAGATTTCAAGGAGTATACATACTTCTGGGACCAAAGCTATACAGGAGACAAAGAGAGTAGGATCACAGTCTATAACTTGCTCCTTGGCAAAAATGCAAGACCCTTCCTAAAAACTGAGAGAAAGGTATAGAAGTGTGGCTCAGGAAAAATGTGCCTGCTTAGCAAAGGTTGGGCCCTGAGGTAAGTAAACACAAACTCCAGTATTGCTGAAAACACATATTCATCTGTGTATTTGGACATTCTTTTCAGGAAGAAATACCTACAACATTAAAACTGGTGATTTAATAGAACCTAAAGCCAGTTTTCATTCATATATTCTTTGAATATAAAATTATATCCAATAATAAAGTTACTGTATTTACAATTAAACTTTAGAAAAACCACAATGAATATAAAATAAACTAAGAAAAAATCTTTGAGCAGAGAAATAGTATTCCATTTATAATCATATTTTGAATACTATGGTATCAAATTATCGTTACTGTGTTTAATTTCCATTTATCTGTTTGCTTTTGTGTTCACCAATAGTAATAAAATATTTGGTACCATTTATTTGTTTTTCTTCTGTTTCAGTTGATATTATTATGTGGAAACCTTGTGTTGCCAACTAACTTTAAAAAACTCATTTCTATATTTATGATTTGTGTTGGTTTGAGACCAGCATTTAAAATAAAATTTTCCAGATTGCTGTTTTTTTGTGGTTTTTTTTTTTGGGGGGGGGTCTGGTCGTGGGGCCTGAACTCTGGGCCTGGGCGCTGAGCTCTTCAGCTCAAGGCTAGCGCTCTACCACTTGAGCCACAGCGCCACTTCAGATTGCTGTTTTTTATACACTATTTTTTACCATATGTAAATTATTTTATGGAAGAAAAGAAGTGCAGAAAATGGGTATAAAAATTTCATTACATAAAATGACTTCTAATTAACAAGAATATGATTGTACAGATATTAAAGAAATGTCTGAAATAGAGGTTATGTAAAGTATCTCAATTCATTATTACATCACTTTGGAGGGAAATATAAATTGCTATTTTCCATTTTATTTAGAGGATTATTAAACAGTGGGAAGTTAAGTGTGAAGGTATCATGTAGATAGATTTCCAATTGTTAAATAGTGATATTTTGGTAGAGCCATAGCCAATGAGTAATGAGTTTGAGTCCTGCCCTTGGACCTAAAAAAAAAAAAAAAAAGAAAAGATAAATAGGAATATTAAAACGTGATGTTTTCCCATTCATAAAAAAAGACACAAATAGCAATGACCCATGTAACAATGGAATCTAAGCCTCTTGATTATTGTGCAAATTTAGTTTCCATCAAAATAGCTGATTTCCAAATTATTATCACTGTTCCAGTGCAGACCATTGTTGTGTCACAGGTTCATCATAAAATGTTTTAAAATATTCAGTTTTTTATGTTAGTTCACTTAAATTCTAGTGTAAACTATGTGATCTTCTCTAGGCTCTGTAGGAAGCTGTGGTTGTTGGAGGCAGGCAAAACCCTGCAATTTATTATGAGCTTGTTACTACCCAGCTGTGCACATCTGTCAAAGATCCTACTGCCACTTTACAAGGTTATAAGAGTCACCTACTGTAAGTGCCTAGAGTCAGTAATAAATGATATGTACCCATCACAATGTATGTTTGATTTGAAGATTTTTATCTTCAGGATTAAAGTTCACTTACAATCCAAGTAGTAGAAATTATTCTAAATCAAATAAATTTAGAAAAATAAAGAGTAATTAAAAATAATTGGTCTAGAAAGACATGATTTAAGTCAAAGATTAAGTGTAAGAATAAACATAATTTTTTTCAATAAAATAGTTACTCTCATCTGTAAACTAAACAAATGGAAAACTAGAGATGTTTATCTCTAAATATCC
The DNA here is from genome assembly GCF_019054845.1 of Dipodomys spectabilis. Lineage (NCBI taxonomy): Eukaryota > Metazoa > Chordata > Mammalia > Rodentia > Heteromyidae > Dipodomys > Dipodomys spectabilis. Next base: position 8,722,329 of record NW_024870766.1, on the reverse strand, counting down.
ATAATTAATTCAAGAGTCTTCAGTAAACCTAAGCACAAAAAAGAAAATACTCAGAGAAGTTACATTTCAAACAAAATTTTGTATTCATGATAAAATACCACAAAGTTATTGTAGATAAATTATTTTTAATGTTTAAAATTATGACGTTATTTTATTCTAATACAGGCAATTATGTTCATGAGAAGTCGATATTTTTAGATGAGTATTATATGAATTACCCCAATTTATTTGCAGAGTTATATTTATCATACACCAGTGATAGAACTGTTCTTGCTCTGATCTTGCCCATGTTGCTAGTATTTTTAATATTTATTTATTTATCTATGAATTGTGAAAATCATACAGAGGACATTCCTAATTTTTCTATTAGATCAATAGAATGTCCACAGATTGGGAGATCTTTACTAGTCATACAACCGACAAGGATTACAAGAGTCACAGGTGTTGGTGGCTCATGTCTGTAATCCTAGCTACTCAGGAGGCTGAGATACGAGGATCGCGGTTCAAAGCCAGCCCTGGCGGAAAGGCCATGAAACTCTTATCTCCAATAAACCACTAGAAAACTGGAAGTGGCGCTGTGGTTCAAGTGGTAGAACACTAGCCTTGAGTTTAAGAGCTGAGGGACAGTGCCCAAGCCCAGAGTTCAAGCACCACCACCAAAAAAAAAAAAAAAAAGACACAAGAGTTAAAAGAGTTTAATGAGTACATTTCCTATCAAGAATTGTTATCTGCTCCTTTGTTTTTCCCCTAACATCCCTTCCCTCCCCACCTCTGCAACTCCTTGTCCCCCATCTCAAGCTATAAAGTTCATTTTCAACATAGTGTCTTGTACATCTCCTTGTTACAATGGGTCAACCTGAATCCTTATTTCAGCATTTTGTTATTTCCCTTCCCTTCCCCAAATTAGAAAAGATGTATATACAATATGCAAGGCACCAGATTCAAATACAGTGAAAACAGGAATTTTACCATGGGGGAAGAACATATAAAAGATACAAAAAAAAACCCCTCAGTACATTATAAGTACATTAAAAACAACAGCAACAAAAATAAAACCTCAGCTCAGATAAGATGATGTTAAGTGAAATAAACCACAAAGTAGTGACACAAGTGGTTTTTTCTTCCTTGCTATTGTTTATAACATATTTATAAGGTACCATGTGATGTTTTTTGTTGCTTTGTATGTCCCTCCCCCATGGTATAACCCCTGTTTACACTGTATTTGATGTTGGTATAATTTGGGGAGCAGAAGGGAAAAAACAAAATGTTTAAATAGGGATACAGATTGACCCATTGCAACAATGAGATGTACAAGACACTATGTCGAAAGATGAATTTTACAAATAAGGTGGGGGGTGGGGTGGGGGGTAGTTGAGGAGGTGGGAGGGATGGAATGGTAGGGGAAAAAAACAAACGAGGAGGCAACAATGCTTGATAAGAAATGTACTCATTACCTTGCTCATGTAACTGTTACCCCTCCTACAGTATATTCACAATGAAAAACTTATTTAAGCTGGGCGCCAGTGGCTCATGTCTATAATCCTAGCTACTCGGTAGACTGAGATCTAAGGATCTTAGTTTAAAGCCAGCCTGGGCAGGAAAAGTCTGTGAAACTCTTATCTCCAATAAACCACTCAGAAAAACGGAAGTGTGGAAGTGGTGGTGAAGTTCAAGTGGTAGAGCGCTAGCCTTGAGCTGAAGAACTGAGGGACAGCGCCCAGGCCCAGAGTTCAAGCCCCACAACCGACAAAATAAATAAATATGTAAAATAAAATAAATCCTCTTGTGTCTCTATCTTGGGGTTCATTTCGCTTAGCATCATCTTTGTCTGTTTATGTGTATGTAGCTTTTGGCCTTTTCTGCTTGTCCTAGACATATACTAGTTATTGCAAATAAGGGAAACCATGGAACCTTTATTTCTTTGGGCTTGGCTTACTTCATTTAATATGATTTTTTTTCAAGTCTTTCCAGTCCCTAACAAATGGGGCGTTGTCATTCTTTCTGAGGGAGGCACAGAATTCATATATACATATATATCACATATATATATAATACATATATATATATATATATACATATATATATATCACAATTTTTTGATCCATTCACCTACTGAGGGGCATTTGGGTTAATTCCATATCTTAGCTATGGTAAATAATGTTGTGATAAACATAGTTGTGCTGGTACTTTAGTATGGTCTTGTTTGTGAACATTTGGGTAAATGCCCAAAAGTGGGATTGCCAGGTCATAGGGAATTCTATGAGGAGTCTTTTTTATTCACTTTTTAATTTTTTATTGTGAAAACACCGTACAGAGGTTTACAATTACATGAGCAAGGTAATGAGTACATTTCTTATCAAGCATTGTAGCCTCCTCCCCTTTCCCCTTCCATCATCCCTTCCCTTCCCTCCTCCCCAAAAAAGTTGTAAAGTTCGTTTTTCCACATAAGGACTCACGGTTTCCCTTATGTCGAGTCTTTTGAGGTAACTGCATACTACTTTCCAAAGTCGTTAAACAAGTTTACACTCCTACCAACAATGCAGTAGGGTTCCCTTTTAGCCACATCCCCTCCAACATCTATTGTTATTAGATTTCTTGATTATAGTCATTCTAACTGGCATGAGGTGGAATCTCCATGTTGTTTTGATTTGCATTTCTTTTATGGTTAGAGAAGTTGAGCATTTCTTCATGTGTCTTTGGCCATTCTTATTTCCTCTTCAGAGACGTCTCTCTTTAAGTCTTTAGCCCACTTATTAATGGGGTGGTTGTTTCTTTGAGCATTTGTTGGGGGAGTTAATTTTCTGAGTTCTAAGTATATTTTAGATATGAGATCCTTGTTGGTTGTATGGCTAGTGAAGATCTTCTCCCAGAGCTATTGATCTGGCTACCTATCCTTGGTCATGCAGAAGCTCTGCAGTTTAATGCTATCATCTCATTTGTCTGACTTTTCTTTGATTTGTTGTATTTCTGGGTCCCTATTAAGAAAATTTCAACCTGTGCCAAGGAGACCTAGGGTTTCTCTTATTCCTTCCTGAAATGTTTTCAGGGTGTCTGCTTTGACTTCGAGGTCTTTGATCCATTTGGAGTTGATTCTAATGCAGGGTGATATATAAGGATCTAGCTTTAGTTTTCTACAGGTGAGTGCTTGAATCTCTCTCCTTAACCAAGCTGCCTGAATTTTTCCCTCTAGCCAAACTCTCTGTACTATGATGACATGTTTGGTGTAACTCTCTAGCCTTGGACTTTTCACTGGAACACTAAAACTGATTTCTACGTGAGAGCTTGTTTAGCCCCCAGCTTCTCCTCCAACATCTTCCTCTGGACTCTCTTCAAGTTTTTTGTTGTCGTTGTGTTCATTTTTTAAGATAGTCATTTATGTTTAAATGTATTAACTTGTCCTTGATAATTGTCACTTTATTAATTAAAATGTTCTTAATGTATATAGAAAATCATTTAATTTATATCAATATTATTATTTATAGAACAATTACAAGGACCCTCTCCTAGACAAATAATTTTACATGAACAGCAATATTTAGTCAATATATACCTGCATAACAGTAGTGGCTATTTGTGGATTATTGCCATTCTGAGGGGTCAGGGCTCCACTGAAGTTCTAGACATTAAACTTTTCAAGTACTATATTTGGCAACAAATAGAAATTATATATTCAGATCTATAGTTACTCAGAAGATAAACAAGTTATAGTTATATTTCTAACCAAATTTGACAGGAATTTAGGAAGGGCTATCCTGTGAAAGCTCTCACTAGATTAATTGGGAGGCACCTGAAACAAATAGTATTGTACAGACTAACAACAGGCTATTCACAGTCCTACATATTCATCCACATCCATCTGCATCTCCACAGCTCAAACATCATGACATCTTTGGATGATACAATATAACAGAAGTAGTTAATACAACATAACATCCTAAAGTTGTGTCATAAAAGGAAATATAGCTGCTTAATAAACTAGACAAACTGGCCTTTAGAATCTATCCAGCATGAGTAGGGCATTGTGGCTTAAGCCTGTAACCATGCCTGTAACCCTACCTCTTCAGGAGGCTGAGATCTAAGCATCACAGTTTGAGCCAGCCCTGGGAATTAAAGTCCCCATGAGACTCTTCCCTCCAATAACCACTCAAAAATCTTAAGTAGAGCTCTGGCTCAAAGTGATAAAGCACTAGCCATGAGCAACAGCACTCAGGGATAGTGCCCAGGTCCTGAGTTCAAGCTTCACAACCACAAACAAACAAAGAAATAACAACAACAAAAAAGCTATACAGCACAATATAATGAAGTCCAGTTTGAGATAGGGAAGAAATGAGAGAATCACTTAGCTTTAAGAAATTAGCTGTTTTACTTTTGATACATATATATGATATCAGAATAAGGATATCTCCTCAATCATTTCTTTGTGATGAATTTTTTTATTGTGAAAATAGTAGTGCAGACCTTAAATTAACACAGGCCTAAGAAAGCCTTTTTGCTCTTTGTATAAGATTTTTCTAGAATAAAAAAATTTACATGCAAAAAAAAAGAAATTAGCGGTTATAGACTTACCAGGCACGAGAACTGACCATCATTTAATAAGACCTCTTAGGCCTTGGAGTCAAACATAGCAATGCCACAAGGACCAGAGACAACACAACTTGGGAAGTCCTCGCATCATCATCAGCTTGTCAGCAATATACAGCCCTGGGGGGTAAATCTAAGGTTCTAGGTGTCTGTTTACATATTGCATAATTGATACAGGATCTTATTGGTGTTTGAACAAAAAAAAAGATTTTAGGAATGTGCTGTTACACAAGGAAAAAGTACAAATTAAATTTGACTAAACCAAATAAGAAACAAATCTTAAAAATGTCTGTTTAAATGTAGAGTTCATAAGCTTTGTAGATTAAGATAATAATGATTATCATTGTGAAGGTGAAAATATGTTTGTGACTTTAGCTAAGTATAACTATACTACAGTATTGGAAATTTATGTAGTCAGTTAATCTCAGTAAAGAAATATTGGAAGGAAAATCGACGACATATAAGAATTTAACACTATTAATCAACAGTATATAATTTTCAATTAAAGAACTTCTATTCAATGGCAAAGAAATATAAAAATTTCAATGTGCTACAAGAAAAGGGAGATGAAATGGCCTACATTCACAAAGTCATGATGCTTGGATTTTTCCTTTAGTGGAGTAGCTGTAAACACAAATACAGTTACGTAGTTGTCTAATATTTAAGCCTTAGAAACTTTCACAATCATTATGGCATTTCCTTCCTTGAGACTCATATTAGCAGACTTTGTTTTTTTCTAAATAAATTGTTTTAAAGAACAATTTATCTTCTAAAAATATAATTTGTGCACCATTTTGGAATCAAAATAGAGAAAAAATTTTAATATTTAGGCATTTATAAAACTGAGGAAGTTTTGATTTTAAAACCTGCTGCCTGTCATGGAAATTGCAACTCTCTCAGCACTGCCCAAATCTTGGTCCTTCTTTGGCAAATGTGTTTTTCTGGCTCTGATTCTGGCCCAATCCTCCTGTTCTGTGACTTCATGGGAGTGGTCCTGTAGAGCATGTTAATAAAGTGCACTGACTCTAAAGTCAGATTGACCAGCCTTGAACCCATCATGGACAACACTTGTTACCTTAGAAACCTGATTTAAACACACCCTGCTTCATTTCCTTCTTTCATAACATGAGAGTTAAAATAGCATCAGTTATAATGGCATCAGCTTGTTGAGGTACCTACAGTTCCTAAAACAGTGACTGGAACAGAAGGAACATTGTCCATAGCAAGAAGAAATCCAGACATGAATCCACAGACCTATAGCTACCTAATCTTTGATAAGGGAGGTAAAAAAAATAGAATGGAAGAAAGACAGCCTCTTCAGTAAATAGTGCTAGCAAAATTTGTTAATTACCTGTAGAAAACTAAAGTTAGATCCTTACATATCACCCTGCACCAAAATCAACTCCAAATGGATCAAAGACCTCGGAGTCAAAGCAGACACCCTGTAAAAATTACAGAAAGGAATAAGAGAAACACTAGGTCTCCTTGGCACAGGCTGAAATTTTCTTAATAGAGACCCAGAAATACAACAAATCAAAGAAAGGTTGGACAAATGGGATTGCATAAAGCTACAGAGCTTCTGCCTGGCAAAGGACATAGCTAGCAAGATGAATAGAAAGCCCATGGACTGGGAGAAGATCTTTACTAGCCATACAATGGACAAGGGTCTCATATCTAAAATATACTTGGAATTAAAAAAATTAAATCCCCAACAACAAATCCTCAAAGAAACAACCACCCCATTAATAAGTGGGCTAAAGACTTAAAGAGAGACTTCTCTGAAGAGGAAATAAGAATGACCAATAGACAAAGGAAGAAATGCTCAACTTCATAAAAGAAAAACAAATTAAAACAACATTGAGATTCCACCTCACCCCAGTTAGAATGGTTATAATCAAGAACTCTAATAACAACAGATGCTGGAGGGGATGTGGCCAATAGAACCCTACTGCATTATTGGTAGAAGTGTAAACTTGTTTAACCACTTTGGAAAGTAGTATGGAGTTTCCTCAAAAGACTCCACATTCATAAATATGTTTCTAACATATTTATAAGATGATCTCTTTGTTGCTTTGTATGTCCCTCCCCCACGCGATAACCCCTGTTATCACTGTACTTGGTGTTGGTATGCTTTATGGAATAGGGAAAAAACAAATTCTTTAAATAGGGATACAGGTGGAGCCATTGCAACAATGAGATGTACAAGATGTTAAGTCGAAAAATGAACTTTACAACTTTGGTGAGGGTGGGAGGAGGGGAGCTGGGGAGAGGAGATGGGAAGGGATGGGAAGGGAAAACAAAGGAGGAGGCAACAATGCTTGATAAGAAATGTACTCATTACCTTGCCCATGTAATTGTAACCCCTCTGAACAGTATTTTCACAATAAAAATTTTTTTTTAAAAAGACTCCACATTAGAGCTCCCCTATGACCCAGTAATCTCACCTTTGGGCATTTACCCAAATGATCACAAACAAGACCATTCTAAAGCTACCAGCACAACTATGTTCTTTGCAGCATTATTTACCGTATCTAAGATATGGAACCAACCTAGATGCCCCTCAGCAGATGAATGGATCAAGAAAATGTGGTATATATAAACAATGGAATTCTATACCTCCATCAGAAAGAATGACATTGCCCATTTGTTAGGAAATGGAAGGACTTGGAAAAAATCATATTAAATGAAGTAAGCCAGACCCAAATAAATATAGGTCCCATGGTTTCCTTTATTTGCAATAATTAATATATGCCCAGTACAAGTAGAAAAGATCAAAAGCTATATACATATGACCAGTTAAGATGAAGTTAAGTTAAATGAAACCCAAGATAGGGACATAAGTGTTTTCTTTTTTTCTTTCTTGCTATTGTTTCTAACATATTTATAAGGTACCATATGATTTTTTGTTGTTGTTGTTGCTTTGTGTGTCTCTCCCCCACAGTCTAATCCCTGTTTTCACTGTATTTGATGTTGGTATAATTTGGGGAGGGGAAGGAAAAAAATAAATTGTTTAAATAGGGATACAGGTTGACCCAGTGCAACAATGAGATGTATAAGAAGCTATGTTGAAAAATGAACTTTACAATTTAGGCAGGGCAGGGGGAGGGGGAAGTGTAGTTGAGGAGGTGTTAGGAAAGGGATGGTAGGGGAAAATCAGAGAAGGAAACAACAATGCTTGATAAGAAATGTACTCATTACCTTGCTCATGTAACTGTAACCACTCTGTACAGTATTTTCACAATAAAAACCTTATTTAATAAAATATAAGCAAAATTAAAAGTATTGAACATGAAAAAAAGAAATCCAATAACTTCTTTTCTTCTATTTTTATCATGGATGTTGGACCCAAAAAAAATCCTAATCAGCTTTCAGTGAATGTAGAGGCATGCACTGATCCACAATTTTTTGGTTGATTAGATGGATATTTAAGGTCAATACTGCTGCTTTCTCTACCCAACTGCCACCTTCTAAAGCTCTCACAGTGGTTAAAGCTATAGCAAGGGAAGATAGAGACGGTAATTAACTCAGCCTAAGATCAATAATAGCAGCACACAATTCTAAAATGGAAAAAAAAAAACTAACTCACAAGTGGCCAAATAGATGGCTTCTTCCATTCTAGAACATATATGCTAGTTCAAATTCTGCAAATTCTGCTGTTAGTTTCTAAAATGCTTACCTACAGGTTACTCAAAACAGATACTCTTCAACACATTTTATACAGGTCTGTCTGCTTCTTATAAAATCTTTCCAAATATGTTTATGACATTTTATAGGTGAAAAGCTTTGAGGTTTGGGAGAGCTTATATAAAATTTCCCAAAGTTATGCAGTTAGTATATGGGACATAGAAATTTGAACAGAATTTGCCTGGTTTTACCAAGCTTTACAAAATTAGGCTGCTCAGCTGCATATAAAACCCAGAAGGCAATATAGTTGTGGGAAAAAAGAAGGTCTAAAATTGGTTTTCTCAAGTTAAATAGAAAAGTATTCAGCAATGGATACTGACATTTTTAATTTATTCCTAAAGGTATCTAAAATAATTAAAAAACAATGGACCTTTATTGCGTATCTGATTTGTCAAATAGGAAAAATAAGACTGTCTGGCTCCTAATGTACATTCTGCCTTTAGTAGAAGAAACCAATGGTGTGTGACTAAGAACACTTTCCTGGCACTTCTGTATTGGTTAGTGGTTGAAATCCACTTCCTCATTGTCATTGTCCACCCACCACCATTGTTATAGACTGAGTGGTAATTCAATGCTCTATTGGTCTAGTAAGAGTCACTTTTAATAGAGCTTAGTAATTATGCTTTCAGTAAACTATATATATATATATATATATATATATATATATATATATATATACATAGAGAGAGAGAGAGAGAGAGAGACAGACAGACAGACAGACAGACAGATTAGTTACACCCTAAGATAACCTATTATCACCTAGTTCATGTCAATATACCTTACTTTGAGACTATATCCACAAGATTATAAATTCATCCCTTTAGAGCAAAAAACTTTTCTAAAAGTAGTCTGAAACTTGACATGATCTGTAAACATTTATGTAGGAATCATAACCACAACCCAAAATAAACAAACATAAGAAAACCATTGGAGTGACTGGTGAACTTTAAAACAATAATAAATATGCTCAGTGTGCTAAACAGGAGATAAAGTAGCAGCAAAAGTGACGACAGACCTGAAGAGGAGCTTTGTCCCCATGGTTATTTGTTTTTCCTCCAGATGAATTTAACTCTTATTTTTGCTAAAATATATAGACATTTTCAAACAAACAAAGGAAAAGATATTGTGAATATCAAAATGTATGGAAATTTGACATGATGTGATCTTAGGTAATTTAGAACATAATGATTTCAACTAGTAGTTCTGTTCCTTTGGAGATATAAATATTGATATTTTCCAAGGATAAATAAATAAGTATGGAGTAAATAAGAATGAAAAAAGGAATACATGTGCTGTTCTGTTTTTTTTTAATCTTTTAGTCACACACCCTGATTTTCTTCTGTGGTTTCATCTGCTACATTTTATATGTGGAACTGCAGAATATGACCAAAATTCATTCTTCCTATGAGGAAGTTTACAAACTCTAATTAAAAATGAAATATGATAATCTGGAAGCATAAAAAATATAAACATTTTGATGTGCTAAAAAGCGTAAGGATAACAAAAAAGATAGCTGCAACATTTCAAGATGTGCAAAGTTCCATACAACAGTGGAGGCAGAGAGTGAAATATGATTACTTAGAGAAAGAAGAAGTTAAGATGAAATTCAATTCTGACTGGACTTTTACAGGAAATAATGCATGCTCCTGGCTTGGAAAATAAGCTTGAAGCTTCTAGAAGTATTTTCTTTCTGATGTTTTGGATCCATCCCCATCTCTACAGCTATGCAGAAAAGACTGGCAGGTGGGACCTAACTATCTTCAGATTTCTCATGTATGGATTTAGCCTTTAGATGGTAGGGGTAAAGCAAAAGAGGGAGTAATAGTGCTTGATAGGAAATATATTCATTACCTTACTCATATAACTGTAACCCCTCTGAACAGGATCTTTTATATATATATTCTATTAAATATATAACCTTTGAAAAGTTTGATACATTGGTAAGACCAAATTGCTTGCCTGGATCATTGAATGTATTTGTTGGAGTACAAAATGTTATAGTTATGGCTGCCATATTGTGTGTTTGTGACTATCCCTCAGTAACCTTGAATTTGATTCTTAAATATGATTCTGTGGGCAGATGTTGTCATGTTCCATTGCTAAAGTTAGGGATTTGTGAGGATGCCCTCTCCTACCTGAAACAGCACAAATAGATGCAAGATAGACCCCTCCAAACGCTTTGTCCTTTTCCTTCTCTGATCTTATAGTGAGTATCTGCTCTGTTAGAGTGAGTTCCAGTTCTCTGAGTTCTTTTTTTGGGGGTCCCGTCCTGGGGCCTGAACTCTAGGCCTGGGCGCTGTCCCTCAGCTCTTCAGCTCAAGGCTAGCGTTCTACCACAAGTTCTCTGAGTTCTAAAATCAAAAATTATCTGTTGCTAAAACCTCTAAACATCAGTCTAACAGCTTAATTTATCATTTTTCTACCTCAAATAGACACACTATCAAATAATACCTTCAATTACTTTATCCCCCTAAAATGAAGCTTACTAGTTATATCCTTTGCCTACTTAAAAGGATCCCTAGCATCTTCTGAACCTACCAATATTTTCCAGGAACCTCGAATACATCTCTCTTTTGTCAGGCTCTGCCCCATTTATCTAATTTCTCAGAAGAAAGGCATTTTGTTAAGGTCATTGCTCTTATGATTAAAATATTCATCATCAACTTCTGTCCAACTAAGCATCATACACAATTTGAATGGATGAGTTCTTCGGTCTCTCATTTAAATTTAAATGTAATCTTCTCAAAATTGACTAGAAACTTCCTTCCTTCCTTCCTTCCTTCCTTCCTTCCTTCCTTTCTTTCTTTCTTTCTTTCTTTCTTTCTTTCTTTCTTTCTTTCTTTCTTTCTTTCTTTCTTTCTTTCTTTCCTCTTTTCTTCCTCTCTTTCTTTCTTTCTCTCTCTCTCTCTCTTTCTTTCTTTCTTTCTATCTTTGTGAAAATACCATACAGAGGGATTACAATTACATGAGCAAGGTAATGAGTGCATTTCTTATCAAGCATTGTTGCCTCCTCCTTTGTTTCCCCTTCCCATCTCCGCCCCCCACACACACCAAAGTTGTAAATTCATTTTCTACATAACATCTTGTACATCTCATTGTTGCAATGGGTCCATCTGTATCCCTTTTTGAACAATTTGTTTTTTCCCTTCCCCTCCAAAATTATACCAACATCAAATACAGTGAAAACAGGGGTTAAACCATGGGAGAGGGACATAGAAAACAACAAAGAAATATCTTATAAATATGTTCGAAACAATAGCAAGAAAGAAAAAAACATTTAAGTCCTTATCTTGGGGCTCATTTCACCTAACATCAACTTATATGGCCAATAAACACATGCAGAAATGCTCAACCTCCCTAGCCATAAAAGAAATGCAAATCAAAACAACATTGAGATACCACCTCACCCCAGTTAGAATGGCTATAATCAAGAACTCTCATAACAACAGATGCTGGAGGGGATGTGGACAGAAGGGAACCCTATTGCATTGTTGGTGGGAGTGTAAACTGTCCAACCACTTTGGAAAGTACTATGGAGCTTTCTCAAAAGACTCCACATAGAGCTCCCCTATGACCCAGCAATCCCACTTTGGGGCATTTACCCAAATGATCACACTAAAACTACCAGCACAACTATGTTTATTGCAGCATTATTTACCATAGCTAAGATATGGAACCAACCCAGATGCCCCCTCAGTAGATGAATTGATCAAGAAAATGTGATATATATATATATATATATATATATATATATATATATATAGTGGAATTTTATGCCTCCATCAGAAAGAATGACATTGCCTCATTTGTTAGGAAATGGAAAGACTTGGAAAAAATTATATTAAGTGAAGTAAGCCAAGCCCAAAGAAACATAGGTCCCATGCTCTCTTTCTTTTTTCCCTTCTTTACTTCCTTCCTATCTTCCCTCCTCCTCCTCCTCCTCCTCCCCCTCCCCCTCCCCTTCCCCCCACCCCCTCTCCTCCTCCTCCTCTTGCTGGTTCTGGGCCCTGAATTATGGGCCTGGGCACTGTTCCTGAACTCTTTTTACTCTACCACTTGAGCCACAGCACCAGTTTCAACTTTTTCTGTGGTTAATTGGACAGAGTTTCACAATCTTTCCTGCCTATACTTGCTTTGAACTTCAATCCTCAGGTCTCAGCCTCCTGAGTAATTAGGTTACAAGTGTGACCCACCAGAGCCCAGCTCCTTTGGTTTCTTTCTAAACATTCTAATTGTTTCTGTTGTTGTTAATTAGTTGCAAATTATATAAACATTTGCTGATTTTTCTTTTGTTTGTGCCATAAAGATATAAATTCCCTAAATATTTCCATGAAGACATTCTATAAATTCATATAAATTCCATAAAGAACAGGGCCAACTCATCTATATATACTTAGTCACTGATCCAGCAACCTTGCACTGAAAAGACACTATGGAATACATTTATTGAATTATACAAGCTAGATAAACAGTATTTTGCAGAAGGAATATGATGAAAAACTTTTGGGTAGAAAAAAGTTAGGTTAACTTTTCAATGTTTATAGACTCTGAAGTTATCAAAGAAACTGGATTTCCTCTTAAAAATGGGAAAGGATGTGGGCAACTGCTTGGTATTCCTGGTGAAAGAAATTGTACTTAAAAGTATTTGCTGTGTTTTTAAATAAATAGTTCAGTGTAAGTCCAAACCAAAAATATTTCTTCCTTGAAGTAATGTCTGTGAAAACATGTAGAAGCAAATGATATAACTATAATCTTTTGAACTCAGGTATGTCTGAGAGATGAAATCCATCCAATTGCAATCTTTTCTCTAAGTTACATGTAAACCTTCCTTAAAGAGGCACTTTTCTTCTCATGCTTGCCAGAACTTCTTGAATTAGAAACCCAAGGACTAGATGTAAAGCAAACCTTCCATAATGAGATTCAGAAAGTAAATTAGTAAAGTCATTGGGGTAAACAATATGAAAGTTCCTCAAAATGTTAAAAATTGAAATACTGTCTGAGACAGGACGTTCACTACAGGGTACAGGTTCATGGAAACTAAACCAGTGTGTTAGGGAAATATCCATATTCCTCTGCTCATGGCAGCACAATTTACAACTGTTAAAAAATAGGTGACCTAAATGTCCATCAGTGTCCAGCAACAGATAGATAGATAGATACACATGTGGAATATCAAAAAGAAACACTTGAGCCATAAAAGTAAAGAATCATATCATTTGAAACAACATGGATAGAACTGATGATGAATATGATAATAATCCAGACACAAGAAGATAAGTATCCCATGATCTTTCTCATACATATAAGCTAAAAATATAGATCTCATAGAAGTTGATAATAGAATAGTGGTACAATTAATAGAACAAATAGAATGGAAGATGAGAGTAAGAGTAAAGAAGGGATAAAGTTTGATCAATGACTAAGTTACAGTTAGATAGGACAAATAATTCTTTTTCTGCGATAGCACAGGAGAATGACTGCAAACAGCAATTATTTCCTGTACAGTTCAAAGATATAGAAGAAAGGATTTTGAAAGTTTTCACAGAAAATAAATGATAAGAACTTCAGCAAATAAATATGTTTAATATGATCTGAATAGTATGCAATAGATGAAAACATTATGTTACAAATTAATATGTAGGACATTTATGCTCTATATATGAGTTAATATAAATTTAATTTAGACAAGTAAATTATTTCATGATAGAGCAAAAGAAGAGAATTGATTCAAGATTGTCATATTCTAGAATGGCTTAAAAGTCAGTTAATCATGTATATTTATGGACTTTATGTATAATTACTGAGAATTACATGCTCTAGTTTTAACTATTTGCCTTAAATTTATTGTGATTAACTTTATATAAAAGTTATTTCCTTCAAAGACAAGTCTCAGAAAAACTGTGCTAGTAAAACTGTCTCTGGGAAATATTTTAAATTTTAAAAACTCAGTGTTTATACAAAGTTATAATAAAGTTTCAAAATAGAATTTTTGAAGTTGCTTTTATTTTGATCACAACTGTTTTTAAGATCTTTTCCGATAGTCTAGTATTATATATGTGTGTACATATATACTCTATATTTAATAGTAAAATGTATTTTAAAACAGCATTATATAGTTCCAAACTTACAAATATAAATACTGTCAGATCTAACAATCTTCGTTCATTTTACTGATTTTTATCCAAAATATGATAAAAACTATATCAAGCCAATATTCAAAAACTCTGTTCAAATATTTTGTTTAAATAGTTGGTTTTGCAAAGCATACCAACTTTATCAGAGAATCTGTCTTGAAAAACAGCTTTAAAGAGCTGGAAGCAAGTTGCTGTCCTTACTAAAAATGTTTTGAAAAGAATAATATTTATGTAGGATCTGCTATACATATATATTGTATGAATCACTAGACACAAAGTAGGTACTCAAATATTTGATGATCATTGAGTTTTATCCAACATAACAGAATATATTTTATTTAAGGGAATAAAGGATTCCTTTTTTAAGGGACTGGAAAGTTGTTCCTCAGTTTGACATTGAAGAAAATTAAATCAGAACTCTAAGGTACTTAATATTTGTACTGACAAGCTTGTTTTGTTTTATTCATGATGATGCCCTCTGATGAAATCCATATCAGTTCTTTTTTTCCATTAAAAGCTATTTCTTTTTTTCATTAAAAGCTATTTGCACATTAAGATGAAAGTCACTGAAATGAATTGTTCTTTCTTTCTTCTGTTGATGAAAACAAAAAGCAAATCTAATATCAGAGAAACACATAATGATGTCTCAAGTATTCTCAAGAAGGGAACATTTAGCCAAAATTGTGGTCATCAGGTATGCAGAAATTTGCAAATAGAATGCTGAGGTCACATGTAGAAAAGATATTAGAGCAACGCTCCAAAATTTCCACAATTTCTGGGTGTCTTTCCAAAAGCTCCCCAAGCTCCCTGACCACATTTTCTCCTTCTATAAATCTGGAAATTCTATATGCATAAAAATTCTCTGTGAATTAAATAAGATAAAATGCATTACTATCTGGTTTGTATCAGAACTTTGGGCATTAAGCAAAGATCAGTTCTGTCTTTCCAGATTCAAACCCGTCATTGGGTTAGAGAGTCCTGTACAAACTTATCAGTTATACTTGGAAATGAGGTATACCAATTAGAATAAACCTTTACCATTTCCTTTCTGTTTTGGTATGTTCTTCCTTCCTATGAATAAAAAAAGTTTGCAAAATCATTGGATCTAAAAATCATATATAGTGTTCTTACTACAAAAAATGTATTTATCTGAGAAAATGCAGGAGGCTGAATGAGATATGCAGTCTGTGGTTTGAAGCCAGCTGGGGCAGAAAAGTCCGTGAGACTCTACTCTCAAATAAATCACAGAAAAAGCTAGAAGTGGCACAGTGGTCAAAGTGCTAGCCTTGAGCAAAAGGGAGCCCAGGTATAGCACCCAGGTGCAGAGTTCAAGGCCATGACTGTCAAAAAAGTGTGTGTGTGTGTGTGTGTGTGTGTGTGTGTATCATATATATATGGTGTATATATTTTAGATAGTATATACCATATATTATGTTGCACAGTATAAGTACATGAAATTTTATTAGTTGAAAATAAAATGAGAATATCTAAAAAAAAAGAATAGCGTATGCAAACATAGGCTTTTAAACTTGTACACATTATCTTGCATTAGCTTAATGTAATTCTTGGTTTATTTAAACAAGTTAAGCATACTCACTTAAAGAGTAAATGCCTCATCTACTTCATGTGGATATCTGAAGGGTAGCTATAAGTGCTCTGTATAGAGATATTACTCATCTTAATTAAAAAGAACATAGAAGACATATTCATTGAACATAGGAGTAATGCTGTTTTCTAATCCTTCACAACCAAACAAAGATCCTCAAATTTGTCTTCAAAATATGTTTCATATCTTTTCAGTTCTGCTCCATCAACAAATGTCAAAGTTGATCTCCACCTTTTCACCCTAGTTTCAACATCATTATCTTATTCCAATTGCTTATTATTTTCTGAATCCTAGCAAGTCTCCTTTCTGTCAGTCCTTCTTCATAGTAATTCTGAGTGGTATGTTGAAAATGTAAATGATTCTCATGTAAATATATCTTGTGCTACTTCAAATACACCCCAGATCTTTTATGTACCAAAATCCCTACTGTATATGCCCCTGTCTATGTTCTTCCTCAATTCAAATCAAAAGAACATGGGCCATTCAATTATTCCCTAATCATATTATACACTTCAAAAATTTAGCATTTTTCAGCTGGGCACTGGTGGCTCATGCCTGTAATCCTAGTACTCAGGAGAGGCTGAGATCTGAGGATCGCGGTTCAAAGCCAGCCCAGGCAGGAGAGACCATGAGACTCCTATCTCCAATAAACCACCAGAAAACCGGTAGTGGCACTGTAGCTCAAGTGGTAGAGCGCTCGCCTTGAGCTGGAGAGCTGAAGGACAGCGACCAGGCCCAGAGTTCAAGCCCCATGGCCGACCAAAAAAAAAAAATTAGCATTTTTGAAGCTATCTCTTATACCTTCAGTATTTCTTGAACTTCAAAAAGCTGTTTTCTTCCTGACATCCAATCTGAGCTGAGATGATATCTCTTTAGTAAGGCTCTGCTTGACCAGTTAATATAAAAAAAATCACTCTGACATTTTGATCACATTTTCTCCATATTTTTCATAATCAGCTAATTAGCTGTGGTCTCTTCTTTGTCTACTGTTCTTAAAATGAAAAATCCATAGACAATAACAAAGGATAATCAATCCATGTTGGCTGAATGAATGCAGGAAGAAATGAAAAGATGTTAAATTACTTTTTCATGAACAAATTTTATGTCCTTTGAAACAAAATTTGAGTGTCATTTGCTATAGCCTTCAGAAAAATATGTTACATCAATATTCAAAGATTTAGCTACTGATATATATTTTTGATGGAAGCAAAGTAATCTATATATTTTAATTCTAGGATAATTTTCAGTAAGTTTCCTTTTTGTCCATACTGTAACCAATATGTTGCTTCCAACTTTATCTTATGCCTTGATGGATTTAGAACAGGTGTACCAACTTAGACATTTTTACAATTGTATGGGAAGAAAAACAAATTTAGTAAATATTTTATAATAATTTAAATTAGTTTTTACTTTAAGAGACATCAATTTATCAATATTTAAAATTACATCATTAGCCATTTTATTTTGTTCTCCCATTCTGAACAATATCTAGCACTATTTTTTTATTGTGAAAATACTGTACAGAGGGGTTACAATTACATGGGCAAGATAATGAGTACATTTCTTATCAAGCATTGTTGTCTCCTCCTTTGTTTTCCCTTCCCATCTCTTCCCATCTCCCCCCCCCAACCAAAGTTATAAAGTTCATTTTTGACAGAACAAATTGTACATCTCGTTGTTGCAATGGCTCCGCCTGTATCCCTATTTAGACGATTTATTTTTTCCCTTCCCCTCCACAAATGATCAACATCAAATACAGTGAAAACAGGGGTTATACTGTGGGGGAGGGACATACAAAGCAACAAAGAAATAATCTTATAAATATGTTAGAAACAATCCCATGAAAGAAAAAACATTTGAATATCTAGCACTATTTTAAGACTGGAATGAGATTATTGATTGTCAAAAAGAGAATTTTAGAACTAGAAAAAAAGGAGAAATAATTAGGATTCATTTTATTTTCTGTATTAAAAATTAAAGGTGAGCCAGGCACCAGTGGCTCTTACCTGTAATCCTAGCTATACAGGAGGTTGAGATCTGAGGATAGTGGTGGTTCAAAGCCAATACTATAAAGGGATACTATGATAACTGGCAAAAAACTGGAGTTTTAGGTGTAGCTCAAGTGGTGGAGTACCAGATATGAGGAAAAAAAGCTGAGTGCCAATATCCAGGCCCTGAGTTCAAGCCCCAATACTGACAAAAAAGAAATAAAGAAAGCAAAGAAACAATATTGAAGGCGAGGGAAATGGCACTAGTTGGTAGTTGACCAATTTGTTACATTTATGTTTTGTGACCTCTAAACAATCTTGATAGTTGTGCCTCCAAAAATGTAGCTATCAAAATTATACCTAAAAAAATAATTCATTAAAATAATTGGACAGAAATAACAAGACTATACAATTCCCTGAAATTTATTGTCCATACTTAGAAATTAATCAGATTCAGAGTGGAACTAACTACACATTTAAGTATATGCGGTTTCATGGGCTTCAACTTCTTTTATATAAGGAGAAGACTTTTTTTCTTTGGAAAGCTCAAAATTATACTTACATGGTTAAAGGAACAAATAAATTCATTGGTATTTATTAGTAAAGGACCTAGAGAATATAAATTTAGAACAATATAGGTTTTAGCTTTATGATAAACATGTTTATTTTTTTTTTAATTTTATTTTATTTTATTTGAGAACATACTGTACAGAGGGGTTACAATTACATGGGCAGGATAATGCATACATTTCTTACCAAGCATTGCAGCCTCCTCCTTTGTTTACCCTTCACCTCCCTTCCCAGCCTCCCCTCTCCCCCCCACCCAATCATACCCCCCTCCCCCCCCCCTCCGACATTGTAAAGCTGGTTTTGACATGACATTTTGTACTTCTCATTGTTGCAACAGGTCCACCTGAATCCTTAAACGACTTGTTTGTCCCCATCTCCTCCACATGTTATACTGACATCAAATATAGAGAAAGCAGGGGTTACACTGTGGGGGAGGGACATACAAAGCAACCAAGAAATAATCTTATAAATGCGTTAGAAACACATGCATGAAAGAAACAAAAACATTAAAATACATATTTGAGGGTTCGTTTTCCTAACATCACATTCTCTGACTTTTTCCGCTTCACTCATACCTATACTAGATATTGCAAATAAGGGAAACCATGGGACCTATGTTTCTTTGGGCCTGGCTTACTTCACTTAATATAATTTTTTCCAAGCCTTTCCATTTCCTAACAAATGGGGCAATGTCATTCTTTCTGATGGAGGCATAGAATTCCATTGTGTATATATACCACATTTTCTTGATCCATTCATCTACTGAGGGGCATCTGGGTTGGCCATTTCCTCTTAACTCAGGAACAAGACAAGGATGCCCACTCTCTCCACTTCTCTTCAGTCTAGTATTAGAATGCCTAGCTACAGCAATAAGACAAGATGCAGACATAAAGGGGATCCAAATAGGGAAAGAAGAAATAAAACTCTCCCTCTTTGCAGATGACATGATCTTGTATTTAAAGAATCCCATAGACTCCACTCCCAAATTACTCAAGCTGATTCAAAACTTTGGCAAAGTAGCAGGTTATAAAATTAACCCCCCAAAATCAATGGCTTTTCTGTATGCCAACAATGAGAAAAGTGTGGCTGAAATTAGGAAAGCAACTCCATTTGTAATAGCCCCACAAAAAATAAAATACCTAGGAATTAACTTAACTAAAGAAGTAAGGACCTCTATGATGAAAACTTTAAAATCTTGAAAAAGGAAATCAACACAGAACTTAAAAAATGGCAAAACCTCCCATGCTCCTGGATTGGAAAGATTAACATCGTGAAAATGGCAATACTTCCCAAGGCTATCTACAAATTCAACACAATACCTATCAAAATTCCACCCTCATTCTTCAAGGAAATAGAAGAGGCAATCCAAAAATTCATATGGAACAATAAAAGACCCCGAATAGCAAAAACGCTCCTCAACGGAAAGAACACTGCTGGAGGAATATCAATACCAAATTTCAAACTCTACTATAAAGCCATAGTAATCAAAACAGCTTGGTATTGGCATAAGAACAGACCTCAGGACCAATGGAATAGAATTGAAAACCCAGAAATGAACCTACAGACCTATAGCCATCTAATCTTCGATAAGGGAGCTAAAACAATAGAATGGAAGACAGACAGCCTCTTCAGTAAATGGTGCTGGCAAAACTGGTTAACTACATGTAGAAAACTAAAGCTAGATCCTTATATATCACCCTGCACCAGAATCAACTCCAAATGGATCAAAGACCTTGAACTCAAAGCAGACACTCTGAAAACATTACAGGATGCAACAGGAGAAACCCTGGGTCTCCTTGGCTCAGGCCGAAATTTTCTGAATAGAGACCCGGAAACACAACAAATCAAAGAAAGGTTGGACAAATGGGATTGTATAAGGTTGCAGAGCTTCTGCAGGGCAAATGACATAGCTAGCAAGATCAATAGAAAGCCCACGGACTGGGAGAAGATCTTTACTAGCCATACAACGGACAAGGGTCTCATATCTAAAATATACTTGGAACTCAAAAAATCAAACCACCCAACAACAAATCCTCAAAGAAGCAACTGCCCAATAAGTAAGTGGGCGAAAGACTTAAAGAGAAGCTTCTCTGAAGAAGAAAGAAGGATGGCCAATAGACACATGAAGAAATGTTCAACATCCCTAGCCATAAAAGAAATGCAAATCAAAACAAAATTGAGATATCACCTCACTCCAGTTAGAACAGCAAAAATCAAGAACTCTAACAACAACAGATGCTGGAGAGGATGTGGACAGAAAGGAACCTTACTTCATTGTTGGTGGGAATGTAAACTTGTTCAACCACTTTGGAAAGCAGTATGGAGGTTCCTCAAAAGACTTCACATAGAACTCCCCTATGACCCAGCAATCCCACTTTTGGGCATTTACCCTAATGTTTACAAAAAAGACCACACTAAAGCTACCAGCACAACTATGTTTATTGCAGCATTATTTACCATAGCTAAGATATGATAAACATGTTTAAAACCAAGTTTTTCCAAAATTTCTGTTGTAAAGAAATGCAGAAATGCAGTAGATTATATATATGATACCTCAGAGATTGAATCCAGTGTTCTTCTCAAAGTATGTTTTGATAGTCAAGTATTCCTGATGTTTATAATGGATACTAGATCCTCTACTTGCAGAAGATAGACTCCAGCTGATTCTGATTCCTTTTCCTTCCTCCTATTGGGTCTTCCTCCGTACCACCAATGACGGATGGGTCCCTAGGAAAGGTCTCTCCCTCTCCTGTTCCCCAGCCCCAGAGACAACCAGGAGCCAAGCCAAGCAAGAACTGATTTATTACCACACAGTAAGCACCTTTTAAAGCAAAAAACTGGTGGCATAAAAGGGGAGGAAAAGGTCACACCTTATCATGGGCCTAAGCTTTACCCAATCAGATTTTAAAGTAAACAACTCGGGTTCTGCCCACTCAACTTCCTTTCAGCCCATCTTTGCTGCCATGTGCCATTCTCCTTCGTTTTTCCTTCTTTCTTTGTGTTTCATACAATACAAGATTATACCAAAAAGATTGGCCCAGATAGTTAGTATAGAATATGATTAACTGCAGTTAATACTTTCAGAACCATATATGGTAAAGAAATTATTGAACTTGAAAAGATTAAAAAGGGCTTACAATAAAACAAGAAATCGTTGCCTACAAAATCCTTTAGAAAACTCATAAAAGTTGTACTATACTATGAGAATGACAATGCCTCAGTTTACTCCCAAGGAAAACTCTGATCTCAGCTTCTATTTCACATCAGTCAGGACTAGTATAATAAATCACCCTAAAAATGTATTAGAAATGTTCACGGACTATGGAAAGCCTTTCCAACTTTCCTGCGCGCTGTAAAAATGAATAGTTCTGACAGAATTCAAAGATGAGTGGCAAGATTCTACTGATATTGATACCTACAGAAATAATTTGTAAGTAACAGTGAAATTTGGAGAATCAAAAGCACTTAAAACTAGATGCTACATGCAATTTAATAAAAAAAAGTTACAAAAACACCACAATTTCTGCACTTTTAACTGTGGATTTAAAAGAATGAACTCTCAGATAGTCTTTGTTTCCCTGATGGAAACTAATCGGGAGCTTATCTGCTGTCTGGTAATCCTGTCATTCATGTGGCGCCACTTGTCCCACAAGACTGAACATTTTCGAATTTAGTTAAAAAGTAAAAACCTGTTTTTCAAGAATGAGAATAATCATTTCATTGTGCTATAAGCCACAGCAAAAGTATTTTAAAAATATGTTTTTGTAGTACAAAAAAATATATATTATATATTGCTTTTTGTATTACTTAGTGTATATTTTCACTAGAAGGAACATACAGTCATAATTTTATTTGAGATGGCTTTTTTTACCATGTTTTTTACTTAAAAACACACACACACACACACACACACACAACTCGTTTCAGACTGAGAATATAGAGTAGGAAGTGAGATCAAGTGTCACTGTGATCCACCATATCCACATTTTTTTTTAGACCTGAAAATGTACAACCGGAAGAGCCAAAAACAGGAACCTTAACACTCAATTAAGACCTTCATTTTACAACTAAGGAAACAGGTCACAGCCCTGCTGTTCATGCTTGAATGAAAACAGGGATGAGTGACCTCAGTTTTCTGTTATTTACAGCACACCTTCCTGCTTCCATGGTATATTTGGAAACTAAAGACACTCAAAATGAATGTCATTAACTCAATTATGCATGTCATTCAGTCATCTTGGGACAGTAGGACAAGATTAAATAGCAACTTCAGTATCATCTTTTTAAAATTTCTCATTTATTAAAAAATCCTGAAAAGTTAAAACAAATCTACAACTTTGTAATATAGGTTCTTCTTTTCTGGTTGGTATGTTTAGGAGTAGGCCTATGCAATTATCACAAATAGCTATCATACCAAAAAGTCAATAGTTCTCTGACAGAAGGCTAATAGATAAAATAGGACTATGTTCAATCTATCACTACTGTTTCTCAAGCTATTAATGACCTAGGAACTTGAAATTTCTATCATCTTTCATCATGGTGTAGGAGAAAATTATGTTCTGAAAATTGAAATGATAATTAACTGAAGATAAATGGCAAACATCATGTCTGCCATATTAAGGTTTTTTGTACTGCCTTATTACTGTGTACTATAAGATATATGAAAATTCCTTATAGTATGTTATTTAAGAAAATGGAGTACATTTAATATGATGTAAGTACAATATTATGATTTTTAGTCAGGTTTCTGCTGGCGATGTTTGAAAAGAGGTTTTTTTTTGGAGAGGGGGGACAAGCATCCATGACCATTTTCTGATTTTTATGGTATAAATTTCCAACAGTGTCACTTACAGTCTGTTGGCATTATGTCAAATGTACATTGAAAGGAGATTTGAATCGTTCATAGGCTTCTAAGAGTTCACCAAATCAACTGAAATAACTACCAATTTTAGTGATGTTCATCTTTTGTCTTTCTCTACCTGGAGAATATTACCTCCAGATGAGCATAGCAATTTCAGGCATTAGTATGATGTCTCTGTGGTTAGTAAATTACATTTTGCTTGGGAAGAAATAACTTGTTTCTACAAAACCAGTTTTATCTTCATAAGATCTTTAAGAAAGATGCAGAATGGCTTCTTGAATTGCTAACATAGTGAATGATTTCCATAGGTCATGACAAGCATTAAGGAAATTAGAAGAAGTTGTTTTTTTGCTTCCTTTGTTCCCATTTTATTTATCTCTTCAATATCAGTGTTTTGTGGACTCTGTGCTTGAACTTTAATAATTTTCTATATACAAATTTTGGCCTTGAGGAAAGCCAAAATTGGCACCTGGTTTGACTCCTTGGAATCCTGGGGGGTTAATTCAATTTATAACTTTTAATTTTTTTCATTAGTCTTTTCTCTTTTTTTTGTGATACTGAAGTTTGAACTTAGAGCCTCACACTTTCTAGGAAGGAAAGAGTCATACCTCCAGCCCTGAATTTTGCTGAAAATTTTTGAGAGAGAAGGATGAAAAGAGAGTTTTACTTCCTTCCCTTTTCACACCTGTGGAACATAATCTGACTATTTGAGGATTCCTGTACTTGCTGGTATAACAGACATGTGTTACTGCATCGGAGCCCTAGGGACCTTTCTGCAAGGCTGGCCTAGAGTTGTGCTCCTCCAATTTTTAGCTGTCTAAGTAGTTGGAATTATAAGTAGAAGTCACTGATAGATAGTTTAGCTCTCATTTTTGCTTGTTAAGTATTTCTATTTTCCAATTTATCAATTTACCTATCAGTCATATTAAATCTGTATAATCACTTAGTATAAAATAAGTATAAATATATTATTCTCATATAATTCACCCACATTATTTATTATTCAGTGACTCCTTATTTCCAAAATATGCCCCTTACTTAAAGGTTAACGTATTCTACCACCTAAATGAATATTCATCTTTTCATTGTCAATTGTGAACACATGTAGAGTGGTGAAAAATTGGAGTTGCTTGAAGGAAATATTCCCCAATGATATCAAACAATGTAGTACTCTACCTTCTTTCAGATGCAACACTATAGACAAGAATCTCCCCTTACACTCACTGAGTCTGGGAACTATCCCAGAGCTTTTTTGCTCAAGGCTAATGCTCTACAGCTAGCTTCTGGTTTTTTGATGGTTAATTAAAGATAAGAGTCTCACAATTTTTCTGGCCAGAACTGACTTGGAACTGTACTACTCTAATCTCAACTTCCTGAGTAGCTAGGATTACAGGCTTGAGCCACTGGTGCCTGGCTTAGACAGAAACCTTTTATGCCTGGCCATACTTGTGGGTAATGCCCTTCAGTACTTAGGAGGCAGAGATTCGAGGGTCACATATCAAACAGCTTAAGCAAGGAAGTCCTTGAGACTCTAGCTCCAATTAACTAGCAAAAACTGAAGGCATGGTTCAAATGGTAGAGTATAAGAAAAAGCAAGTGGGAAAAGAAGTTGTGTATGAGCCTGAAATCCTGAGTTCAATCCCAGTACCACCAAAACAGAGTAAGTCATTTATAAGGTCTCTTTGTAGTTATGTGTTTCATACTTTATATTGGAGATTTTACTGCTTAAAGTAACTCAAGATTTGTGATTTATCCTAAGCAGGAAAAAGTTTCTTCAACCATATGTTCGAATGTTGATGACTATGAGTTTATTGTTAGTAAATGAACAACAGAATGTATATAACAATGAATGACTGTCTTTGCTCTTGTAACCACACAATTTTTAATCCATTGTTTTATTTAAATGTGATTCTCAGAATTATCTTCCATTACACTTCCATTGTTGCTTCAGCTTCTTTTTTTCCGATGGCATTATTCCTATTTTGGAGAACTAAAATTAGAAAACTGACTGATAGGAAAACATAGAAAATATATTTATTTCATTTTCCAACACCAGACCACAAGAATTGTCCCAATTCATTTTTAGCAAATGCAGTTATCAGTGGGTTGGGTTTCTTCCTTCACTGAAATACACAGTTTCCACAAGACTGAAACCATTCCATTTGTTTCTTATTTTTTGCCAACACACTGTAACTATCCTGAAAGAATTGTGTCTCTAATTATTGTCCTTTGTACTGGAGAGAGCCTGCAAGGAAGTACATAGAACAAGGACAAAGCAAATGAAGGAAGAATGCTTCAGCATTCCAGTTTCAATCATACAGTTGTTCTAATCATGAGATTAAAGATGTGTACAAATAAGATCTAGTTTGAGTTTTGCAGACAGTGAGAAAAAGGGTATTTGGCAGATGTTTAAAAGTTGCTGAGAATTATAAGAAAATATACTAAAAAACTGTGTCTAATATCTCCATGTGAATGCTTCCAAAGCAGAATTACCCAGACATATGGAACAGGTTTTTCCTTTTCTCAGAAAGAAATTAAAAGAAGAGGAAGTAGAACACTCAGAGAATCTTTTTTTTTTTTTTTAAATCTGGCTCCAGTAGACCATATTGCTCAGGGAATGACACTGGGCAAACACCCTTGAGAACATGGCATTTTAATCAACCAACTCAACCATCTGCTTAAAAAATTGTCAATTTTCCAAAAGATGCATTATTAAGTAATATGACTGATCAGTGAGGTAGACCAGTGAGGTATAATAGAGTTCAGAAGAAGTTGGTTAGACCAAAATCTTTTTAAGGATTCTGATTGTCCACTTAACCAGTTCAGATTATATTATATGTCATCTGACTCTTCACAGAATGATTGTAGGTTTGTTTCAAAGATTAGAAGGTGAAGATTTAAAAAAAATTCCAATGTATTGCTTTCCAAGTAGAGAGCACACATATAAATAAATCATTCTGTTTTCATATAGTGCAAAGGCAATGCATTATCTGTAGCAAACATTAATTTATTTTAAAGAAGAATAAGTACAATATGAAGAAGATAATAGTGCTTCAGCATAAAAACAAAACTAACAAAAGTGTAGAATATTCATTTATGTTTTTAAGGAGATGCATGTTACTTGTTAGGGCCATATATTTACCCTTCATTGTTGTCTTCCAGTTGTTTTTTTTCTTTCCCCTTCTTGGCAAATTTCCTTTTCAGCAGCAGGAGGCAAATTGGATATTTTTTAAAGTCTTCGAACAAAGCATGAAAGAATGTCTTTGATTTTAAATTTCACATTGTTGTCTTAATCATGAGATTAAAGATCTGCATAAATAAGAGCTAGTTCAGCCTGAACTCACTGAGAATGGGGTGTGTAGCAGATGTCTAAAAACTACTGATAATTACAAGTGGGTATATCAGGAAACTGTAGAGACAAATAACATAAAAAATAATCTTTTACTAGTAATCATACTTAATATTAATTGCTAGGACTTGCAAAGTTCTTTCTGTTAAAATAAAGATAATTTTAACATGTTATATTGATTTTCATCTTCTCCAGAAAGTAAATAATCTCATGAGGAGAGAAGACATGAAAATAATCTTTAAAATAAGACTTTGAGAGTGCTAAGCAGGAATTTTATGAGATACAATGTGAGATAAATAAGATAAAATGTGATTTATATGAATTAAAAGTTAACATTATATGTTATCAATGAAAATTGAAATAGTGTAATTATAGCCAAGCCCCCCAGGCAATAATTATTGCCCGAATGACACTTATCTAAGTTTTCCATAAATGAACTGTGACAGAATTTTCTGTTGTTTTACTCTTCAGTTTGAAGATGACACATTCTTTGGGTTACAAATGGGTTTAACTGTAGGGCATTTCCCAATGTTATGAGCAGAAAGCTAAAAGAAATATGTTTACAGAGGCAAATGTCCTACGTTTGCAGAGAAAAAAAATGATACTGAGCAAATAAGTGATAAACTATAGATACCATTTAAGATATGGATTTACAGTTGGGAATCATTTCTAAAAAGGGTCAGATAGGGAATGTTTCAGACTTTGTGGGCCATATGGTCTTTGTCATATCTACTCAGCTCTACCATTATCACATGAAAATAATCATTGAGGATATGTTTAAAAAGAATAGCAATTTTTTAACAAAATTTTACTCATAAATGCAGACATCCCTCTATATTTGACCCAAGTCCCATAATTTAATCACACCCAATATAGAGTGAGGACAATACAATATCTTTGAATACTTTCCTGACAACGACAGACTTGTAAAAAATTAGGGAATCTAAAAGGCCACCATAAGTTGGCATAATCTGGAATTCCATTAGAAACTGGGTGCTTATTTATTTAGCCAGGATTTGTTAAACTGCTTAATTTAAAATAATGTGTTATTACCTAGGAGACAAGGTTTATAAGGAACAAACTTTTCCCCGTGGTGAGCAAACATGGGCTTTGTGATGATGAGCTATGATACTTCAAGAAAGCTATAATGGAACATCTTAAAACTTTTTTAAATCCCAATTATAATGATCAAAGGATTGGAAAGATCTGTTTATAACGATGCACTTAAATAATTAGAACCCTATAATCTGGAAGGAATAACTAAGAGTCAATGTGTCTGAATTTATTAGAAATCGCTCCAGAGTTGTTAATACATCACATATGGTTATTTATATAGTCAGGACAACTTGGGAAGTCTGGTGTTTAATGTCTTTGTGAATGCTAAGAAGACACAATAATATAGCAAGAGCAGAAATGAAAACCCTAAGATCCCTGATAGTTAAACATCTACATTTTTCCATATCTTTCAGTTATATTTTATAGATACTTTTATTTGCTCTTGGTCTATGAGATATAATTCTTTTCCTAACAATATATTTTCACATTTTCCAATAATCTTAACCATAATCTCATATAACATACTCTCATACAATTGTCTTTTGATGTCATTGACTTTTTGTTGTTGACTATGATGTTCTGAAATGTTGTCCTGATCGATCTCTATAAAAGCACAGACATTATTGAACTCTAAATTTCTATCTCAATTGTCTTTTGAAATTTCCTTTGACTATCTTCTACATGACTCAGACTCAATGTTTCTTACAAACAAGTTATCATTAGCCCTGCTGTCATATTATTCCACCTTTAATCTTCATGTTTTTAAATAGTAAAATCATAAACTCTCAGGACAAGATTCTGAGAGCATACCATTAGCCTTTTCTTCTTTCTCTTTTAATTCTTCAAACAACTTTATCTAAATTCTGTCACATTAGACCTACAGAAATAAGTTAACTAAACAAAGACACCCTCAAAATATCTTGCTAGCACACAATTAGTGTTAAAATTATGGTGCCTAAGTTAAAATTCTTTAAATAAATTATTTTGAGTACTAATTATTATGGGCATTCAATGCACAGATAATGTGGGAAAGCAACAGTTTTTAATTCATAGGTGTGGTTCCTAAACGTTAAGTTCTGCCTTGACAAGGTCTTACATTGTGTTCTCTGTAACCATTGTGCTCTCTTATATGTGTCTCTGTAACCAACATATTTATTTGATTTCTTCATCACATCTCTCTGATATATATGTATATATAATATATAAACTATATATAAATGTATATACACGTATGTTTATTTTCTTGGTCCTGTGGCTTGAACTCAGAACATCATGATAGCTGGGGCCCTTACCACTGAACCATTTTGACAGCTTGATTTACATGTTACTGCATCCAGTGCTTTGTTACGGAACCCTATGGACACTTTTTTCTGCCCTACTGATCTTGAACCATGATCTGAACAATCTCAGCCTGCAAGTAACTAGATTACAGCAGTGAGCTGCCAGTTCTCAGCTATATTTATTTTTTAATATTTTTATTTTATTTATTTTTTGTCAGCCATAGGCCTTGAACTATGGGCCTTAGTGCTGACCCTCAGCTCTTCAGCTCAAGGCTAGCACTCTACCACTTGAGCTATAGCACCACTTCCAGTTTTCTGGTCGTTAAGTGGAGATAAGAGTCTCACGGACTTTTCTGCTCAGGCTGGCTTTGAACCACTATCCTCAGATCTCAACCTCCTGAGTAGCTAGGATTACACGTATGAGCCACCGGCGCCTGGCTATTTTTTACTATTATAGTATGGGAACATCATTGTAGATCTAGTACAGAAATGGTTAGGAAGGCTGGGTGTGAAAAAGGCATGCTAATCTGGACCCTATTGCTACAATTTATGAACGATAGTGCCAAGTGATCACCAGATTACTTAATATGGAATTATAAATTACATACTAATTTTTATGTATTAGGTTTGATTTTGGAGCTGGGAATTGAACCCAAAGCCTCACATGTCTACTCTTCCACAGAACTAAGCCTTAATTGTCTTTTGTGCTTGTTTTTAAAGTACTTATAAAATCACAAAACACACAAAGTATGTTTGAAATATGGATTCCAAACTTGAAAAATGTTCAACCAGTAGAGATAGAATTCACAGAAACTTGAATGATAATAAATGCAATACTATATTAAGGAAATATAATGTTTTAAAATCATGACTAGAAATGTATGCTTTCCAGGAGCAATACAGGGCTTTGAAGTTTATAGCTTTTAATTTTTTTAGGTATGGATATAATATTTAAAATTATATTAAAACATATTCATAATTTAATCAATTTAAATGACTTTCGAATAATAAATTAAGTGTTTTTTGTTGCTTCTTTGCTGTTGTTGTTAATACTGAACTCGGGGCTTCATGCTTATTTCATTGACATTCTTACTATTTAAGAAACATTTCCAGCCCTCTTTTTACCAGTTATTTCCAAAATAGACTCTCAAAAGCTATTCTGTTTGGATTGGCCTCAAACCAGCATCCTTCCACTCAGCCTCCTAAGAAGCTAGTATTACATAAGTGATCCAGCACCTTTGTACCTATATTAGATTAACATAAGACTTTAACTGATTTTTCTGCAGGCTTAAAGTAAGATACAGCAACTCAAAATTGCATTGTTATATTTGAAATTTTCTTTTTTTAAATTTTTATTGTGAAAATACTGTACAAAGGGGTTAAAATTACATGGGCAAGATAATGAGTACATTTCTTATCAAGCATTGTAGCCTCAAGTATACTTATTTAAATTCATATCTACCTATGGACATGTATGTACTATTTATGACAGAGTGACAGAGTACATAGCAGGATGTCTACCCATTATGGTCCAAATGATACTGGAGTCTCAGTTATATGTACTAGAAATACTCTCCCCAACAGTAATAGGTTTGTATTAAAAGTCAACTTAAAATAACTATAATATAGTAATATTGCATTACTGCTAAATGTCACTTTAAACTCATATTCTCAACATTCTATATTTCTTGTGTTTTGTTTATTTTAACGTTTAAAGGCCATTGATTAAGTTTCCACATAGAAATTGTTCACTTCGGTGTTTGATATTGACTTAGCTTAATATTAGTTGGTATTTTAAAGAGATCCTAAACAAGTTTCAGTTACATGGACTATTTCTAGATGATACATAAGAAATTTCTGGCAGGATTTTTCAACCTAAAAAATTCTCAGTTCTGACTGGGAAAGAAACTCAATTTGTTTTTTATTGTACTGTTTTGCCCTACACACCCTTTAAAATGTGGTTATTGTTTGTTTAAAGTTTTCAATTATGTGCCATCTGTAACAAACTAATGTGCAGCAAAATGTGGTACATGCCACAATTAAGGATTTTTCAAAGTATCAATTGCAGCTACTTGAATGTGAGAATCCAAATGTTCTTGATGTTAAGCAACCAAAATGAAGTACATTTGAACTTGAAATGTAAATATTATTGTCTATAAACTTTTGGTTTGTAAAGATTGTATCTTTAATTGAGGAAATATAAAATACAGTTGGATGTGATTTTCATGTATTTGGTCTAGAGAAAATAATTGGAATTACTATTCACTAAAATCATTCTTTTTATATATTTTTTTAATTTTTTACTGTGAAAATAACGTACAGAGGGGTTACAATTACATGGGCAAGATAATAAGTACATTTCTTATCAAGCATTGTAGCCTCCCTCCTCCTTTGTTTCCTCTTCCCATCCCTTCCCATCTGCACAGCCTCCCAAAGTTGTAAAGTTCATTTTTCGAAATAACTACTTGTACATCTCATTGTTGCAATGGGTCCACCTGTATCCCTATTTAAATGGTTTGGAGGGGAAGGGCAAAAACTAACTGTTTAAATCATTCTTTTAAAGTTTGAATTTAATAATGTCCTTTAATTTGTACCAGACTTAAAATATACTTTGTGAAGTGGGAATTAAATCTGTTTTACACCAAAAAAGAATATAGGATTTGAGAAGTCTTCAGATTTCATTAAGAGCAAAAGGCTTATAAAGAGCCTATGGCTTAATGCAATTGATTTCAACTTTGCCCTCATTTGTTCTATTTTCTCAGCATAATTCTAGATAAGCACAGTGTATAAACAAAAACACAAGCTGGGTGCTGGTGGCTCTCGCCTTTAATCCTACCTACTCAGGAGGCTGAGATCTGAGGATTGTGGTTCAAAGCCAGCCTGGGCAGGTAAGTCTGTGAGATTCTTATCTCCAATAAACCACTCAGAAAACTGGAAGTGGCACTGTAGCTCAAATGGTAGAGCACCAGCCTTGAGCTGAAGAGCTGAAGGACAATGCCCAGGCCCAGAGTTCAAGCCCCACGACAGACAAAATAAAAAACAAAAATCATATTCTTTAAAGTTTAAGACAAACATGCAAGGTAGGTTTAAATATTTACACATAATATTGACAAATCTCAAAAAATGTACAAATACCAATTGTAGTACAGCAGTACTGAGTGTGGCCTTATTGTTCTGAACATTGAAATTTTGATTACTGGTTGGCTCATCATGACTAAATCCATACTAGGACTAAATTTTTTCTGCTGACCTTGTTCAATTACAATGAAAGCCTTAAGAGTCCTTGCTAGTACTACTGCTGGAAGGGCAGTGTGCACTCTAATAAAAATTAATTTCTGGTTCTTGCCATCTGCTTGAAAACTAATCTGTAACTCACACATTAAAATCTCTACCACTTGAGCCACAGCACCACTTCCGTTTTCTGGTGGTTAATTGGAACATAAATGTCTCACAGCCTTTCCCCTTCCCGGGCTGACTTTGGACCGTGATTCTCAGATTTCAGCCTCCTGAGTATCTAAGATTGCAGGCATGAGCCACTGGGCGCCCAGCTTCCAACATCTTTCTAACTTTGAAATAAAACTCTCCCCTCCCTGTAACTTTATTTCCAGATAGTTTATGTGGCATAAGGCTTGATTGGTTATATGTTGATATAACCAAGATTAAACTCAAATTCATGAAACTGGGTCTTTTTATCCACTCTTGTTATCTGGTCTTATGGAACTTTAACTTCTCATATAGTTTGGTGATGCTTTGAGCATATTACAAAATCTAACTTCTCTATGAAATAAATCAGAGCAGTGTACATTACTTAAATCAGGTATAAATTTATGAATTTTATTTCCCAGATCTTCTTTTAAACTCTTCTCAGTTCCTAATTCCAATTCTGGTGTTTTGCCTACTGCAGCATGATTTTCTCGTGGTGGTTACCTCAGTTTTCCCTAATTAAATATGAATGTTATCTACCCGCAGTCTTTCACTTGGTCTAGAAAGGATTAGTATCTTTTATTATTTTCACTTCTTGATATTTTCTCAATCTTTATATCATATTGTAGATGCAAATTCAATACAAAGCTATAAATATAATGTATAAGTTCTGGTGGTGTTCTACAGCACAGTTGGTTGGCTAAAATTGACAATAGTATCCTGTATATTTCTAAATTGATTTTAAGTATTCTCACCATAACAAAATGTAGAATTTTGGAAATGATGACTATATTAACTGCTCTAATTTGATCACTACACAATGCAGCCAAGTAAGGAAACATCATATCACACTCCATAAACATCTACAATTTTAATATGTACATTTAACTATGAAAATGGAATAATAAATCCTGTTGAGATTGATTTGGGAAATGGGGAATTGAGAGACAGTGATGGAGAGATGCATAAATCAAGGTATGTTATATACATATATGGAATTCCAAAATGAGCCCCGTCCCCCTACCCCAGGTACTAAAACCTAATGCTTGTAATATGAAAGAAGAAAAAAGAAAAGAAATTAAAATAAAATGCAAAAATTCAGTTTTCAGTTCTAGGACTGATTTTAATGTAACACTAAAATAAGTCATCTATGTAATTCAAGCAAACCTCACTTCCACTATTAAAGCTTGGGAACTCCTGAAACAAACCAATTTCAGATGATTCTGATTCTGAAAAATGATTTTGCTCATAATGCGACTAATTGTTTTTGTATTTATCTTTCTATGTTGTATCGTCTGTTACTTGTAGTCTTTGAATTCCAGGAAGTAGAAGAAATCCACACAATTTCTGAAGGTAATTTAAACTCTTGTATTTCTTTTGTGAGGAGGATGATACATTACATCCACTTACAACTAGGTAGGAAATACTTTAGGATTCAAAAGGGTTCTGATCTTATGAACTAGAGAAGAGCTTATGTTGAACATGAGTGATTTTATATTCGATGACTGCTCTTCAATTTGAGTTAAACATCAAATGTGCAGCAGCAGGCAGTTAAGTTTGTCATCTGGAAAGCAGTGTGAGAAAACTATAATGTGGAGTTTTTGCTAATTGACAGATGGCTTAGAGTCATTGGCTCTTTTCTATTTTTTTTTCGAGCAGTTTAGTTAGGCACTGGCTTTTTCAAATATTTTAAACCCAGCTATTGTTTTAGATATTTATAAACAACAACATATTAATTGGGGGAGGAGCGGGGGAGAAGACACTAAACCAAATTTTCCTATAAAACCTAAGAAAGACATTTTCCCACAACTGAGTTCCCAGCTCTTTCCAATGAGCACTTAGGTTTCCAGACTCTATATTATATAGGAATTATTTATCTGTCCCAAATTCCTTTCTTTCTGTGTTCCTATAGTATCTGTGTCCTACAGTTTTATGTTATTTCCCATGTTTGTACTGTAACATATACTTTGCTTTATAACCTACTCAATAAGTAATTATTGAGTAGGAATGTAAATAATGCAAGCATTCAAAAGCATATATGAATATACATATATATGAATATATGGAAAAGATACATATATTCTTCCATATAGATCTTACACTTGCTTTCTATGAGATTTTGACAAAAAGAGAAAGTGTGAGAAAATTGAAATGAAGTATTAGTAGGTTATGTGTAGAAATATAAAGAAAAACAAATCAAGTTTGCCTACATTATTTCATGCTATCTGTATTGTAATCAACTAATTTATTTTCAAGTGTGTAATTCTGGATATGGATTAACAAATCGATTATTTATAAACCATTTGTTTTCTTTGCCTTCCTCCTTAGTCAGTCCTCTATTATCTACATTTTGATTGGCACTGTGAATGGAGAGAAAAAGATCTGGATGGTCAACATGTATGTCACATTGTTCTCTTGAATGGCAGTAGGTGGGCAAGTGATAAACCTATCTATATATCATGTTACAAATGTAAAAAACAAATAAGTAATGGCAATGTTTTGTCAATGATAATAATTTCAAAGAACACTTAGTATAAGCCAAGCATTATTCATAAATTGGAATCTTCACAGCAGCCACTAAACAGAGACTATCATAATAAACACTTTCTAGAAGACATATGCACAGAAAGTGAGGTGAATCAATTTACTAGACACAATCACTTGAGAATGTTTAGCTCAAGTCAAGGTTCTTACTATCTACACCCACATAATCCTAAAAGTAAGACGACAAATTAAGGAGCATGTGTTAGGCAATCACATCATTGGAGCCAGGCTGTTTGTGATATTTTGTATGAATTATTATTCCATTAGCTTTGGAAGATTACAAACAATTCAGCTATTCGTAACAAATGTATAATTGACTTCTTCCAGTGAGTACACCAGTGTGGTATGCAGTCTCTTGGTACAAGAAGTACCAAGAACTGCATTAATGAACTTCCATCTTTTGAAGCGCATATGCATCTTATTGGCGTGTGTTCAAGGTATACATATGGGGTATGTCACACTGACAGATACATGCATACCATAATGACTGAAATGTGGTTAGTAAAATAGTCGCCTTGAAAGAGTCTCCTGCCTCTTACCATCAACTTAACATCATAAATAGCTGGTATGAAAACAATATAAAAGCAGCTGTGATATTTTTAAATAGTTTGATTGCTAAGCAACTTTCAATATTACTATCTATTTAGATTTGTCCACTTGTGTAAAATAAGCATTTCTTGAACCTGACACAGAATTTCTTGAATAGACACAGAAAAAGGAAATAGAAATATGTTTAAACACACACACATCACATATATCATCAGATATCTGTGTATGCCAAGGATGAAAGTGATTTTCCAACTACAATCAGCTTGCACATATTTCTTTTTTAATCAATTTGATACCAGGAAGCTAGAGTTTATGAAATCCAGATTGGTTTGTCACAATTTCCTGCTGTTCTTTTGATATAATTTGACTGAGTCAGTAATTTTTCTCTTGGTCATGTGATTGGAAAATATAAATTGAATACCTTCCTCTACAATTCAAAACAATCACAAAGAAGCCAAACTTTTAGATATTCCTAGAGGTCAAAAGTCACTAAGGAGGCTTTAGTTTTCTGTATAGGTGCAAGTTGTAGTTGTCCTGAATACAAGCAACCTTAAATATTATGATCGGTGTTTTTTTGTTTTGTTTTGTTTTTTTGTGTTTTCTTTTTTTGGGGGGGGGGTCCGGTCATGGGGCCTGAAGTCTGAGCCCGGGCACTGTCCCTCAGCTCTTCAGCTCAAGGCTAGCGCTCTACCACTTGAGCCACAGCGCCACTTCTGACTTTTTTCTTTTTACTTATGTGGTGCTGAGGAATCGAACCCAGGGCCTTAGGCATGCAAGACAATTGCTCTACCACTGAGCCACCTTCCCAGCCTGTGTTTTTCAATCCCGAGCATTAACTCAGGGCCAGGGCCTTGATCCTGAGGTTTTTTTTTTTTTTTTTTTTTTTCTCCTCAAAGCTAGAACTCTACTACTTGAGCCATAGTTCTACTTCTAGCTTTTTGGTAGTTAAATGGAAATAATAGACTTAAGATGTTTTGAGCCCAGTCTGTTTTAAAGGGTGATTCTTAGGTCTCAGCCTCTTGAACAGCTAAGATTACAAGTGTGAGCTACTATTTAGCCTATCATATATTTTGCCAGTTGAGAAAGATTATGTGAAAGATAAGCAAGGCCAAATTTATTTGCTCAGAATTTACATTGAATTACAGTTATCAGCTGTGTTTATTATAAGCCTGTAAACAAAAATCTCGGAGACAAAATGGCTATACCCTGTTTCTAAAATATTGTGTAAAATTGCAGTTTAGTCACAAAAATCCATTGTGCTATTAACTAAATAACATATTGATAGTAAAAAGGAAGTTGATCTAAATTTCTGATGAGTTAGATTTAAATTATAAACTTTCAAGGTAGATACTAGTAGGTTACACTCTCAAATAATTAAAATTTCATATTAAACAGAGGTCATACACAAATATTTAAGTAGAAATTAAAAGCTAAGAAGAAAATATGTTATAGATTCTTAAGATCAGAAAATGTTAAAGCATCATATTTATAAATCTTTACTAGTGCAAATACCCCCAGAGCCTAAGTTTCCTTAAATAATACCAATAGATAAATATGTTATATCTAGTCTCCTAATATTTTGTAATCTGCATTAGTCAGATCTGGCTAATTAAATGTTTGATTTGTATCTAGTACTCCAGACAGAATAAAAAAGATAAAATTTAATAAATTACAAGGAGCATAAATTAATATATCTTTTAAGTAATGATTTATAAAATAAATTCATTATTATTTTTGCACAAGACAATATATGTACGTACATATATTGAGCACAATGTCATTAATCATTTAAAAACTTGGTATTTCACATAGAAATAATTATGAAAGTAAAATTTAGTTTTTAAATGAACAAATGCAAAATTGGAAAAGGCAAATGGGTTACATTTATGTAAATTTCAGTGAGTGTTTCAGAAAAATAAAAATAATTTCCTTTTTTTATTTCTCTTTTGATAGTACTAAGCTTTAAACTTAGGGTTACATGGTTGCTAGGGAGATGCCTTACCATGTAAGGATCTTCAGTCCTTTTTCTTCTGATTATTTTCAGATAGGGTCTCACATTTTGCCCAGGTAATTCTGCTGTTTACTTTTTCTGCAGTAACTTAAGAGGACACATGTACACTACAATGCCCAGTTTTTGTTTTTGCTTTTTTCAAAACAAAACATCTGAGTTAAGAGTTGCAAATTCATCTAGACAGATTCCCATCCATTGCATGTAATGTCATCTCTCTCCTTCTCCATAGGAGCTTTTCCCCAACTCCAAAATGAAATAGGAGGGTCTCATAAATCCACAGTTTTGCCTAAACTAGCCAAGAACATAGATACTCCCAATCTCTACTTTCTGAATAGTTAGAACACTAGACCTGAATAAAGTGGGTGATGGAGGGAAAGATAACACCTTACAAGAGTTAATAAAAATCACACTAGTGTAGATAATTCACTCATACTTAGTACTATCTTAGATTTCATGGATTCTACATTTTGATCCAAACACAAATATTTTGGGGATCAATTTTTTTCAAAACATTTAAAAAGATTTTTAAAAACCTCCTTTTATAGCCACTTGAATCTTGCAGCTGAGTTAAGAGTTGCAAATTCATCTAGACAGATTCCCATCCATTGCATGTAATATCATCTCTCTCCTTCTCCATAGAAGCTTTTTCCCAACTCCCAAACCTAAAGTACACTAAACTTTCCATTGCTAGGTCAAAGATTTGTTGGTAATTTGATGGATAGATCCTGGGATAATTGAAAAGTAAGCTAGGATTCCCAGAGGGACTCAAGAGGGTAGAGGAATATCATCCCCTGCTTCATTTGTGCCTCTCATAAACATACTGGCCTTCTTCCTTTCCTGTATATCTTTTCATCTTTTATTCACTCACAGTTCATAAGATCATCTATTACACTGTATCCAAGCCCTTATCTATATACTTGTATTTGAATAAAACACTAAGTGAAACAATTTGATTCCTAATTTCTATGAAGAGAAAATAGAAGAATCTTACACATTT
Organism: Dipodomys spectabilis; assembly: GCF_019054845.1. Classification (NCBI taxonomy): domain Eukaryota; kingdom Metazoa; phylum Chordata; class Mammalia; order Rodentia; family Heteromyidae; genus Dipodomys; species Dipodomys spectabilis. The sequence goes on along the minus strand of NW_024870766.1, from coordinate 8,683,696 downwards.
TATGGAACTGATCAACAAAGATTCATTGGGTTTCTAACCATGAAAATCTCACCAAACAATATCTTACAAGTGAATGTTTGTGATTCAAAAGTTTATGTGTTCTGTTGCCCCATGTAAAAATAATCTAGATATGGAAAAAAATTAATGTTTCTCCTAATTTTTGGCTTTAATGTGAATGAAGCTTAAACATTGTATGCACATCCACACTTGGACATATTTTTAAAAGGCCAATTATTTTCTCATCAATCCTGACCTATGTCACTGTCATGAAAAATGTAAAGCTGAACACTCCAGTGAATCTGTTGCCAAACCAGTCGAGCCTTGTATTTGATTTAATGTGATTTTTAAAGTGAATTTTTAAATTATATTTAGTTTCTAAATGATCTCAAATTTAACTCGGTGAAATATTTGCTTTCTTTTAGTCTCTTTTTCTTTGTTTCTCTATGGAATAGTTCCTATTCACTATTTTTTTAAAAATTATACATGGTCAAAATATACAACATAATGTTTTGTTAAACATAAATATACAAGCCAGGTGCTGGTGATTCATGCCTATAATCCTAGCTACTAAGGAGGCAGACATCTGAGGATCATGGTTCAAAGCCAACCTGGCAGGAAAGTCCATGAAACTCTTATCTCCAATTAACCATCAGTAAACCGGAAGTGGCGCTGTGGCTCAAGTGGTAGAGCGCTAGCCTTGAGCTAAAGAGCTGAGGGACAGCGCTCAGGCCCAGAGTTCAGGCCCCACGACCGGACACCCCCCCCCCCCCCAAAAAAAAGATGGCAGAACCAGAAGATGGAAACAATCAAAATTAAATCAGAAATAAATGAATTAGAGAGCATAGAAACAATAGAGAGCTGGACGCTGGTGGCTCACAACAGTAATTGTAGCTACTCAGGATGCTGAGACTTAAGCATTCTGTTTCAAAACAAGCCCAGGCAGAAAAGTCCGTAACACTCTTATTAGGCACCAGAAACATAGAAGTGGAGCTGTGGCTCAAAGTGATAGAGCGTTTTTGAGCAAGAAGAGCTCAGGGACAGTGCCCAGACCCCAAGTTCAAGTCCCACAACTGACCAAAAATAAAATATAACAAAACAAAGAGTTGGTTCTTTGCAAAAATTAACCAAATTGACAAAAGACTTTAACAAAAGACTAAAGAAGAAGAGAACATACCCAACTAAATAAATTAGAGACCAACACAGGAATATTATGACAGAAACAAGCAAGATTCAGAACATTATAAGGGAATACTTTGCAAACCCTTATGCTAACTCCCCTTTATTATAAAGGCTCTGGGAAGCTAGGAAAAGAATCCATGGAGCATTCCTCAATATAATAACAGCTGTATATGACAAACTTATAGTCAGCATTTTATTTAATGATGAAAAGTTAAAATAATTTCCTCTAAAATCAGCAATGAGAAAAGTATGTTCACTCTTTCTACTTCTCTTCAATATAGTACTAAAAATCCTAGCAAGAACAATAAGGCAAAAGACAAACATAAAGGGGATCCAAATAGGGAAAAAAGAAGTAAAACTATCCATCTTCACAGATGACATGATCCTGTTTTTTAAAGAACCCTATAGATTCCTTGCCCAAGTTACTTGAGCTGATCCAAAACTTTGCAATGTAGCAGGATATAAAATTAACCCACAAAAATTAGGCTTTTCTGCTGTATGTCAACAATGGGAAAAGTGAGGCTGCAATTAGGAAAACTACTCCATTTTTAATCATTTTAAAAAATGAAATACCTAGGAATTAACTTAACCATGTAAAGGGCTTCTATGGTGAACACTTTAAAAACCTGAAAAAGGAAATTAAAGCAGACCTAGGGAAATGGAAAAATCTTCCATGTTCCTTGATAGGAAGGATTAACATAATGAAAATGGCAATATTGCCCAAAGCTATCCACATACTCATTAAAATCCCAACAACATTCTTCAGTGGTATAGAAATACTCCAAAAATTCATATGGAACAATAGAAGATCCCAAATAGCAAAAACAATCCTTAGCAGGAAGAACAATGGTGGAGAGCTATCAATACCAAGCTTCCAACACTATCACAAATCCATAATAATAAAAACAACTTGGTACTGGCACAAGAATAGGCCTAAAGACCAAAGGAATAGGTTAGAAGATCCAAAATGGACCCACTTAATATTTGTTAATGGAGAAAACAACACCCGATGGAAGGAAGTTAGCCTTTCCAACAAATGGTGCTGGCAGAATTGGCTGTACACATGCACAAAACTGAAGTTAGATCCTTATATATCACTTTGCACCAGAATCAATCAAATGATAAAAGACCTCAAGTTAAGACCAGATACCCTAAAAATATTACAATAATAGATAGGGAAACACTTGGGTTCCTTGGCACAGTTCAAAACATCCTAAGTAAAGAGCCAGAATCACAACAAATCAAAGAAAGAATGGATCAATGGGACAGCATCCAACTGCAGAGCTTCTGAATGGCAAGGGACATAGCAAGATAAATAGCCCACAGAATGGGAGAATATCTTTATTTGCTAGGCATCAGACACAGGCCTCTTATCAAAAATATACTTAGAGTTCAAAAAATTAAATTCCCCAATAACAAATCCTCAAAGAAACAACAACCCAATTAATAAGTGGGCAAACAAGTTAAAGAGAGACTTCTCCAACGAAGAAATAAGAATGACTAAATAAGCACATGAAGAGATGTTTAGCATCTCTGGTCATTAAAGAAATGCACATCAAAACAACACTGAGATTCCACCTCACCCCAGTTAGAATGGCCATTTTCAAGAAAACTAACAATTAATGATGCTGGTGGGGATGTTGCCAAAAGGGAACACTACTACAGTGCTGGTGAGAATTTAAACTGGTTCAACTGTTCTGGAAAGTAGTATGGAAGTTCCGCAAAATGCTAAATATAGAGCTCATCTCTGCCCTAGCAATCCAACTCCTGCATATTTATCCAAATAACCAACCACAAACCAGTCCACACTAAAGCCACAAGCACAACCATTTTCATTTCATCATTGTTTACTATAGCCAAAATCTGGAATCGTCCTAGTTGCCTCTCAGAGGAAAAATGGATCAAGGAAATGTGGTATAAATACACAATGGAATTCTATGTTTTTACCAGAAAGAATGTCATTGACCTATTTGTAAGGAAATGGAATTACTTGGAAAAAATTATATTAAGCAAAGTAAGACAGACCATAGAAACATAAAGTGGGATTTCCCTCATTTGTAATAATTAGAATGTGCCTATTAATCCACAAATAAACCCAATGGAGAGTAAAAAACAAAAAAATTACACTTGGACATAATCAATTAAACAGGAATCTAAACATTCACAGACTGAGATCACAGGAGAATATTCTTAGGACTGGATCAGAAGGGTGCAATACCTGTGTGCATATGATCATATAAAATGATGCTTATTACAATGAACTCTAAGAAATGGGAGCTAGAGGACTTTTTGTGATTTTGGACTTTTGCTTTTTTTCTTTTTTTTTTTAGATTATTTCTTTTTGTCACTGTTTTTGGTCTCTGTATACTTTGTCTTGTATATAAGTTTATCTGACTAGAGGAGGGAAAGAAGAAGGGAAAGGAGAAATGGTGGGAGAAAAGGTGAACCAATTCAGCAATGATATTCACTAGACACTATGTTGGAAATGAACTATACAATTTGGATAGATGGGAGGGGAAAAATAGGGAGAAAATGAAGGAAGGGTTGACACTGTTCAAAGAGAAATGTTCTCATTCCCTGACTTAGGAAACTATAACCTTTCTGTACATCACATACACAATTTAAAAAAAAGAACCACAAATGACAAAAGTTTATAAAGCTTTAAAGTCTTTTCTGAATTCACATTAATATAACTTATTGGGTTAATATAAAATGAAATTATTAACATTGTTTTATAAATCTAAAGACAATTTTATCTTTAAAATAAGAGAGTTATTATCACTGTAATCATGATTAAGGAAACAAGAAAAGAAAGAAAAGAATAACAACAGCAAAATATCCCACCTTTCCACTAAAGCCAAACGTTATACAAGAAAAAGAAAATAATACCACAAGCGAATGAAATATGTCAGTAAAATTTAACACACAGTTTTAAACTTTTCTGAGTTTTGCAAATATCCATCTTTTTTCACTAAGCTGACATTAAAACTAGGACAAAATATTGCTAAAATTGAGATTAAAAATATACAAAAGGCTGTAGTCAAAAATGTTCAAAATCGATCTTATTTTTCCCTTATTTATTTAGAAGCAAAACGCCATTTATCAACACAGGATAAAGATCTGTAATGTTGTTTCATCAACCATGAATGGTTTTCAATTTTCCCATTAGCATAAGATTAAGAATAATTTTCTCCTGCTCATGAATATTAGCAATGTGAGATGCTAGATGAGCTTCCTAACTTGTCTGATAGGAAGTTTTGACTGCTACAGATATGCCATGTTTCTGATATTTCTGAAATTGCTGTGCTGACAATGCTTTTTCTTTGTTGATTTGCCTGGGTAGGCAGAGTAGGTGGCTAAAGTAGAGTTGGGTTGTGTTTGTTGTGACTTTATATTCATGCTGAGTATTCAGTGTTACATTACCATCTTCTTAAATGTAAGCAGTTAAACTCCAACAAAAAACAGCAAACTCTGAGGTGTTCTTTTGTAATAGGGTGCAATAACCTTTGCTGTTTTCCCAATAATGTATTTGGCAGTTGCTGTGTATAATAAACAGCTCTCTTCCTGCATGTGAGGAGAATTTGATCTTTCACTGAGGTAAGTACTGCCCCAAGGGTCTAGAAAGGATGGAAAGAATGTAAAAACCTCAAAGTTGGCTTCTGTGAACACCTGGCCAATTATTGGAGACAATAAACAGGAAGCATGGCAATTTATAAAATACTTAGTTTATTTCCAGGGTATGCATGCATGTACTTGTATTTCAACTTCCCTACATGGAATGACATTATCCCAGATAATCTTCTGATGTTGAAATGATTATCTAATATCACACTGGAAGAAACAGGATTAGGTACTTATCTTCAGCCCAAATACACAAAACACAATCACATCATTAGAACTGGAATCTCAAACACAAATCTTGTTAAGACAAGTCTGGAGATTCTATTTTTTATACTTTTAAAATGTTAGAAATATCTGTGATTTGTGTGTTAGCTAGCTGTTATAGTAGTTGTTTGTGTTCAGTAAAAGATAAGAATAAATATCTCATTTGTTCCAGAATAAAATTACATGCTTACTAATAAAATGTACTATTATATGACACATGACAAAGTCCCCTAATGAATGATTATTATTTTAGTGAGTAGAAATTAAGGTTCAGAGGAGTTACACAACTAGTTACACAACTAGAATTTGCAGTCAAGAATGATTATATTTTGACCTCTTATTAGATACTATTTTAGGTAAAAATAATTTGATTATTTGGGGACATTCAAGTTCACATTTAAACATATGTATTGATGTTTTTGCTATTATTATTATTATTACTTGGAATATTTGTAATCAAACACAGTGCATCAGACATAATAACAAAGTACTTTTCCACTGGAATGCTGGAATGTAGTTTCAGTTCTTTATACAATTCTATTCAGTTCTTTATACAATTCTATTATTCAGAGCATAAAGCCCCTCACTGGGAATGCACAGCTATGGCATGAACCTTGTCTTTTATCTCATGTTCTTTTTATACTTGTTACACATGACCTAAGCTATAAAAAGTTAATTTTATGAGAATGACTTTAATTTGTGGATATCTGCATATCAAGTCATTACCATTAAAAATTATGATTATCCTTTGGTAAATGGTTTATAATTTAGGCACCTAATTCAAGATGGGCCTTACCCATAGGCAAAGTAACTTCCTGATAGGTGTGTGATTCTGAGGTTCCAGCGAGCTTTTTGTGACACTTCCTTTTCTACTCCATCCATAGTCACTGTATCTACTCTGACTAAACACAGAACTGTCAAGATGTACCAACCATTGAAGATCACTAATGGGAAAAGAGTTGGTAGGTAAAGGAAAATGCATGCTTGGAACTTGAGCTGATTTACCTCCACTTTTATCTCTAGAGGTAGGTTGTTCTCTCCTCCTGAAGAAAAGTAATGACAATAGAGAAAATAAAACTGTGCTCTTTAAAAAATTTAAATGGTTTCAGCACATTGAAAGCTGCATTTTTCTACCCATTCCGTTATTAACTATAAGTGACTCTCAAGTTCTAACCCAGCCCTCTTATTTTTCAGACTAAAGTAATAATTTTGGAAGAAAGTTTAACTTTCTAGGTGAGGAATTTCTATACTCCAGGCTGGTATCCAAGTGCACATAAATATATTAACTGAAATACAGTAGATTTAGGGAGAATTCAAAATTCCATGGAAAGGCTAACTCATAGTCCAGCCTCAGGACTCTCTGGTACTCACAGGTGGGATGGGTTGAAAGGAAGGGGTAGACAAATGAAGAGAGGAATGGGGGGAATACAGTGATAGAATCCAATGCATATTTTTACACAATTAAGAAAACTGAGGGAGAAGTTGGAATTGAGAGGGATGGTGGACAATGATGAAAGGGGAGACATTGATGAGGGGTTGATTGAATGGCAACTGCCTTGAACAACTACTTACAGATGAAAATAAAATTTTAAAAATGTGTAAAAGGAGAAATTACTATTCTTAACTTGCTTAGTCAGAAAAAATGCCATGCTTGTATCATAACTCCTTTATTACTTAGCCTTGTTCTAAAAGTTATATCCACACAATTTCTTTGGAAAATTGCAAAAAGTTGCCAAACACATTATCCTTCTATCTAACCTTTCCTTTGCAACATAATTTGCCATTGTTTTCAACTTGCAACTCTTAGAACAAGAAGTAGTCTATTTTGCACTAATCGACTCTACATATCCATGTGACTTTACACATTGACTAATATTAGCAAATAGTATGCTCACAGAGACTTTACAGCTCTTCATGCCTCAGATCCTGTTCTCTTATTGCTATTTGGAAGCCTGACAGCAGCATGTACAGCTACCCAGGATAGCCTGGGGAATGAGAAGTGTTCTTAATGAGGACTCTGTGCACCAATTATCTTGCCAACTCCAGACACAGGAGTGAGAGCACTCCAAACCATCAAGCGTTAGTCAAGCCTGCCTAGGCAGAAGGAATTGTCTAAGTCAGCCAAAGAATTGTGAGAAATAATGAACATGTGTTATTTTAAGCTACTAAGTTTTAGGGTAGTTCTCTGCATAGCAAAAGATAATTGATACATTCCCCACTTTTCCTTTGTTGTTCCTGTTGTAATTGTAAATAGAGACCTTGCAGAAAACTTGGCTTGCACTTCCTGAAATAAAGAAAACATGTAGGAATGTAGGAATATAAATGGTCACACGACTCGGCAGTCCAAGGAAAGAATCTAATGGTTGTGTCTAGAGCTCAAAGAGAACCACTTCTCAGTTCACAGAATTTGAAGCTAGTTCTTACTCTGTGACCAGTATCCTATGTGAGGGAAAATGAGAAGTACAGTTATGTTTATGTTGACGTGTCTTCATTGTGAGGTTAAGTATTTGATTTGTTTATACGTTCCCCCATTTCCTTGGTTCAGCTGCACTGTCTGGGTTTTAACAGGCTTCAGTTTTCCCTCATTTGGTGAGACAATGTCTGAGTTAAGGATTAACATTTGTACAGTGAAACATAAATGCTCATGAATTGTATATAATATTTTAGTCCAAGCTTATTTAGTTTTACCCCTTTCAGAATATTTTTGGTTTAACCAGGAGCCTTCTGATATTCCCAAGCCCAATTTGATGGATGCAAAGAATGCAATAAGAGGAGTGGAATGTTTTCACTTTAAGGTTAGTAGTGGGTGCTCTGTGCTGTCAGCTAAAAATAATAAATTTCAAGTTTTACTTTATATTATAATTTCCCTTATGTATATTCTAACTAGCTGGCTGAAAAGATTTATCGAAATAAATGTATATCCTGATACTATAAAAGTTCTATTTGACTATAAAAGTCTATCTCGTATATAGAATGTGTTTCTGAAAACATCTGTTATTCCTAGCTCTGCCCTCCTAGTCTCCCAAAATAAGTTCTCAATGTCCCTGAGAATTCAATTATTGAAATACCTTAAATCTGGAAGCGTTAGAAGTTCTCTAGAGTGTATTCAGAAAAGATAATTAACTCTCATTTAGAGTATGAAATCAAAATCCCTTTCCAAAGGTACCTTTTGTTTGTTTGTTTTGTTTTGCTGGTCCTCCTGCTTGAACTCTGGGCCTGAGCACTTCCTCTGAACTCCTTTTACTTAAGGATAACACTCTATCACTTGAGTCATAGTAGCACTTCCAGCTTTTTCTGTGATTAACTGGAGATTAGAGTCTCATGGAACTTTCCTGTCCTACTTGGCTTTGAACCATGATCCTCAGTTCTCAGCCTCCTGAGTAGCTAGAATTATAGGCATGAGCTACTGGTGCCTGGATCCAGAGGTACATTTTATTTATTATTATTTTTCTTTATCATGGTGATGTACAGAGGGGTTACAGCTGCATATGTAATCTATTCAGTACATTTTGTGTCAAATCCCCTCCCTCATTTTTCTCCCTCTTTCCTTCTTCCCTAACTCTTCCACCACTACCACCCCTCCCACCGAACCCTCAGCAAATTGTACAGTTCATTTCCAACATATTGTGTTTTGAGTATCCCTGCTGCATTTGGTTCACCCTTTGTCCTTTGTCTCACCATTTTGTTGTTCCTTTTCCCATTCCCAAATCAGTTAATATACAAGACAAAGGGTACCAAAAGCAAATCCAGTGACAGTAGGGGATAAACTAAAGGAAAAAATGAAAGTAAAAATAAGTAACTTCAATTTAGTGCATTAATAACAACAAAAATATCTTGGGGTTGACTTTGATTAGCACCATCTAATATTGTCATACGTACATAGCTATTCAGTTATTGTGATCCTCTGCTAGGACTACCCTATCATATACTAATTGTTTTAAATAATGGAAACCATGTAGCCTATGTTTCTTTGGGTCGGGCATACTTCAGATACAGTAAATTAATGTTTATTTACATTATTCTATGCATGCTGATATTTTCAATTTTATTTCATTCCATCCATTCGCATTTTGTTGTTGTTGTTGACTTTTATTTGCTGTTGGTTACTACCTTCTAAAATGATTGTAGATTTTACTCTTGGATTTGATCAATTTGTAGAAAAATACTATTCTCCACTAGCTTAAGATGCCCATCACTGTTGTAATATTTTCTGTCTCATCTTCCTTCTAAAAACACAGATCTCTCTATTCTTCCCTCTCTTGAACTAGAATGAATTTGTACCTATGATTTTAGATTTATCAACAGAAGAATCTAGGCATCCTCCTACCTTGGATCTTGCTTTGCTTTCCTTTTATCACTATGAGCCATGTGTTGGATTTCATCTTATTTTATTTCATCTTATTTCAAAGTATAATATTTTGTTTTCATGTCCTCTACAAGGCCCCTGCACACATATTTTTTACTATCAGCTACTGTTTTCTTTACTACCTTCATTTTTGCATCCTGGTTGGCCATATCCCAAGATTTGCCTCATGATCCTTGTGTGTTCTTTCATTTTATGAAACCCCAAATATTCGCAGGAGTGACTTAGATGATTGGAATTAATTAAAAATGTCTCTCAGGAATGAAAATATAAAAAAACTGATGAAAAATGGATGCTTCTACTGAGCTAACTAAACAGATATATTTTTATTAACTTATTTATGTTCCCGGGCTTGTTGTTCATTATCGGAACATTTCCAGGTATGATTTCACACCTCAAGCACAAAACCTCCATCATTCCACAAGAGCATTTATGCCAATGCAACACAAAGTTCTGATTCACTAGGGTTGAGTGGAGCCTTGGAAAGTTAATTTAGAAAAGGCTCCCTGAGGGCTTCTGACGTGTTCTCTGTTTGAAAAATAATTTCCTGAATTTTTACAAATCCTCCTCCAAAGCAATCAATCATCACATCCTAAAATTGTTACTTCTAAAGAGTGTTGGTGTGTCACTACCTTCCTGATGCTTCAGGTTTAAAAAGGGTTTGTGTATGTGGAAAGAAGTTGGTCTTAAGAATCAGACAGCAAGATACAAAACCCACCATCCAGAGAGATTTCACAACCACAGAAGTGAGCCACCGAAAGATGCCCAGGCATCTTCATCAATGGCTTCTGTGCTAGCTGGCAATCATTCCTTCACACTCTTCTCTGTACCCTATACCACACGATAGCCCCTAGATCTGCAAGTCTCCAAAGGAACCTATATTACCAGGCTCCCTTTAATTTTTTCTAATTGAGAAGAGGAAGGAACATGTTAGGCTATGGGAAAAATTAGATTGGAAGAGTTCAGGGAAGATTTCTTCCCAGAATATGGATTATATATGAAATACAAAAGGATGATCAGATGTTCCATAACTAGGCTGTGAAAAGGATGTATTCTCACAACCCTAAATTTGTTAACTTGTATCAGAAGCAACAAAATGTATATAGAAAAGCATTTGACAAGATCCAACACCCTTTTATGATGAAGGTTCTGGAAAAATTAGGAATCAAGGGAACATTCCTCAATACAATAAAGCCTGTATATGATAAACCTACAGCCAGCATTATACTTAATGGTGAAAAACTAAAGCCATTTCCTCTTAACTCAAGAACAAGACAAGGATGTCCACTCTCTCCCCTTCTCTTCAATCTAGTATTAGAATGCCAAGCTACAGCAATTAGACAAGATATAAACATAAAGGGGATCCAAAAGGGAAAGATGAAGTAAAATTCTCCCTCTTTGCATAGACATGATCTTGTATTTAAAGAATCCCATGGACTCCACTCCCAAATTACACAATCTGATTCAAAAATTTGGCAAAATAGCAGGATATAAAATTAACCAAAGAAGTGAAGGACCTCTACGATGAAAGCTGTAAAAACCTGAAAAAGGAAATCAAAACAGAATTTAGAAAGTGGCAAAACCTCCCATGCTCCTGGATTGGAAGGATCAACATCGTGAAAATGGCAATAATCCCCAAGGCTATCTACAAATTCAATGCAATACCTATCAATACTCCAACCTCATTCTTCAAGGAAATAGAAGAGGCAATCCAAAAATTCATATGGAACAATAAAAGACCCTGAATAGCAAAAACGATCCTCAACAGAAAGAACATTGCTGGAGGAATATCAATACCAAATTTCAAACTTTACTACAAAGCCATAGTAATCAAAACAGTTTGGTACTGGCACAAGAACAGACTTCAGGACCAATGGAATAGAATTGAAAACCCAGAAATTAGCCCACAGACCTAAAGCCATCTAATCTTCGATAAGGGAGCTAAAAAATTAGAATGGAAAAAAGAGCCTCTTCAGTAAATGGTGTTGGCAAAATTGGTTAATCACTTGTAGAAAACTAAAGCTAGATCCTTATATATCACCCTGCACCAGAATCAAGTCCAAATGGATCAAAGAACTCAGAGTCAAAGCAGACACTCTGAAAACATTACAGAAGGAATAGGAGAAACACTAGGTCTCCTTGGCACGGGCCGAAATTTTCTTAATAGAGACCCAGAAACACAACAAATCCAAAAAAGGTTGGACAAATGGGATTGCATGAAGTTGCAGAGCTTCTGCATGGCAAAGGACATAGCTAGCAAGATCAATAGAAAGTTCACGGATTGGGAGAAGATCTTCACTAGCTATACAGTGGACAAGGGTCTCAAATCTAAAATATACCTGGAACTCAAAAAATTAAATATCCCAGCAACAAATCCTCAAAGAAACAACTGACCAATAAATAAGTGGGCTAAAGATTTGAAGAGAAACTTCTCTGAAGAGGAAAGAAGGATGGCCAATAGACACATGAAGAAATGCTCAACCTCTCTAGCCATAAAAGAAATGAAAATCAAAACAACATTGAGATTCCACCTCACCCCAGTTAGAATGGATATAATCAAGAACTCTAATAACAACAGATGTTGGAGTGGATGTGGACAGAAGGGAACCTTACTGCATTGTTGGTGGAAGTGTAAACTTATACAACTACTTTGGAATGTAGTAAGGAGGTTCCTCAAAAGTCTCCACATAGAGTTTCCCTGTGACCCAGCATTTACCCTAATGATCACAAACAAGACCATACTAAAGCTACCAGCACAGCTATGTTTATTGCAGCATTATTTACCATAGCTAAGATATGGAACCAACCCAGATGCCCCTCAGTAGATGAATGGATCAAGAAAATGTGGTATATATACAAAATGGAATTCTATTCCTCCATCAGAAAGAATGGCATTTGTTAAGAAATGGAAAGACTTGGAAAAATTAGATTAGGTGAATTAAGCCAGGCCCAAAGAATCATAGGTCCCATGGTTTCCCTTATTTGCAAACTAGTATATATCTGAGACAAGCAGAAACAGTCAGATAAGTTGATGTTAGGCAAAATGAACCCCAAGATAAAGACTCAAATTGTTTTTCTTTCTTGCTATTGTTTCTAACATATTTATAAGATATTTCTTTGTTGCTTTGTATGTCCCTCCCCCATAGTATAACCCATTTTCACTGTATTTGATGTTGGTATAATTTGTGGAGGAGAAGGTAAAAAATCAATTTTTAAAATAAGAATACAGGTGGACTCATTGCAACAATGAGATGTATAAGATGTTATGCCGAAAAATGAACTTTACAGCTTTGGGGGGGTGGGCAATGGGATGGGAGTGGGGCGGAGATGGGAAGGACTGGGAAGGGGAAACAAAGGAGGAGGCAACAATGCTTGATAAGAAATGTACTCATTACCTTGCCTATGTAATTGTAACCCCCCTGTATGGTATTTTCACAATAAAAAAATGTATATAGTTTTTTTATAGTATCTTTTAGCTAACTATGTTTAGCTAACTCACATATTAAATAAACTCTAAATATTAGACTATAAAAGATAAAAAGCTATGGGTAAGTGGGCAAAAGACGCTGGTAGAATTTACACAGAAAGATATGTAAGGCATGCTTTGCTATCAGCAGAGACACAGAAGGCATGTGACACAAACCTCTAATCTGAACTGTGTTTGAAGTTGCAACTGGAGGATCATGGTCTTGGGGCTAGCCTGGACAAAGCATGTGATACCCTGAGACTAGCCTGGACAAAACATGTAATACCCTGAGGCTAGTTCTGGCAAAGCATGTAATACTCTGAGTTAAAACTCCAGAAACTCAGAACAAAAACAAAACAAAACAAAAAAAATTCTATACTTAGATAACAATAATGAAACCTCATGTACAACACAGGAAATTTTCAAAGGATTAACAGCATACACCATAGTTTGTTTCCAAATAGTCAAGCCCAATGGAGGAAAATCCAATTACCTAAAGTACTTAAGTGCCTGCCAGGTATGAACAGGATGAATTACATGGCTTATGGGATTTCTCTTCCCAAACTATGCTCAAGGTAAGTGTATTTTCTGAAATAGTTATCACCCTCATAATGTTTTCTGCAATGTCAATCTTGTGTCTTACATTTTGTATGTAGTACTAAAACCTACCAATTTGTCAGTAAATGTTTATTGAATAAATCATTGTGGAGCTGACCTAGGGACTTGAGGATCAATAATAACAGACAGACATATGGCTTTAAAACAAACTTCCAACAGAGGTGACTTAAATAAAAAGAACATAAGTCAAATAAAATGAAAAAGAAAACAATGCTCTTAAAGAAAAAGAAGTAGAATAATACAAATAAGAGATAATGCTTATAGTTCCTAGAATAGGGAAATACTTTTTTCATATTCATTCATTCATTCATTCATTTTTACTATAGAATGTTATGTAAGCCAACACTGGAGAGAAAAATACAACCAAGAAATAAAACAAGAGTTAGTAAAATGAATGAAGCCTAAATCATTGTAAACAGCCATTAGAAGAACCCAGGAAATGATGGCCAAGTAAACCTAATAATACAGTCAAACATTTTATTGAACTACTGGCTTTGCAGCACATATTTTACTTGATACTTTAAAGAAATAATTTTAGAAATTTCTCACAAAGGTATTTCTTCCAGGTAAAATCCATCCATTTGGAAAATATTTGCTTTCTGAATTTCATATTTCATTAATATGCTAGATTTAGCTTATTGTGGACTTTTACTGTAATAGTTCCAAGTGTTGGTACAGTAAAAAGTTCATGCTCACTTTAAAATGTATATAACAGGACCTTCAAGTCAGAACTAGTTTTAGAAACATTGTATATATGACATATAAAATAATCATTGCAAATGTTTCCAATATATAAAGCAATTGAAAGCCATGTGAGGAAAAAGAAAGGGGTAGTTAAATCAAGAAGCAACAATTAAGGAAATGTCTTGAACATCAACTCTATTTTGGTTTCCCAAGGCTTTCCAGTCTTCCCACTTGAATTAGTCACCAGGCCACAGCTTCCTTTCATGTCACTGAAAGTAAACTCGCTCACAAAATCGAGTCATCTGTCTCCACACTACAACTACTCTAAAAACAACTTATACTGCCCACTGCTGTGACGTAAAAGTCTAGTCAGACTTCTTTATTTTTTTAATTTTTTTTGAAGTACCTTCCACTGTCTGCTCCAAATAAACACTCTTGGAAAAATTTACTATAGCAATCTATGTGAATCATTGTTCCTTCTCTGAACTCAAAGCATTCCTTCAATGCGTGACAAGGGCAGATCCAATCATTACACTGAACAGGATTTCATTGACTCCTCTGACAGCTCAGATAAACTACTAACTGAGTGTTTATTAGAAGCATGCATGAAATGGTACATTGTAGAGAGGAAACTACTTGAAACAGCTATTCTACCTGTAAACAAAGTGTGCCTGGGAAAAATTTTATTTTATTCCTAGAAAAAAAATGCCATGGGGTTAGATGGGAAACTAAAGGATATGTCATCATCATTTGGTTTGGCTGACTCTGCAGCTTGTAAAACCAGGAATGTATGTTCTCATAGTACTTGGATTTGGACCAAATGAAAACTTGACAACAGACTGAGTTTATTGTTCCAAAACAGCTAAGGTTTTGAACATTGCACACTATCAGCTGCAGTGGTCCTAGGTGAAGAGGTTTGCTGATAGACAGGTAGCTAGCTAGTTAGGAAGATATCTAGCTACACAAATACAAGTATATGTGGATACATAAATATATAGAGATCTTTATGTTTGTCTTCTTAACTAAATAAAAGCACGGCTAGAATTGCTGCAATTTCAACAACGGTTTTAGCACAAGGTATAACAGTCTCAACACTTTGTCATGAGACTCATATGTTCTTTCAGATTTATTATCTTTATAATATCAGGATTCTAGTCAATGCAATAACTGAGATAGATCTGTTGAAATATGATGAATTCAAAAATCCTAATTTACAGTCATTCAAGAAAAAAGGCATGACAGAGGAGAAAGCACTGGCTATTGAGTTACATATAAGAAATCAGAGTAAAAATGGAACTCATATTATTATTCTGAGATCATTCCAGATTTGGCCTGAATTGTTCACGTAGATATTATGCCAAATATGGAAGTGTGTATCTAAAACCTATGATGGTCATGGTTTTAGGCTTTGTTACTTTTTTAGGCAAAATGAATTGAAATTATAAATACAAAATTGGGGGGAAAGAGGAAGAAGAAATGGAGAGAGAAAGACAAGGAGGTGAAGAAAAGGATCAAGAAAACAAAGACACCCCACCCATCCGCACTACAGCTTCACTTGTGAAGCAATGCTTCTAAGAGGCATTATTATCGTCATTATTATTAATATGATTATTATCTAGAACTGTCAGTTTTTCTGCATGGCCACTAGTTTTCTAAGTGTGCTATTTACAACAAGTAAGGCAAATGAATTTTTTTCCTAAAGAAAGAGGTTACCCAAGACCTAGTCTCAAATATACTGCTTATTTATTAAATCACCTGTACAGATGATTTCTTCTAGGGCTTGTTCTCATCTTCTAGGTCCAAAAACAGGGATTCAATGCTCAAGAGGAAGTTAAGTTTACAGCATTTTAGAATTCTATACATATGCATCATAGCAAATCACCAAGGATCTATAATATAAACACTTTAGTTACCTAAGAATTTTAGTTCCTACCAAAATTTGACATTATTTGATTTCATTGTTTCTTTTATTAAGCTTCTCTAAATGTCTAGAAGATACTAAAAAGCATGAGTTATTTGGACCAAAAGTTTTCATTCATATCAATATACAAGACAAAAATATCAAAGTGACTTATGTCACCAAAGAAAACAGGAAGGAAATATTCTTTTAAACTCCTACTCACAGCTGTTACTAAAATCACAGTAGATTTATTATCGCACAAAATGGAAAAACAATCATCAAACGTCTTCACTGTGATTTTTATTTCCTCTCCTTTGGGAAGGCAAATGACCTTTACTTATCAGTGAAATTGTTTTCTTTTCTAGGGAGGGTGATAAAAGTAGATTTGATTTTGTATTTCATATTATCATTCTACAGAGAAATCAATAAACATTAGATATTTGTATATATTAATTTCAGAAATTAAAATATAAAAATAAAATATAATGCAATGACTTTAGGGTTATAATTAATAAATGTCTCATGTTAACATTGTTTTTATTGAGCTCATCTTTCAAACCCAGTACATTGAGTATATTGTTAAACAATTGCTTTCAAATTACATATGCATACTTGAATGCAAGAAACACTCAAATATAATTCCATCATAGTTTGATCAATTGTGCTGACCTGTGTAAAACTAGGAAGGAAATCATTAAGCAGAAATTCCCTAATGGGAATAAAGTTTAAGTCATTTAAAACTATCTCATTTGACTTTGTACAGTTCCCTAGAGCTGTTGCCTGATTCCATCACTATTTCTTCTTTCCCCTGCCACCTGATAATCACTATATCAGCCTTCCATTGCCCAGTCACTTGATTTTGTTTTATTGTCTCTCTTGCATATCCAGCATAGAATACTGATTAACACTCCTTCACACACTGCACAGAGTTAATACATTCCAGGATATAAAAATAGAAATTAACAAACACTGTCAAGTTTTATGTACAGCAATTCTGAAGAAGCATCCAAGAGAGTGATGAAGACACCTAACCAAGCTATCAACACAGAATTTAAATTTCTTGAATTCAGTGTGCTTAATGTTACCTCATCAATTTTAATTTATAGCAAACGTTCAGAAAGTGAAATGGCAACGTTATATACTACAGTGTCTAAAATAGCCCCAAAACTTGAACACATCACAGACACAATAGACATTTATCTTCTCAGTTAATTCCATCTAGTTAACAAAAATGTTCTGTTTTAGAAAAATAAACTAATTTTTCTTTTCCTAGCTAAAGACATTGAAAACAGCTTATTGCTCTCACATCTGTCAGAAGAAGAGTTGTTTCAGAAACAGCCTCCTAGAGCTAGTTTGCTATTTTCATTGCCACACCCACAACAAATACTCGGCTCTGATTGGCAGGAAGAGATAGAAGGCGAGCCTATGCTTTTCACCACAACTGATTGCAGTCTCCAGAACTGTGGTCATGAAATTGGAAGCTACCTTTTGTGAAGCAAAAAGCCTCAAGGTAATTGCCATGTTCTGCAACCCTTCCCCCTGCTTGGAAAACAGAAATAAACAGTTCAATTTCCTTATGAGCCTACTGTGTTTACCAATATTGTTCAGGGGGTATATTTTGCCAGTTGACATTACTTGAGTAACGTTATTATTATATGGTCAACACCTGCCCCATAAATATAGAATAGACAAGTTATATTATATTTGCGTTTGGTGAAATGAAGTGTTACGGAGTCTCTGATGTGGGGAAGACCTTTAGTGCTCCCTATATTTATGGGAGCTTCATACTACTTAACATATACCAAATTTGGTAAGCAAACAAGTTTGACTCCACGTTCAACTTTATGTGATCTCTGTGACCAGAGATTGGGTCATTCAGCTTTTAATGTATAGTTTAGCCTTGTTACATTCTAAATATGTTTTACATTTTTAACTTAAAACTTTGAGTTCAGTTTTGTTTTTCAGACTAGTTGTATAATGGAGATAAGGAATATTTGGACACTAGATTGATAGTATTCTAATTGTTGTAGGAAGCCATTAGAAATTTGCTTCAAAATTAGATATTACTTTAAAGAGATGGAAAATGCCAACTTCTTTTTCAACAGCAAAACGACATTAAGGTGAGCGAGACCAGAAGCCATAAATATCTGGACAATCACATCTTCTATTCAATGTATCTCAGTGTTCATATGTAAATGTTTTCAATTGTGAAACTTAATATTCTTATTTTAAATTGCAGATTAATTATCTTAAGTACTTAGATGTAATTAACATGTAAATGAAGTACTTAGTTCAGAAAATGAAAATCCACATAGATTGTGGTTGCATTTAGTATATAATGTAATTACTCTAATACTATACTGTAATTATTCTGATGCTGTACCTTCTTCCCATTCAGTTTACTGTGATGATAAAAATAAATCTATCCTTACAGATTAACAGAAAAGACATTTTTGAATGTCTAAAGTTCACCTGTAGTTGAGATTGGAGCTGTATGAAACTAAAGACAAACAACATTCCAAACTTTTCCCTGAAGTCAATTGTCACTACCATTGACTTATCTCTTTAAGAGTCTTGCCAGGAAAACAACTGGGGATCAAATCTCTTGAATTAGCAATGATTTCCCATTTCCTCAGATGAAGACTTGAACTATACAAGTGACCTCCAAGTAACTAGATATATACTAAATGGAAAGCTGGTTTTGAAATGTTTGTGTTTCTCTGCCAAGTATCAAAGCAGAAGATAAAACAAGTTAATGTTCAGACACAACTGAGCAAGTGCCACAATTCTCTGGCCTGCTTAGATGAAAGGAAGCAATGTTACCAGATAGAGATACTGAATACTACTTGTCCTCTCAAGAAAACTGACACCTATGGACTAAAATACAATACAGCATGACCACCTTGAAGCAGCTCTCCACAGTGAGAAGAAAAGGTAGTTCTCCAGTTTTCAATGTTCATCATCATTACATCTCTTTCATTAGGAGTAAATTGGGCCATTAAATAAAATACGGAAAATCATTTATTTGTCCATATGTCTTGATAGGCCCATGAATGCCACCTGGAAGTGGATGAGTTGGGAGAAATAAAATATTTCAATTTTAATGCAAACTAAGTAATTGATTTCTGTTGAATATTCCCCTTTAAAAGGATGCTGATAATTTTTAAAGAATACCTTCCAATCAGTAGAAAAGAAAAAAAAACTTGTTATATGTGTATGCAGTGGAATATCATACAATATTTAAAAATTGGTTTAGAGCCTGGAGCCTGTGGCTCCCACCTGTAATCCTAGCTATTTAGGAGGCTGAGATCTGAGGAGCACGGTTCAAAGCCAGCCCAGGCAGGAAAGTCCATGAAACTCTTATCTCCAATAAACCACACAAAAAAATGGAAGTGATACTATAGTTCAAGTGGTAGAGCTCTTGACTTGAGCTGAAGAGCTGAGGGACAGCACTCAGGCCCAGAGTTTAAGCCCATGACCAAAAAAAAAAAACAAAAACTGATTTAGCTCTACATAACTAATGTCCTATATATAAGGACATGTCATCTCAAAAGATACAAGTTTAAAAAAAAGATTTTTTTTGTTTTGTTTTTTTGTTTGTCAGTTGTGGGGCTTGAACTCTGGGCCTGGGCCAGAGTTATATATTATATATAATATACATATTATATAATATATAGATAGATAGATATTCATACCAAAATTCATACCAAAATAGAACTAATTTACTTTAATACTTGCATAATAAATAAATACATTATATACAAACATGTAAATATAAAACATTATATATGTATAAGTGATATGAATATAGAACACATAATATTCTATTATTTTTTCTTTTTTTATAAGTTTTTTATTGTGAAAATACTGTACAGAGGGGTTACAGTTACATGATCAAGGTAATGAGTACATTTCTTATTAAGGGGGCTTGAACTCAGGGCCTGGGCATTGTCCCTGAGCTTCTTTTGCTCAAGGCTAACACTCTACCACATGAGCTAAAACACTACTTCTAGCTTTTTCTGTTTATGTGATACTGAGAAATTGAACCCAGGGCTTCATGCATGCTAGGAAAGCACCACTAAGCCACACTCCCAGCCCCCTATCATTTTCTTGTTAAGCAGATCATTCTATTGTTTGTGTTGCTAACTATAGGTTGGCCTCATTCATATAGGCTGCTAATTAAATATACTCTTATTCATGATTATTAATCATTAATATCTTCTAGCCAATTTTTAGGCTTAGGATATATTCAGAAAAGTACATATACAAAAATGTATGTTTGTAACCTAAATTCATTTATTCAAATAGATGATCAGTAGCTTCCTTAACAGGTAACAATGAAACTATCAATCATGGTGGAGAAACACACCCTGGTCTTTATACCTGTGGACTGGATTCCGATAATGGTATATATGTATAAAGCTATGTATATTTTTCCTATAAATATATTGCATAGTATTTGCTGTCAGCAAAAGGAGGATACAGTGAGTGATATTTGAGAGGGCTCTAGAAATTTAGTTCCTTAAATTCTTCCTAGATGTTGATCTAATTTCCTCTTCAGCTTCCTATCTTATTTCTATGTGACAATAATTTAAGGATGGGTGACAAAATTATTGTTTGTATTTTCTTCAGGGAAATCCAGGTGTGACTGTCCTCTCCCTTGAGGATCTGTTAGACCCAGACTAGCACTGGGTCCACTGCAGTTTTGGGTGGTAGAGCCTGTGCAAGAGCACAGTATGTCTCAGGTGCCTTCAGACATGTGAGAATAGAGAGCAGTGGATCAGGGTGTTGCTCTAAATAGCAAACATATAGCATTAGAGAGAACTAGGAGACTGTAATTAATTAATTCTTCTTGTTTTTCAAATTGGAATCTTTATTATTCTGTTTTTGCTTTCCCTGATGTTGACTGTTGCCAAAGATGGAGATGGTTACGTTTATAATTAGAATTTGGCCTTGGTTCTCTAAGGAGTCACATCTGGACTTGGTTAAGAGACATGCACTTAAACTAAAAGCACAAACAGAATGACTGAACAGTTTGCTTTTAGGTTGTGCCCCTACTGGAGAGGATGGGTACCTTTTGTTAGTGAAATACTTACATTAAATAAGGTGGAGTTATTCTTGGAATTGTAAATGTATGTATTAGTTAAGCAGTTTGGAGGAGAAATGAAGTAGGCATGCTCTTAAGTCCCTGTTGCTCCACATCTAATATATACTGTATTCTTTTTGGACACCCTTGTCTCCTCTGCCATGTGATACCTGCCCTCCTGCCTTCCAGTTCTCTTGAATCAGACTTCATCTTTTACCTGATGCTTTATTTCTTTTCCGGGATTTGAATATGAAGGTGCTAAAAGGATTAGAAATTCCTCTGAAATGATTTACTTTTAATAATAATCATCTGCAAGATTCTTATTTGTCAATATTGCTATTTCCAAATGGAGCAATCGGGTTTGGTATACAGAGTAATGATTGCACAGGGGGAAAACACAGATCTTAGATGACAGGATATAGAATTATGTCTCTAAACAGGTCTCACTGTTACTATAGCATATTTATGTAGACCCTGCACTAGACACAGTATAGTCCTTCAACAAAAGAAAAATTAATTCAAATACAGACATTATGGGCTTGAGAAAACGTAATTGAGCAATAGACACCTACCTCAGTATTGAGTTACCTGAATTTTTACAGTTGGACATGGATATTTAGAAAATCACATTGGCAATGCAACTGAATTTTTTTTGTAAAGAAAACTGCTTTAGATTCTCAGATTAAAATGTATGTCCCCATTATAAGAAGGTAAATATTTATGTAAGTTAGACAGGCACATAAGTTTATATAAATAGTTTGATATTATTTTCTATATAATTGGGCTTTTGTCAACCATAATTTAAGAGGATAATGAGATATTGAGCAACTAATAAATATTTAAAATGTATAAAAAATAATATTATGACTAGCTAAGTTATTTACCACCAAAATGGATATATGGAGTGCTCATGACTCATGACTGCAATCCTACCTACTCAAGAAACTGAGATCTGAGGATTGAGTTCAAAGCTGGTTTGGGCAGAAAATATTGTGAGATGCTTGTCTCTAATTAACCAGCAAGAATCAGAAGTGGAATTGTGATTCAAGTGGTAGAGCTCTAGCCTTGATCAAAAAGACCCTGGGACAATGCCCAATCCCTGAGTTCAAGGTTCAGGACCAGTACAAAAAAGAAAGAAAGACAGAGAGAAGGAAGGAAAGGAGGGAAGAAGGAAGGAAGGGAGGGAGGGAAGGAAGGAGGGAGTGAAAAAGAAAGAAAGAAAGTTAAAAAGAACGAAGGAAGGAAAGAAAGTAAAAGAAGAAAGGAAGGAAGGAAGGAAGAAAGAGAGAAAGAAAGAGAGAAAGAAAGAGAGAAAAAGAAAGAGAAAGAAAGAAAGAAAGGTATGAGAAAGAATGAAAGGTAGTGAGAAAAGGAAGGATAGGGAAGGAGGGAAGGAGGAAGAAAGGAGAGAACGGAGGGAGGGAGGGAGGAAGGAAGGAAGGAAGGAATAAAGCAAAGACAGAAAGAAGCAAGCAAGTTAGGAAGAAAGGGTCCTTACATGAAGAGAGTCAAATATCTACAGAATAGATAGATGAGGTATGGTTAAAATTGTTATGGGCAAAATAAAAGTTTATTGTTAAGTTTTAACACCGTCTATTAAACTGCATAAGGAAAAGCACCTAGAATGTAAAATAAATGTGTTTTGCTATTATAAGGAAATAATTTAGTTACTGAAGCCTATTGCTTAGGTTGATAAGAAAAGCTGTATTTAATGATTAGGTGTATAAATTCTTACATCATTAACCAATTAAGAAAATACAGAAATTTCAGTTGACTGGGTCACAAATTTCACATGACATATGAAGAAACTAAATTCTGTGCTGACTGAATATGGTATAGGAATTGAAGCACACAAAAGTTTTAAAGCTTGATTACATTGGTTTTTGGAAATGAAGTTTCCTGGGCCAGGTCATAAGAGAACAACAACTAGCCACATCTGTGTCAGCTAACTGATTGTACTCCCAGCAAACAAGGTGTGGATGAAAGAAGTATGAGCTCCACAATTTACCTGGACCTTAAAAGACGGACTTCCCTCCTGTGCTGTGGGCATTATGTCATGATAAAATGACACCTTCTTAGTAAACTGTATTTAAACCACTTAATTATGTTGACTTTAAGTACAGTGGCAAAAAAATATACACAGGAGACAATTGGTTACTTTCAGAAGCAGTATAATTGGTAGCATTTATGACTGTTTTCAAATCTTAAATCCCAATGGCTTCAAAAACAACCTTTTAACTAATTTAGCAAAATAAGAGTCTTTTCACTACACTATATTTATTTTCAGTGCTTGATTCATAAACAGTTTGAGGTTTTTCAATTTATGCTTTAAATTGTCTATGACGGGATATGTTCTCAGTATAAGGTAAAATAATTTTTCATGAAATAGTAATTCTTTAGAAAATCTGATACTTTTTTTTTTCTTTGCCTGTCATGGGGCCTGAACTCTGGGCCTGGGCACTGTCCCTCAGCTCTTCAGCTCAAGGTTAGCAATCTACCACTTGAGGCATAGCACCACTTCCAGCTTTTTCTGCTTCTGTGGTGCTGATGAATTGAACCCAGGGCCTCATGCCAGTAAGGTAAGCACTCTACCACTGAGCCACCTTCCCAGCCCCCTAATGCTGATTTTTATTATTTTCTTCTTAATAAGAAAATAAATGGCTTTATACAAAGTAAAAATGAATATTCAACTAAATATGGGTTAATTATCTGAGTAGGACTTGCATACTTTCAGGATAAATTTAAGTTTGGCATGGCTATCTCAAAGAGTGCATGGTTTGCAATTGGCATCTTAAAAATAGTGTAGAGTAGAAGGTGGTTTAAGAACTTTCATTTTACTGTGCTGAGACCAAAAATGAATGGCCTATGACGATTGAGGAGATATTAGCAGAATAAATTAAGAGTCTTGGGTTTTTTTTTTTTAACATATACACATTTATATATGTTTAAGGATATAAAATATTCTGAATGTTTTTCAGTATATAATATAGTATTTCCAGTAATACAATCCTGCCAGGAAACAGGTTAAAAATTTCTGTAGGATCCTTTAGCTTCTTATATATGTGATTTTATGATTGTTAGTAAGATTACGATTTGAAGTGGATAGCTTTAATCAACCTTTTCTATGAGACAAGCTAATCATCTAGTTTCAATGAACCCCTTTTGAAATGAAAAAAAGAAGACAATGTTTTGCTTTGGGGTACAATACTTTTAATTACTAGTATTTAACATGTGCTGAATGCCAACTGAGCACTAGTAAAGGGTCAATCCAGCATTTGGCACAGTGCTAGCATAATTTAGCCTGAAGTGTAAAACACTACAATCGTTCAGGTGTGAAAAAAATAAAGAATTATAGATAGGCCACTGGTATTTCTCATGAAGACTGAAAAAGTTCACAATACTTTAGAGTTAACATGATCTACTGTTTTTATAGCATATTCATTTCTTTTCAAATTGCATCACATAACTTTTAGTTAGTAGGTTATAAAAATTTAATCATAACCAGATGTTTTGAATATATCTACTACCAAACAACAACAACAACAAAAGAAATGGATTAGATTACATCAGTTAAGGACAATTACTTGGTTGAAGTACACTAAATTTGGACATGAATTTTTTTCAAGTTCAAGGACTTTAATATCAAAATACAGAAAACTACATGGCAGTAGTGAAAATCTTCGGAAGCTCTGATCAGAAAAAGCTGTAACAATCAAAGCTCTGATGACATCAGTGATGTTTTATAATAATTAAATTCATGTGTGTAGTATTGCAGTACTATGTATAGGCATTTGAAAATAAATGTGGATATGAGAAGTACAATTTATTGAATCTATAAAAATGAACATAACAGAATTTGGGATTTCCTTATTACTTAAAAAATCTGTTGAACATTTTTCATCTTGATACTACCAGCTATAATTGGTCCAAATTAACTTAATACATTTAATCTTGAATTATTTGAATAAAGAAGTCAGCATATAGTCTAAGTACATTGTTTTCTCAGTGATAAGACATTTGCAAATTTAACTATAGGGCCAACAAAGGAATTTCTATATATCACTCTATTAACAGGAGCTAATGAATTTCCCAGTAAGTGTTTCATTTTCTTAGTCCAAATAAACAAATTCCTAAGGACTTTGTTACTCTGTTGACAGCAAAATTAATATACATAGATTTCCTCTTCAGAAGTATTGATGGCTAAACTAAATATTCAGAGCTGGCTGGTTCAACTCTGCTGGTATACACGCAAGCTAGCATGTTCCATGGTAGATTATGCACCATTGACAGGGAACCTGTATGAGGATGAGATGAGCTTCCGAAACTTCATGGGATTACTGAGTGGGAATAGGAGGAAATGTTACTTTATATCTGTGGGTAATCTATTCATCAACTTTATTAATAAGAACATCATCTACATGTTCATACACTAGTTTGTTAGCTTGATAGATGAAAACAAAATTTTCTCTAATACATTGTATGAAAACCATCTGTGAAATTTGTACCCCAATTGTATAAAAATCAATTCACACAATCTTGACAATTACCACCTTGTGAATGAACAGTTATCTCTTACTTGACGTATAGCAACGACCTAATTGAACAATAAAATACCAAAGATGAATATTGCCACAATGTAAAAACATGAAGTGTAGGGACACTGATTTTACTTTAAGACAAAGAAAAAAGTCTGAAACTATGTTTATTCATATATTTATGAATCAACGTATCAACTCTGTGTATTTAAGTAGGCTACATCTAACTTCATAAAATCCAGACAAATTCTGATTCAGCAACTTTCTCCAAGTTTGCAGAATTTAATTTTCTAAACTTTTTTAGTCCAAGCTCTAGGAAAGTTTAACCATCAGTGCCTAATTCTAAATATGACAGATTTAAGATATATATACATATATAATCTCCATAAGGCAAAATCATCAATTTCTATAAAAATATAACCAATTATGTTTAGTTCTTAACTTGTAATTTATCATTGAAAATTGAAGAACATTATAATCTAGCACTGAGAACATTAACCAACAAGTAAATCCAATCAGAGTTACCATACATTGAAATCTGGTAGGTGCAACTTTCCTTCCTTCTTTTCCTTTTCATTCATTTAACTGCTTTACTGAAGTAGAATTGACAAAATTATATGTATGTATGTATGTGTGCATGCATGCATACATATATAGTATACAAAATGATATTCTGATATATGTATATATCATAAGTGAGAAAATAAAATATTAATTATATTGCTATAACTTTGTGGTAAATATCTGAAATATGTTTCACACTGAAATGCTCTGTACATTATTACATTCTCTACAATATGTAATTGTTAATGCAGGCCAAATGCTGTAGAAGAGAGATGCTGAATTTATTCATCTTGTGTAACATAACTTTTTTGTTGGTTATGGGGCTTGAACTCAGGGCCTGGTCACTGTCCCTGACCTTTTATGCTCAAGGCTAGCACTCTACCACTTTAAGCCACAGATCCACATCTGGGTTTTAAATGGTTAATTGGAAATGAGTATCTCATTAACTTTCCTTCCTGGCTAGCTTCCAACTGTAATTCTCAGATCTCAGTCTCTTGACTAGCTAGGATTATAGACATGAGCCACCGACATCCAGCAGACATACCTGTTTGTCATCTTGTCAGTTTCCTCTTCAGCCAGAAACAACAAGCTTCTCCTTTCTGCTTTTATGAATTCAAAAATTTTAGTTTCTACATATAAGTAAGATTGTGTGGGATTGTTTTTTCTGTGTCTGGCTTCCTTCACTTACAATGTCTTCCTAGTAAATGTGCTCCTTAGTAATGTCCTCCTAGCTCATTCATGCCATAGCAAATGACAAAATGTCCTTCTTTGCAATGGCCAAATTATTCTATGTTGTATGCCTAAACATCTGTTTGAACATTTATGGCCATTACATTTTTTTCATTATTGATTATAAGAAATGTTGAGGGACTGGGAAGGTGGCTCAGTGGTACAGTGCTTACCTTGCATGCATAAGGCCCTGGGTTCTATTCTCCAGCACCACATAAGCAAAAAGAAAAAAAGCTGGAAGTGGCACTGTGGCTCAAGTGGTAGAGCACTAGCCTTGAGCTGAAGAGCCTGAGGGACAGTGCCCAGGCCCAGAGTTCAGGCCTCACGACCGGACCCGCCCCCTCCAAAAAAGGAAATGTTGAAATGAACATGAGAGTCTAAGTACCTCTTTCAACCACTGATTTTGCTTAAACTCTATAGTCAGAAGTCAGGTAAATGGATCTTTTGGCCATTTTTGAACTGTTCTTGAACTTATGAACTTGCCACTTCAGTCTCATGAGTGGCTAGGATTATAGTCATATACCACAAAGCCTGACTTAAAGCCTTTAACATAAGACAAATGATTCTATTTGTAATATATGCGTACATTTAATAACTGAAGCTCATTAGTGCCATTTCCTATGCAATATACAAAGCACTAAGTTTATATTTAACAGAAAGAAATAACAATTTTGTTGTCTTAAATCATTTTTGCATCTTTCTAGAGCTGGCAGTAGTGTGGGTGTTTGTCTGGGCCACTTGCCCAATTATACCAGTGGTTCCCTCCTCTCATTTCCTTTTCCATATTCAGGAGACATGGGCTGCAGTATGGTCACTACCTTTCTAGACAACGAATAACTGGATAAGTATAACAGTTTCCACTATTTTAGCCACCTGGGACTCCTCTGTGGTCAGTATCTGTAAAGAAAAAAGAATGCAGGTGAGTTTCCATTGGTAAGCAGTCCTTCAAGTATATTGTTTTGAAGAACACAAAACCACAATGAAAATTCCAGGCAGACATGCAGATGTTTATCCTGAGTCAAAGCAAAGCTATCACACAGTGTGGTGAGGGATTCCCCAAGTAGGTACCCAAGATTTCTATAAATGGCAAAGCTGTTAGGCATGGAAAGTTTTATTTAGCTAGCCATCTTTCTAATTTCATTCAGTGACTCTTTTGTTGACCACTCTGGAAATCAGGGAGTTATAGTCTATCGGAAGAGAGAAGGTCCTCTTGGTGAGTTAATTGGGAGATGCATCACACAAGTTTAAAGTAACATAAAAATAGATAAGCCACTGGACAGATTATAATTAACATCAAAAGTGTCTGAGGTAATTTAGGGGCATAATGGATCCCATTTGCTTGGAAATATCACAGAGACCCAAGAAAAGTAGTAACACTACCTTGATGCTTTGTGAAATTGGAGGCTTTCAACATCGTTGAAAGGCTGACCTCTTACAAAGAAGGAATAACTCAACACCTATTTCAGGAAGAGGAATTCCCAGCTGAGTTGATCTACTACAACAAGTTACGAAATTACTAGAATTAAATCCTGAGGAATGCCAGGTGAGCAAGTCGAATCAAATGTTGCAGCCTTTTGTTATATATTAAGTTCTAGGCATGTTCTAAGAAGTAAAACTAGGGATTGCTGAGTTAGTGTCAAAAATGACTATCAGGCCGGGCGGCCCGGCCGGTCCATTGGACCCTGACTCTTGGGATCCGCAACACAAATAGAGAAAGCTCTTCTAACAATCACAGGCTTTCCCCGGGGCTCTGTTGAACACCTTCAAGAAGTTCATGTCCTTTGAAGAAAATGTATTAAGTGCCCAGCTCATGCCAGATAGGAGACACCATGTCACAGGAAGCACGAACACCTGCTATCTCTACAATGGAGTACCCGGGAAGAACCTTCGGCTCCAAGGAGGAAGAGGCTACCTCTTGGAAAGACCAGCCCATGACCTCAAGCAGAGGGCAGAGAAGGCGCAGGAGGAACTCCGGAAATTCCAGGAGGGAAGCAGAGAAAATGAAGCTGACTTGGAGACCCAGCTGCAACTGATCGAGACCAGGAACCAAGACTTACTGTCTGAAATCAGTCGCCTGCGGATGGAGCTCCAAGCCCTCAAGGAGAAGCTGGAGCTGCAGAGCTATTGGGAGATCTCAGCCCTGGAGGATGACCAGGCCCAGAAGGCAATCAGAGATCAGCTGCAGAACTGTATCTGCGAGCTGGAGCAAGCCCCTATGACCTGGAGAGAGCCAAGCATACATTTCCCATTGAGCATTATTACCCCCTCCTTTTTTATTAATACGTTTTTTATTGTGAAAATACCGTACAAAGGGGTTAAAATAACATGAGCAGGGTAATGAGTACATTTCTTACCAAACATTGTTCAATGTCTCCTCCTTTGTTTTTCCCCTACCATTCCTGCTCTCCCATCTCCACGACTACACTCCAACACAACCCCCGACCCCCAAAGTTGTAAAGTTCGTTTTTCCACATAGTATCTTGTACATCTTATTGTTGCAATGGGTCCACCTGTATCCCTATTTAAACAATTTGTTTTTTCCCTTCTCCTCCCCAAATTATAGCAACATCAAATACAGTGAAAACAGGGGTTAACCCCTGTTTTATCCCCTCCTTTGTTTTTCTCTTTCCCACTCCACTTACCCAACTCCTCACCCACTCCACCCCCTAGTTGTAAAGTTCATTTTCAACATAGTGTCTTCTACATCTCATTGTTACAATGGGTCAACCTGTATCCTTATTTCAGCATTTTGTTATTTCCCTTCCCCTCCCCAAAGTAGAAAAATATACATACAAGATTCAGGGCACCGAAATCAAATACAGAGAAAACAGCGTTATACCATGGGGGAAGAACATACAAAAGAAACAACAACAACAAAAATCACATAGTACATTAAAAACAGCAACAAAGATAAAACCTCGTGTGTCCCTAACCTGGGGTTCATTTCCCTTAGCATCATCTTTTTTTTATTAATATATTTTTTTTTACAATTACATGAGCAAGAAAATGAGCACATTTCTTATCAAGCATTGTTGCCTCCTCCTTTGTTTCCCCTTCCCATCTCTTCCCATCTCCCTCCCAGTTCCGTGTCCCTCTCCCCCCTACCCCCAAAGTTGCAAAGTTCGTTTTTGGACCTAATGTTTTGTACAACTCATTGTTGCAATGGGTCCACTTGTATGCCTATTTAAACAATTTTTTTGGGGGGCTCGGAAGGTGGCTCAGTGGTAGAGCACTTGCCTTGCATGCATGAGGCCCTGGGTTCAATTCCCCAGCACCACATAAGCAAAAAGAAAAAAAAATTGTTTTTTCCCTTCCCCTCCACAAATTATACCTTAGCATCACCTTATATGGTCATATGTACATAGGTTTTAACCTTTTCTGCTTGTCTAGTAAGATTATCCTAGATGTATACTAGTTATTGCAAATAAGGGAAACCATGGGACCTATGTTTGTTTGGGTCTGGCTTACTTCACATAATGCTTTTAATATTTTAGAATCATACTTAAAAACTCTCCCTATGTTGGTTGATCTGTATTCTAAGCCTCACTTAGGAATCAGAAAATTTTGGACATGTAATCTCTACCTGGAAAAAATAATGATTCCTTTTCTATTTAGTCTCATATATATTTTTGGAATACATGAATTTGTATTCATATAGCAAACATTGGCATCTTAGATTATAAGTACAAGTTGGGCACTGGTGGTTTACACCTGAAATCCTAGCTTCTCAGGAGAATGAAATCCAAGAATCATGGTTCAAAGCCAGCCCAAGTAGGGAAGTTTGTGGAGTTTTATCTCTAACCACTAGAAAACTAGGTCACAGTGTGACTCAGTGTGGTGAAGTGCTACCCTTGGCAAAATATTTTTTAAGTGTGTGTGTGTGTGTGTGTGTGTGTGTGTATGTGCAGCTGAATAGTACAATATCTCTTGCCATGACACCACTGTGACTGTAGGCTTATTCAAACAGCTAAGACTTACCAAAATCCCTCTATCTTTTTTATGACCCTATGAGCAAAAAGCATTAGCAAAAAGATTTGTGTAGAAGTCATTACTAGGTTAATTATGACATCATGCAGCAAGGAAGGCACTTACCAAAATTTTTAAGGCAGAAAAGATTTCTGACTTATAATATACAGCATTATTTATCTCTAAGTTCCTTGAGTAATGCATTTAAATTAAGCATCTCCAAGCATTTCATGAAAAATAAAGCATTTTGTAGCTGTATGTTTGAACTACTTCCTTGTGCTAAGATCAAAGTTTAAAAAAAATATAATAGTTTCTTTTTCTCTGGGTCTACTTTTTATCCTCCCCTGTTCCTACTTTGTCCATTGGGAATACACACTTCAATAATTTTTCACCACAACAAAACAAACACATACAAAAAACAAACCTTTAGATCTTTAGTTTTCTTTATTCAGCCAAGGAAAACATGAAATGTGAACATTAGAGGCTTCAGTCGAAATTCCATGATTCTAAACTATTGCCTTTTCTTTGAACATTACATTCTAATATCTCTAATTTAAGTCTATAAAATCCACAATCCATGAATATCAGAAATTTTGCCTTAAATTTTTTGGTGTTTTTTTAAAATATTTTAACTGATAATTAAAATTGTATATAAGATGTATATGTCTTGATACATCACATGATGTTGAAATCTAGCTAATTACTATAGGTATTACCAAACATGGTTGTAATTTTTGTGATGAGAACACTTACCATTCACTCTCCACTTTTTTCAGGAATACTATACACTGTTACTATTTGTAGAAACCAAGCCATGCAACATATCTTTTAGCTTAATCTTCTATCTAATTACAATTTTGTACTCTTTAGCCAAACATTAACATACCCCAACTTCCTCATTCCGTTATCACCATTTTACTCTCAACTTGTGACCTACCAACATGTTTTATATTTTATATGTAAGAAAGAACCTGTGGTATTTGTCATTCTACATGGTTCATTTCACCTAACATTATGTTTTTCAAGCTCACCCATGTTGTTGCAATTAGCAGAATTAAATTTTTTTAGAGCTAACTAGTATTCCATTGTGAATATATACCCATAAATCTCTGTGTGTCAAGTTCATTCTATCTATCTATCTATCTATCTATCTATCTATCTATCTATCTATCTATCCATCATCTATCTTATCTATATATCAATCTATTTACTCATGCACTTATATGTAGTATTTTTTCCATTAATTCAGCATTTGGTAGATGCTTATTTTGTTTCAATATCATGACTCTTATGAACAAGGCTTCATTAAACATGGGAATTCAAACAATTCTTCTACATATGGATTTCCTTCCTTTTGGACAAATACCCCAGTATAGATACCTGAGGATGTATACCCAGTACTGGACTTGTTGGGTTATTTGGTAGTTCTATTTTTTAACATTTTAAAGAACTTTCATACTATTTTTAGAACAAATAAGTCTACTTTACAAAAATTTAAATTGAGCTCTGATGATACTCATAAAGTGAAATATCAATCTATGTGTTATGTAACAGGGACTTGGAGAATAATCTTAAGTATTTTCCTCCAAAATAATGTAAGAGGAAATGAACATGTGACTGAAAGCAGCACTCAAATCTTATTGTAACTCTATGAAAACTGGATACTGTTTATAACTTTTTTAGAAAATTAAGCTATAGGAGTTTTGCAGAGAAATTACAATGGCATGGTCTAGGTGTTGGAAACAATGGAAATTTATTTTCAAACTCCTATGAAGGCTGAAGGTCCAGTGCTAACAGTCAGCAGCACTGGTTTTCTCCTAGGCTTCTTTCCTTACGTTGAAGTAGATCTTTTTCCTATGTATTGACATAGTCCTCCCATGGTGTGATTGTAGCCAATCCCTCTTATTCTAAGAATACCAGTGATATTGGATTAGAACTTAATTTGATTCTCTTTAGGGATCTTATCTCAAACTACACTCACATTTTAGATACTGAGGTTTGGGATTCAACATAAATTTAGAAGATGTACAATTCAGCTCATAAAATAAGTTATTCAATTTAATGGATTCTATTAGATACCTTTAAGTGCATTCATTACTGCCAAATGCACCAGAATACTACCAAGCTGAAAAAGCAAACAGAAAACTAAAGAATATACTGCTATTCTACTCTCAAAAGACTGAGTCTTGGGACTGGGAAAGTGGCTCAGTGGTAGAGCGCTTGCCTTTCATGCCTGAGGCCCTGGGTTTGATTCCTCAGCACCACATAGGCAAAAAGAAAAAACCCGGAAGTGGCGCTGTGGTAGAGTGCTAGCCTTGAGCTGAAGAGCTGAGGGACAGCACCCAGGACCAGAGTTCAGGTCCCACGACCCGACCGAAAAAAAAAAAAAAAAAGACTGAGTCTCCTGGATTCAAGCCTCATTACACACAACACACACCCCACCTCCCTCCCCCCCCCCACACACAATAGAAAAAGGTTAAAAAGATGAAATGACATGTGAATGATCTGAATAAGCTCAGATCTACTACTTTTAATTAATAAAAGTAGCATATAGTTCTATTTATTTTCATTTTTGAGATTCTTGCCTGTTGATGAAAAATACATTTTCTCGATTCATAATCATGCACCTGTTTTTGAATCCAAATTTGGTCAGCATGTCATCATGGGATGATTGACTGTCTTCTTCACTGCAGGTTAAAATCACAGTGTCTCAAGCACTGTGAATGAAGATACTATAGATTTTCCAGTTTGGGTACTATTCCTTCAAAGGTTATTGGGTCTGGTTTGGAAAAGAGTGCCACTGAATTGTCAAAACTCAAACTTATTGATGTAGGTAGCTGCAGAATGTCAAATGTCTGAGGCACATTTGTCAAAGATGTGGAATGAGTTCATTTGTGTGATTTGGAGACATTATCCCAATAGATTTCTAGTGGT
Source organism: Dipodomys spectabilis (assembly GCF_019054845.1). Classification (NCBI taxonomy): domain Eukaryota; kingdom Metazoa; phylum Chordata; class Mammalia; order Rodentia; family Heteromyidae; genus Dipodomys; species Dipodomys spectabilis. The sequence goes on along the minus strand of NW_024870766.1, from coordinate 8,649,787 downwards.
TTGAGAGCCACAAACTCTTTCTTGTCTTTCTTCAGGCAGCTACAAGCTCCTAAACTTTTGTCACCCCGTCTGCCACAGGCTGAGCTTGCATTCAAGACAATGACACTATCTATAATAAAAAAAAATACATATATGTAGTGCTATTTCCATCTTCCACATGGTAACCCCCCTTCAGTATCTTCTCACTTCTGGTCCGTCTCCATTCACTCCAGATAGTTGCCTTATTTTATTTAATTTGTCCTCCTGAGATTGCAGTTGTTGGAAGAAAAGTCTGACTCAAACTACTTTATCTTTACTGGAAGCAGAACTTCCTTCAAAAATTACCGTATCTAATATTTCCAGTAAATTTATCTCTAGGAAAGAGGAGTTATTTCACTAAGCTTTTGACCCATAAGTAGCTCTTTTATATATAAAATATCTCAGGGCTGGGAAGGTGGCTCATGCCTTGCACGCATGAGGCCCTGGGTTTGATTCCTCAGCACCACATAAGCAAAAAGAAAAAAGCCGGAAGTGGCGCTGTGGCTCAAGTGGTAGAGCACTAGCCTTGAGCTGAAGAGCTGAGGGACAGCGCCCACGACCAGAGTTCAGGCCCCACAACCGACAAAAAATAAAAAAATAAAAAATAAAATAAAATAATATATCTTCAAACCTTTGTCCTGAAATCTGTCTCAAAATAAAACTATTTGGCTCATGGTAATTAATGTTTAAAAATGTATCTGCATCTTGCTAAAAAGGTAAATGTTACCAATGATATTTTTCTGATTTTCATGTACATTTTCACAGAAATCTGTATATGCAAAAATATGTATGTGTGTATATAGATGCCAATTTTACTGAAGGAATGTAATCAAAATATATGGGAGATATTAGAAATGTACTCTTTTCCTTACTTCTGAAGCTGTAACCCCTCTGTACAGTATGTTTACAACAAAATCAAAATAAAAGAAATGAATGGGACTAACGAATCAAGTAGATATTTTGTCTTATACTACACACTGCCTTAAAGTGATTGGCAGCATATTTGGTATGCTGGTAACACATAAAACAATGTTTTATCCTGTAACTGAAATTATAGTTGAGTTAAAATAATAATTTAAATAGATTTCCATAAAAAACATAATATTGAGAGAGTGACAACAAATTGTTGTAGAAGCAGTTTGTGATTCTTTGGGATGAAATTAAACCCTGTAATAATAGTCACATCAAAATTAATTTGCCCTTGTTTTACTCAACTATTTCTTTAAAATATGTAATAGAGAAAAACACATACATAAATGTTATTTTTCCCCTTGTTGGCATGTTGTTGGCATTCACATATGCATGTGAATGTCTCTTTGAGTGTGGAAACAGAAAATGTTACTTAGTAAAATTCCATTTTCTACAAGAATATAAGTTAATGTAGTATAAACTCAAGGTCTCACCAAATTAGGAGTAAAACCCTAGGGGTAAGTATGATTCTCATGTGGTTTATAAGATCAGGGATTAGAGTCACCATATTTCCTGTCCAATATAGAAATTTTCAGCTGTAAAAATTAATGACAAAGCAAAAATCATAGAAAAGATAAAAAGAAATGTGGTTTAAAAACTAGGCATTCTGCCAACTATGACTATTGTCTAATTCCACAAATGTGTCCTAAAGCCAAGACTGTCAAAATGAACTTGAACCTAATTACCAGAATTATGAAATCCTCTAAAGAGACAACAGCCCTTGGATCACTGGAGAGTCTCAGATTAATGGTTGTATGGTGGCCAAAAAACGTTGGAGCAGTCTCTGTTCAATTTTCCTTCCCTGGATCTCATCACAAATTTACTATTAGAGGGATGCTAATAATTGCTGCCACAAACCCTCAATAGTTATCTGTGTATTTGCACGGTTCCAGTTTTGTGGTAGAATTGGAGGCTGTGCACTTGTGGGCAGAGATGGATCTAAAACATGAGAGAGAAAAGTAGTACATGAGATTAGCAATAAATCAGGAATGCAGTGAGCATACACAGCAATTAGCCCTGCCTCTAAGTCCTCAAACATCTTAGATTCTGTCATTATTATTGTTTTCAAGAGTGAGCATTTAACAAGGTTTAGTCCTGGGCTGAGAGTATGAGAGTATCACTCAAATGGTAGAATGCTTGCTTGGCAAGTGTGAGGACTTAGGTTTGGGTCTCAGTACTGCAAAACAAAACAAAACAAAATGAAAAGAATACAGAATTGATATAGCCAGACAGCTGAACATCAGAGCAGAACTCAGCAAGTATCCTGGGCTTTACTAACTTACTTCATGTGTGCTCCTGCCGGTCATTTGCTAGAAATTGAATTCTTGTGGGAATAAATATTGCCTTTGACTTTCTCATACCCTCTACTTGGCTTAAATTAATCCTTCACAGTTCTAGCCCAGGACTTTTCACTCAATAAAAATAAATATTTATTGAGAATATTTTGTATGCCAGACTGTTCCAACTGTTTAGTATGTGTCACTGAAGAAAACATATGCTTGAATACAATTTGTCTTCCAGTAGGTCTAGAAAGATGGAAAACAGTAAAGGCAAGAAATGCACATAGTAAATATTAGGTTAGAAGAATGCAGTGAAGAAAAAAATAGAATGGAATAAGGGCTATCTGGAGCAGAGAATGTGGGAGGATTCTGCATCTAGTTTTTGAGAGATGGTCACTGAGAGCATGAAGTCTGGCCAAAGAAAGGCAGCGAGTTCAGAGGTTATTTGACACAGAGAACAGCCAGAGCAAAGGCAAGGGAGGAAGCATGCCTAGAATTGTTAGAAAATAAGGAGGCCAAGAAATGGAGCAATCTAAGCAAGATGAAGAGGAGTGTGAGAGGAGGCCAAAGGTAAGAAATGGGTCAATTCAAGCATTGCCTGGGCATTACAAAGACTAGTTTTTGCTTTAAATAAAAAAGGAATTCAGGGTAAAGTTAGTTCAATCCATATTTTCTCTTTGTGTTTTTCTCTAGCTTTGTTGCTCCTACTAATAATGGAAAGAAATATGTCAAAATATCCCATTATCATAGGATGTTTGCTATTTATTTTATTTTATTTATTTTATTTTAAGTCCTATGCTTAAAAGGTTCTGCTAGGTGAATAAAAGCTAAGAACTGTCACATCACCCTGGGCATCATTGACTCTAGTCTATAATCCTAGCTATTCAAGAGACTGAGCCAACTTGGAAAGAAAAGTCACCTCCAAGAAGCTACATCTTCAATTAATCAGTAACATACTGGGCTAGAGACAAGTCTGAAGTCCTGAGTTCAAACACTAGCATGTGTGCACACACACAAATTGTATACAGGCTTTCTCTGAGAAGTCTGTTTTTGTTACAGTTCTGTCTAAGAGGAATATATAACCATAACAATTTCTTTTGGCTGATAACTTGTAGATTGTCCATTTTTTCTTTGTCATCTTTGACTCTTTCTTAGTTTATGGAGATATCTAAAAAGAAGTATCAATTTGGACAGTGGGTTTTGTTGATTTTGTTTCTTCTCCAACTTGCTAATCTCCCTATTTTCCCTAATTCTTTTTGTTTGTTTTTGCATTACAATTATTGGGCTTTGCATATGATGTATAGCTTATGGTATCTCATTGTTATGTTATTTTATTAATTGACAATTTTGTTGTTTATATAGTTGTTTTATTTTTATATTTATTATATGGGAATTAGAAATAGAGTCTGAAATTTTACGCTCAAAATTTAGTATGTTTAACTGAGTGTAAGAGTAATTTTCAGCTGCTAGAAAATTCTTTTTTGTTGCTTTTTTTATTGATAGATAGTGCATATTAACTATTCAGAATAATGGTTTTCAGTGTGATATTTTCTATATGCATGAAACATAATCAATTCCACTCCCATTGACCTCTTTTACCTCTCTCAACTCTTCCCCCACTTCTTCCTCCTCTCTACTAGTCACTTTCATGTCTTTTCTTCCTAGATTCCTCATATGAAAAAGAAAAAAAGATAATAGGACACGTTTTTCTGAATTAGGCTCACTGTGCTTAACACAATCTCAAATTCCATCCCCTTTCCTGTAAATGAAACAATTTAGTTTACTTGTTCATAACTGGATAGTATAATTCCTGGATTCTCATCCCAGATCCCTCATTTACATGTATGTTTTTTTTTTATGCTGGCACTGTGATACAGCTTTTGTTAACATGTCTCTCTAGTGGGATTTTTTTTTAATCAGTTATGGAGCCTGAACTCTGGCCTGAGCGCTGTCCCTTAGCTCTTCTGCTCAAGGCTATACCACTTGAGCCACAACACCACTTCTGGCTTTTTCTGCTTATGTGGTGCTGAGGAATCAAACCCAGTACAAGGCAAGCACTCTACTACTGAGCTATCTTCCCAGTCCCTCTAGTGGGACTTTAAATCGGATGTTGTGATACCTCCGACATTATTATCATCGAACATTATTATTTATTTATTCAGAATTGCTTTAGCTATTCTTGCCCATGATGCTTTCATCTGAAGTTTAGGATTGTTTTTCCTATTTCTGTGAGAGTGGCACTTGGATTTGTATGGAGCATTCCTTTAATCTATAGACGGTGGAAATTTAATTTCATCTCTCTTTAATTGATTGATGATTGATTGATATATTTGGAGATCTTGGGGCTAGAGCTCAGAATCTTGCACTTGCTAGGGAAGCAAGCTAGTATGTAAGACATTCCCTCAGCCTTTTATTAACATTAGCTATTTTTCATATAGGTTACTCACTTTTGATTCAGGATCATCCTCAAACTGTGAGTCTCTCATCTCTATCTTCTATATAGCTGAGACCACAGTAAAGTTCCATCATGCTAGGCTTCTTGTAGGTGCTAGCCTTGAGATACTCCAGATCTCTTCCTTTGGAATAGCTGGGATCATAGGTATGAGCTGCTTCACCCTGTTTTATATTTCCCCCTTCAAATGCTAATGGTCACTATTTTATTTCTGATCTTTTTACAAACAATAAATTGCAACTAAATGTTATTTTGAAACTCATTCTAAATATTAGAAATATATTCTAATTTATTATTATACAGATAGTATTTTTAGAATTTTGTGTGTTTCTTTTGGTCATCATCAAGTTTTGTAATGATTGCTTTCTTCTTGTTATAGTTATTTTCTTTATCTTTCAGTCCATTTTTGAGATATTTTGCTATGAAGGAAGGTTATGATAATTTTTTCCCTCAATTTTTCTTTATTTTATCCCCAGTTTTCATAGTTCAGCTGAGAATAAAACTTGATGGTTTTTTTTTTTAAGTTTTCTGAGTCAGTTTCCCCTTCCATTATTTACTTGAGTTGGTCGTCATGTTTTGAAGTTCCTTTACAGGTTCTTTCTTATATCTGAGTGCTAGCACATCTAGTCATGCTCTGTTTCACTACACTGGATTGGAGGCAACTTTTAATTTAGACTTCTTGGTACATATGATACTTTTTTTGGTTCTTAAATTTGTGTGCTAAAATCTAAGGCATTATTTTCTCCAATATGACTTTGCCATTTTCCTCTATTTTCTTCATCTTATTTAAATTTGTATTAGAAATCAAGTCTATCCTCTACATTTCTGAATTTTTGTCATCTGTTTCACATGTTTCTACTGAGATCAATGTTAAAAGTTTAACCAACCTTTAAAAGATTGGTCGTTCCCTGGTATTGTTGTATCCATTTCTTTTACACAATTAAAAATTTTTGTGCCTAATTATCTTTTTCTTTTCTGGAAGCTATATCTGGTTCATTTTAAATTTCCTCAGTCATAAGGGAGAAAATAAACATAATCATTTTTATTCTTCTTGATAATTTGTATCAATTCCACTGAGCCATGACATGCTCATATATCTGATCTATGTTTTTATTTGGGTGCACACATAAACGTTCTAAATGAGATGAACATTTAAGTTTGTGGACTGTTTGAGCAGATTGTCCTTGCTAATGTGGGTGGTCCTCTTCTTATCAGATAAAACCCAAATAAGGAAAAAAAATGAGTTTGATCTCTTCCCGCCTGATTGGCACTGAGCTGGCCAATGTCTTCCCGGCTTCAGATTTTAATTCAAATGTCAACTCTTCCTGATTGCCAATCTGCCCCTGCCTTCAGAACTAGATAGCAGAATTGCTTGTTCTTTGAATTACAAACTCAGACTGGGTTTTTTCTCTGGGCCTTCAGCATGCTTAATACACATCTTGAGGCTAGTAATTTTCAGTCAAGAGATGAGTCAAATCCTTATAATGAATGAATGCATTTAGTCAATAAATTATTTTCCATTAGTTCTTTGCAGAAACATAAGTTTCTTAAAAATTATTTTCTTAGCTGTTTTATCTCCTATAATATGCCAAGTATATGGTATGTCTTTAAACCCAAGAATGTTTTCAAATTTATCTCATATTTATGTAGGATATTCTAGGTTTAAAGTCTTTACATTATTTGATGATGCTAACGTTTACCATGAGCTGCCTACACTTGAATGTTTGCTCATTGCTTACTATGTTTTGTTGAGTATTTCAGCTTATTTTTTAGTTTGAAATATATGATTGATAGATAGAGACAAACTTATACACAGAAAAAGAGGCAGTATGATGTGTATGTGTGTGTGTATGGATCTTCTGATTAATGAGAAGAAGATCGTAGACTTTTATCTTAATTACAGGTGGAAACATCATTTCATACAAGAAAGACAATACACTCTCATTTGTGGCTATCTCTACTTTGTTTTTCAGCTGGTACATAAATGTACAAGTTTAACATGCCATGGAAAACAGCATTCTTATTATTGTTCAAACACCAAGTTGGGTGGTCTTGTTAACTTTTAAAATTTGTCTCCATAATTATTCAGAACAAATGATGCTTATTTTGTAGTTAGTCAATTAGACAACATAATGTGGGAAAATTAATGTCTTTGTTCCTATTTTCCAGATTCATCCCATTATGGTTTGCTGTGATGATCCATAAAAATGAAATTGTACAATAGGAGAATAAAGTTAATACATGTGTGTCAGATGAGCTTTTCTATTTTTTAACACATTATGCTTAGTTGTCATTCTCTGCATTTTTAAAATTCTTAATTAACTTAATTAATTAATTTTTATTGGTTGTGGGTCTTGAACTCTGGGCCTGGGCACTGTCCCTGAGTTCTTCAGCTCAAGTACTGTGCCACTTGAGCCACAGCACCACTTCTGGTTTTCTGGTAAGGGTCACAGATGTTCCTGCCCTGGCTGGCTTTGAACCATGATCACCAGCTCTCAGCCTCCTGAGTAGCTAGGACTACAGGTGTGAGTCACCAATGTCAGGCTTCCTTTTTTATTTTTTTTGCCAGTCCTGGGGCTTGAACTCAGGGCCAAGGCACTGTCCTTGAGCTTCTTTTGCTTAAGGATAGCACCCTGCTATTTGAGCCATAGAGCCACTTCCAGCTTTTTCTGTTTATGTGATACTGAGGAATTTAACCCAGGGCTTCATGCATGCAAGGCAAACACTTTACCATTAAGCCACATTTCTGGCCCCTCTCTCCACATTTTGAAGTGCATTTCCTAAGTCTTTTTTTTGCTACCTCTACTTCTCATTACCAGTATCTGAATGACAGATATAATAGCTTTAAACAAAATTTGTAATCTGGATTAAGGAGAGGGCATCAACTTTCTTGAAAATATGTTATTTTGATAAAGATGGGTCTCGTGACTTTTTCTTAGATGCATGTATAAACATACTTGATTATATGTATTCCCATTGAACTTTTACTTCTCCTTGCCCAACCCTTTTTCTCCAGTTGTCAGCTTTCTACTGTTAAATGTTCAAGTTATCTGTTTTATGAATTATTTGTATTTACTACTCTAGGGATTTAGGATTTGAGCTACTTTGTTTTTAGTCTATCAGTTTTTGAGCAGCTACATTTGACAATTTTTTCACATATAGATTTAGGTTTGTTAGGTCTGCTTGGTCAATTGACTACTTGTACCACTTTTAATTTCCAAAGCCTTCCTCACTCTGAATTCTGTTTCATTTGAAAACTAATACATCTACTTTGGTTTACTTGTAATTTTGTTAGCATATTATAACTAACTCTGCTTTGTTATTGGTCATGGTGCTTGAACTTATGGTGTGGGTGCTGTCCCTGAACTCTTTTGCTCAAGGTTAGCACCTTTCTCCACTTATTTGTTTCAGATTTCCACATATTAATATAAATATTATTTCTTGTTGACAATGGAATTTGAGGTCTTGTTATTTCAATCCAATCATCTCTGTGTTTTAGTAAGGCTATTTAGTTTATTCATATTTAAAGACACTTCTAACATAGTTGGATCAAGATGCAGCATGTTTGTCATAATTGTCTGTTCTTTTTATGGTGCTCTTTTTTGTTTGTTTTGCATTTTCTCTATCTCATAGGAGAGTTTGAGGTCAGGGTTTTATTCTTGATAGGCAGGTACTCTCTCATTTGGGTCATGCCCTCAGCATTTCCTCTCTTTGTATTTTTGGTTTTTATTTTAAGGAGCTTAATGTACTAACTCTGTGACAGGTCAAGAACTCCAAATAACTATTTGGAAGACAAAAGGTTATAGTGGGCCTAACAGCATGAGTATTTTACCAATGTTAAAAAGCATTCCATTAACAGTGTTCTGGATGACTAAGAATGTGAATCACCCAGACATCTGTGGGAAGTTTGGTGGTAATCATTCTTTTATTATGATTGTGCCTGTGTGTACTTCTGCCTTATTCACAACTACCTGTTGAAGGCATTTTAGAACAACATTGTGGTATTAACATTTCCCACCAATATTCTCAAGCAAGCACAGATTCCCCTTCTGTACTTTCTGTTAAAATCTAGAGGCTTCAGACGGCATATTCAACTGGGTTAATCTTCAATTTCTCTCTGATGGATTCCCTGCTACAACTGCTTGGTTAAACTATTCTGGAACTTCAATCATTCCCCCACTTCAGTTTCTGCTTGCCACAAATGGTGATATCTTCAACAAGTTGGTCTACAAACGTGTAAACTAAAAAACAAATGTCTCCTTTCTGTTTCCTGGTATTCCAAATCCTGCATATGTTATCTTTAGACAAACTTCTTTAATTCGTTCCTCCTGACTTCTATGGTTTTAATTGAGCCTTTTCTTTGATTCCATTTATTTTCCTTTAATGTTTTAGTTATGCTTCCTTAAATAATTTTATACTCGTTTGTTTAGCGTTCATAATATATACTACTAATAATCAAGCTTCAAGAAGAAATAAAATTATGTTACTCAGTAGATAGTACAGTTACCATTTAACATTGGTATATTCTTTCCCATTTTCTGTGGATTGTTGTCATTCTCAATAAAATACAATTACCCAGTACATTGTGGTTCCTTTGAACTGTTCTGTATAATGGCTCATGATTGCAATCCCAGCAACTTGGGAGTCAGAAACAGGAAGATAATAGTTTGAGGCCAATTCCAGGCAAAATGTCAGTAAAGTTCTATTTCAAAAAAACAACCTGGTCAAAGTAATAAATGTTTGTGGTCCCAGCTACTTGTCAGGAAGATATAGGAGGATGATAGTCCAAGACCTTTTCTGAAAAATCAAATTAATTTAAGCACATCTGGAGAACTGATTAAGCTCAAGAGGTAGAATTCTTGAGATAAGATTCAGAGTTCAAATACTCAATACATTTGAAAAATGAAAGAAAGACAAAGAGGAAAGAAGGAAGAAGGCAGGAGAGAAGTCAGAAAGGCAGAAAATAAGGAAAAGAGGAAGGAAGGAAGGAAGGAAGAAAGGACCTGTTAATTCTTTATTTGTTCATTTCTCCAGATTGTTCTTTGTGCAGATCCAGATTCCAGATTTATATGATTTTTTTCCTTTATGCCTGGAAGAACTTTGAACTTGTTTTGTAGAGAATGGAGAAGGAAATGATTTTTTTCAGTTTTTATTTCATTAATTCTTTTAGTCTTGAGGCTAATTTCTCTATAGACAAAACGTTAGATGAAATTATTTTGACAGGTTAAATAGCATACTCCATTGTTTTCTTGTCTTCATGTTTTCTAGTAAGAATACCATGAAATTTATATCCACATTCCTATATAGGCAAAATAATTTTTATTGCTATGGGTTCATTAGAAAGTTTTCTCTTTACCGTTGGTTTCTTCAGTTCCACCATCTCAAGTAGTGGGTTTTTAAGTTATTTATTTATTGTTTGTTTGTTTGCATTTATTCTAGTGAGATTTTTTTTGAAAGAATGTTGTTGTTTGGGCTTTGGTATTCATCATAATTTTAGATAAATCCATGCTTATTTCAGTGTTTTCTCTTAACTTCCTTGCATTTCAGTTTACATCTTTGTTATGTGTTTTCAAATTTCTCCATAAATATTCGATGTTCTATTTTGTTTTTTGTTATTTCACATTTTTCTGTTTAATTTTACTTTGAGAAGATTTTATACATCTACTTTAAGTCCATTTCCACTGTGTTATATTTACTACTAAGCAGTAAATTACTGGATGATGTCCTTTATAAAATTAATATTGAACGTGATCATTTTGAGAACTTATTTGAAATAAATATAAATTTTGCTCAATTACCACTTGCTAGAGCATAATTATATTTTTTGAGGGGCAGAATGTGTCTTCTGGATCATTGTTTCTTCACTGCTTTCTAAAACAAAATATTTATGAGGTCTTGAGTGAATATATTTAATTTTAGTTCACTGAATATCTGTTTTGTATTTGTGACATTTATTTGTACTGAATAGGAACTATCTAAATTCAAGTAATTTGCACTTAATTTACATATACCAGCAAAGAAATAAATATGGTAAAAATATATAAAAATATACCTTAGTAAGGATTTTATTAATGCATAACTAAAATCTATTATAAATAATATTTTTAAATAACATGTTTGCATAGAAATAATCATCCAAAAATTAGTATAGAGTAATTGAAAAAAAACTGAGAAATCTCATGAGAGTATTATTAATGCTATTTCTGAACTTGGAAAAGCAACTAAAGCTTCTTAGGATAATAAATTTTCTTTTAGGTTTCACATAAAAATATTTACTTTGCCTTTCTGATACTCTTTTGCTGTATTTTTTTCATGTCTTCTGTCTCCATCAAACAGAAGAATCACAGTGTCACTGTGGATCACTGTTCACTAAAAATTTTCCTTCATTTATTTTTTGAAAAGTTTAACCGATTGATTATACAGAGGCATTTTTTTTGGGGGGGGGTCCAGTCATGGGGCCTGAACTCTGGGTCTGGGCACTGTCCCTCAGCTCTTCAGTTCAAGGTTAGCGCTCTATCACTTGAGCCACAGCGCCACTTCCAGCTTTTTTCTTTTTTGCTTATGTGTTGCTGAGGAATCGAACCCAGGGCCTCATGCATGCAAGGCAATCGCTCTACCACTGAGCCACCTTCCCAGCCCACATACAGAGGCATTTTAAGAGCTTATTATCAATCAGATTGAATTTTTTAAAATATTATATGTCTGTAGTATTTTTAAAAGTTCATACTAAATCAACAATGAACAAATTTCCCATTAGAAAATAAAATAAATACAGATTCTGAATCTCAAACTCAATTACTAGAAAGAACAGAACCTAATTCTTACATTTTGAATGACTAAAATTATTTTATATTTTATATTTAAACAATGAACAAATAAGTTACCTTTCAATGACAACAAAGCTTACATCTCTAAAGTATTCATAAAATTTAAATATTCATTGTAAAACAATTCCTCCTTCCACAAGAGATGGCTCAAAACTAATTAACTTATTTAAAATTTTAGTTGAGTCATTGAATATACAATTTATTTCATTTGGAAGAAAAATATTTTGATGGACCAATAGGGCAGCAGTAAAATAATTGTATTTATTCCCTTCTTGAAGAATCACCTATCAAAAAATTTCCTAAAAACAGAAAAAAAACTTAAACTTTTTCATAAGGAGATAGAAATTTTTTTAAAATGTCAGAGAAAGAGTATTTTTCTGCAGTACTTGTAGTTGGACTATGAAGAAGGAAGTAGAAAAAGGGTCCGGGAAAGAGAGAGAGAGAAAGAGAGGGAGATAGAGAGAAGACAGGAGAGGAGCAGGAGCCTAAGAAGGAAAAGAGGGAAAGTGGGAGGAAAAGGGAGAAAAAGGGAGGAGGAAATAGTTGATAACATTTTCTTCGCTTCAGCACAGTAGTACCAGGAAATGCGTCATTTTTATTCAAAGAGAAAAAATGTACCTCTCTAGTAAACCTAAAACTAATTAAGTAATATAAAATCTTGGTATTCCTGGGGCTGGGAAAGTGACGCAGTGGTAGAGTACTTGCTTTGCATGTATGAGACCCAGGGTTCTATTCCTAGGCACCACATAAGCAGAAGAAGCCAGAAGTGGCGCTGTGGCTCAAGTGATAGAGCTCTAGCCTTGAGCTGAAGAGCTGAGGGACAATGTCCAGACCCAGAGTTTAGGCCCACAACTGACAAAATCACCCTCCTTCTCCTCCTCCTCATTATCATCATTATCATCATCATCATCTTGGTATTCAAGACATAGTATAGAGGTTAGGCACTACTTTATATACCCTTTGTCATAGGAATGTTTGTCCATTTAAAAAGTAGCATAGTTCAAAGAACTAAAATAAGAAGATTAGGATCCAGGAATCGATTAGCTACTGAGGAGACACAGGTCAATTTTGTTAATATTTCTAGACCCTCTTTCTTCATGTGTCATTGAATTGTCTGTAAAATACATTAGAAACAATTACAATTTTAAAAATAGATTCCAAGTAATTGATCATTCATATTCAGAGTGCCTAAATAAGAAGAATATTATTTAGCTGAAAGAATTTTAAAATTTTCAAGAACCCTTGTTTAACGGAAAGACAGATATAGGGTCTCATTTAAATATCTGTTATATAGTCATATTTAATCAAAATATTATGGTAAAAAGAGATTGGCATATATCTAGGATAATTGATGTTAAAAGATTGACCCCCCATTATTGAAAATATTAATATTTAATAAATATTTAATAAGTATTAATATTTAAGCAAGATTTTGCAAAATAGCAGAAAATAACATAGTAGTTTGATATAATATCATCAGAGTGTAAATGTTTTGTGATAAATAGAAAAAGAGAAGTAAATATCTAAACAGTTTCAGTAAACTACTACTTAATATTTGTAGGCTACATGACATTTAACATGATTTTAGCTGATGAGTAAATTATGCTTCAGTACAGTAAAACTATTATTTTATTTTCTATATGTAAGAAAATTAAATAATGGGCATTTCATGGAACTGTTGCTAACATTTAATTGAGCTGAAAATGTAATTATGCATTTCTAAAGTTCTAACATTTTTGTCACATTCTAATTGCTATCTGTATTAAGATAATGCTTTCTCAATGACATTTTTTGTTTTAATGTATATTTTGATGAATTTATAAGCCAGAACATTTCAGTCTTACTCTATCTTGTACTGGACAATTTTGGCTGAAACAATGGAAAAAGGCCTGTTCTGTTATAATTATACACTCTATAATTAAACACTCTACGTTTTCACAGCCATAAAATATCCATCTATTACTTATTATAAATAGTAAAACTGGCAAGAAGGCTTGATTTTTAGTTTATAAAGCAATAGATTATTTCCCCAAGGAAAATTGTATGACAACTCTACAATTTAAAGTTTTGAAATAGGAGAAAATATATTTACTAAAATGCTAAAGCAAATGAATTTCCATCCTAGTAATAACTACAATAAAATATTACAGTATGTTATTACATGATTATTACACAAATATATAAATATGTGTGTATGTCTTTGTCTTTTTACTGCCTTAAAAATTACTGGACCATATATTTTATGAAGATTGTGTGTGTTTTTTTTCCACTTAGAATTTAGATTGGTATAAAAAATATAGAAGAATAATCAAAGAAATAACTAGCTAGTAATATCTAGCAATATTATCAGATATATATTTTTAAATATTAATTATAGTTTTATAGTTTTAACCATCAAAACAAAATGATTTTATTTTGTAAGTTTTCAAGTTTGAGAAGCAGATAGGTAAATAAATATTATCTTCATGTTTTTTCTGCAAAACATTATATATATCTATATATAAAAACTATATGCAATAATATGCATAATATACTATAATCTAATAAATATTTTATATAGTTATATATTTTATGTAATATTTATTATATTATGTATAAATATGCACAACCCTATATATGTATGTATACACATATGTGGATACACATACACACACTTCCATTAAGATTATGGTTACAATTTTTTGAGATGTCTATGTTTATAATTACATGCAGCATATGCATAAATGTAGCATATGCATAAAATTATCATAAAATATCCCAGGGTTAAGTTCTAATCAAGAATATTGAGGAGAGAAATATTCTATTTTTTCTTTTCTTTTTTACTTTTTTTTTTTTTTTGCCAGTCCTGGGCACTGTCTCTGAGCTTCTTTTGCTCAAGGTTAGCACTCTACCACCTGAACCACAGTGCCATTTCTGGCTTTTTCTGTTTATGTGGTACTGAGGAATTGAACCCAGGGCTTCATGCACTCTAGGCAATCACTCCTACTGAGCCACATTTCCAGCTTGAGAAATATTTATTGACAGCAGCTTTTGATAAAAGACTGCATTAACACCAGGCACAGATCTTTTTTCTCCTTCCTTTAAAGAAGAGATGGTTTTACCTATCCAAAATTGCCTTGGAGCCGGGTGCCAGTGGCTCATGCCTGTGATACTAGCTATTCAGGAGGCTGAGATGTGAGGATTGTGGTTCAAAGCTAGCCCAGGCAGAAAAGTCTGTGAGAATCTTATCTCCAAAAAAAAA